>NC_059172.1:1525981-1830678 GCF_019923935.1 Bubalus bubalis
TTCTGTTAGGTCCATACCATTTTTGTCCTTTATCGAGCCCATCTTTGCATGAAATGTTCCCTTGGTATCTGTAATTTTCTTTATTTTTTTTTTAAATTTTATTTTATTTTTAAATTGAACCATTCAAAAAATCATTATATTTCTTTTTAACTTTACAATATTGTATTGGTTTTGCCATATATCAAAATGAATCCTCCACAGGTATACATGTGTTCCCCATCCTGAACCCTCCTCCCTCCTCCCTCCCCATATTATCCCTCTGGGTCGTCCCAGTGCACCAGCCCCAAGCATCCAGTATTGTGCATCAAATCTGGACTGGCGACTGGTTTCATATATGATATTATACATATTTCAATACCATTCTCCCAAAATCATCCCATCCTCTCCCTCTCCCACAGAGTCCAAAAGACTGTTCTATACATCAGTGTCTCTTTTGCTGTCTCGTATACAGGGTTATTATTACCATCTTTCTAAATTCTATATATATGCATTAGTATACTATATTGGTGTTTTTCTTTCTGGCTTACTTCACTCTGTATAATAGGCTCCAGTTTCTTCCACCTCATTAGAACTGATTCAAATGTATTCTTTTTAATGGCTGAGTAGTATATATGTACCATAGCTTTCTTATCCATTAATCTGCTGATGGGCATCTAGGTTGCTTACACGTCCTGGCTATTATAAACAGTGCTGCGATGAACATTGGGGTACAGGTGTCTCTTTCAATTCTGGTTTCCTCAGTGTGTATGCCCAGCAGTGGGATTACTGGATCATAAGACAGTTCTATTTCCAGTTTTTAAAGGAATCTCCACACTGTTCTCCATAGTGGCTTTACTAGTTTGCATTCCCACCAACAGTGTAAGAGGGTTCCCTTTTCTCCACACCCTCTCCAGCATTTATTGCTTGTAGACTTTTGGATCGCAGCCATTCTGACTGGCGTGAAATGGTACCTCATTGTGGTTTTGATATGCATTTCTCTGATAATGAGTGATGTTGAGCATCTTTTCCTGTGTTTGTTAGCCATCTGTATGTCTTCTTTGGAGAAATGTCTATTTAGTTCTTTGGCCCATTTTTGATTGGGTCATTTATTTTTCTGGAATTGAGCTGTAGGAGTTTCTTGTATATTTTTGAGATTAGTTGTTTGTCAGTTGCTTCATTTGCTATTATTTTCTCCCATTCTGAGGCTGTCTTTTCACCTTGCTTATAGTTTCCTTTGGTGTGCAGAAGCTTTTAATTTTAATTAGGTCCCATTTGTTTATTTTTGCTTTTATTTCCAATATTTTGGGAGGTGGGTCATAGTGGATCCTGCTGTGATGTATGTCGGAGAGAGTTTTGCCTATGTTCTCCTCTAGGAGTTTTATAGTTTCTGGTCTTATGTTTAGATTTTTAATCCATTTTGAGTTTATTTTTGTGTATGGTGTTAGAAAGTGCTCTAGTTTCATTCTTTTACAAGTGGTTGACCAGTTTTCCCAGCACCACTTGTTAAAGAGATTGTCTTTACTCCATTGTATATTCTTGCCTCCTTTGTCAAATAAATGGTGTCCATATGTGCGTGGATTTATCTCTGGCTTTCTGTTTTGTTTCATTGATCTATATTTCTGTCTTTGTGCCACTACCATACTGTCTTGATGACTGTGGCTTTGTAACAGGGCCTGAAGTCAGGCAGGTTGGTTCCTCTCATTCCATTCTTCTTTCTCAAGATAGCTTTGGCTATTCGAGGTTTTTTGAATTTCCATACAAATTGTGAAATTATTTGTTCTAGCTCTGTGAAGAATACCATTGGTAGCTTAATAGGGATTGCATTGAATCTATAAATTGCTTTGGGTAGTATACTCATTTTCACTATATTGATTCTTCCAATTCATGAACATGCTATATTTCTCCATCTATTAGTGTCCTCTTTGATTTCTTTCACCAGAGTTTTATAGTTTTCTATATATAGGTCGTTAGTTTCCTTCCTAAGTATTTTAGGAAATATTTAGGTCTTTCCTAAGTATTTTATTATTTTCGTTGCAATGGTGAATGGAATTGTTGCCTTAATTTCTCTTTCTATTTTCTCATTATTAGTGTATAATAATGCAAGGGATTTCTGTGTGTTGATTTTTTGTCCTGCAACTTTACTATATTCATTGATTAGTTCTAGTAATTTTCTGGTGGAGTCTTTAGGGTTTTCTATGTAGAGGATCATGTCATCTGCAAACAGTGAGAGTTTTACTTCTTCTTTTCCAATTTGGATTCCTTTTATTTATTTATTTATTTTCTGCTCTGATTGCTGTGGCCAAAACTTCCAAAACTATGTTGAAGAATCCTTGCATCCCTGGGATAAAGCCCACTTGGTCATGGTGTATGATCTTTTTAATGTGTTGTTGGATTCTGATTGCTAGAATTTTGTTGAGGATTTTTGCATCTATGTTCATCAGTGATATTGGCCAGTATTTTTTTTTTTTTTTTTTTTTTGTGGGATCTTTGTCAGGTTTTGGTATTAGGATGATGGTGGCCTCATAGAATGAGTTTGGAACTTTACCTTCCTCTGAAATTTTCTGGAAGACTTTGAGTAGGATAGGTGTTAGGTCTTCTCTAAATTTTTGGTAGAATTCAGCTGTGAAGCCGTCTGGACCTGGGCTTGTGTTTGCTGGAAGATTTCTGATTACAGTTTCAATTTCCATACTTGTGATGGGTCTGTTAAGATTTTCTATTTCTTCCTGGTCAAGTTTTGGAAAGTTGTCCTTTTCTAAGAATTTGTCCATTTCTTCCACATTGTCCATTTTATTGGCATATAATTGCTGATAGTAGTCTCTTGTGATCCTTTGTATTTCTGTGTTGTCTGTTGTGATCTCTCCAGTTTCATTTCTAATTTTATTGATTTGATTTTTCTCCTTTTGTTTCTTGATGAATCTGGCTAATGATTTGTCAATTTTATTTATCCTCTCAAAGAACCAGCTTTTGGCTTTGTTGAGTTTTGCTATGGTCTCTTTTGTGTCTTTTGCATTTATTTCTGCCCTAATTTTTTTAAGATTTCTTTCCTTCTACTAACCCTGGGATTCTTCATTTCTTCCTTTTCTAGTTGCTTTAGATGTAGAGTTAGGTTATTTATTGGACTTTTTTCTTGTTTCTTGAGGTATGCCTGTATTACTATGAACTTTGCCCTTAGCATTGCTTTTACAGTGTCCCACAGGTTTTGGGTTGTTGTGTTTTCATTTTCATTCGTTTCTATGCATATTTTGATTTCTTTTTTGATTTCTTCTGTGATTTGTTGGTTATTCAGCAGCGTGTTGTTCAGCCTCCATATGTTGGAATTTTTAATAGATTTTCTGCTGTAATTGAGATCTAATCTTACTGCATTGTGGTCAGAAAAGATGCTTGAAATGATTTCAATGCTTTTTAATTTACCAAGGCCAGATTTATAGCCCAGGATGTGATCTATCCTGGAGAAGGTTCCGTGTGCACTTGAGAAAAAGATGAAATTTATTGTTTTTGGGTGAAATGTCCTATAGATATCAATTAGGTTTAACTAGTCTATTGTATCATTTAAAGTTTGTGTTTCCTTGTTAATTTTCTGTTTAGTTGATCTATCCATAGGTGTGAGTGGGGTATTAAAGTCTCCCACTATTATTATGTTATTGTTAATTTCTCCTTTCATACTTGTTAGCATTTGTCTTACATATTGCGGTGCTCCTATGTTGGGTGCATATATAGTGATGATTGTTATATCTTCTTCTTGGATCGATCCTTTGATCATTATGTAGTGACCTTCTTTGTCTCTTTTCACAGCCTTTGTTTTAAAGTTTATTTTATCTGATATGAGTGTTGCTACTCCTGCTTTCTTTTGGTCTCTATTTGCATGGAAAATCTTTTTCCAGCCCTTCACTTTCAGTCTGTATGTGTTCTCTGTTTTGAGGTGGGTTCTTGTAGACAACATATGTAGGGTCTTGTTTTTGTATCCATTCAGCCAGTCTTTGTCTTTTGGTTGGGACATTTAACCCATATGTTTAAGGTAATTATTGATAATTATGATCCCATTGCCATTTATGTTATTGTTTTGGGTTCGAATTTATACACCGTTTTTGTGTTTCCTGTCTAGAGAATATCCTTTAGTATTTGTTGGAGAGCTGGCTTGGTGGTGCTGAATTCTCTCAGCTTTTGCTTGTCTGTAAAGCTTTTGATTTCTCCTTCATATTTGAATGAGATCCCCGCTGGGTAGAATAATCTGGGCTGTAGGTTATTTTCTTTCATCACTTTAAGTATGTCTTGCCATTCTCTCCTGGCTTGAAGAGTTTCTATTGAAAGATCAGCTGTTATCCTTATGGGAATTCGCTTGTGTGTTATTTGTTGTTTTTCCCTTGCTGCTTTTAATATTTGTTCTGTTTGTTTGATCTTTGTTAATTTGATTATTATGTGTCTTGGAGTGTTTTGCCTTAGGTTTATCCTGTTTGAGACTCTGCGTTTCTTGGACTTGAGTGATTATTTCCTTCATTTTAGGGAAGTTTTCAACTATTATCTCCTCAAATATTTTCTCATGGTCTTTCTTTTTGTCTTCTTCTTCTGGGACCCCTATGATTCGAATGTTGTAGCATTTAATATTGTCCTGGAGGTCTCTGAGATTGTCCTCATTTCTTTTAATTCGTTTTTCTTTTTTCCACTCTGATTCATTTATTTCTACCATTCTATCTTCACCTCACTAATCATACCTTCTGCATCTGTTATTCTACTATTTGTTCCCTCCAGGGTGTTTTTGATCTCATTTATTGCATTATTCAGTATATATTGACTCTTTTTTATTTCTTCTAGGTCTTTGTTAAACCTTTCTTGCATCTTATCAATCCTTGTCTCCAGGTTATTTATCTGAGATTCCATTTTGTTTTCAAGATTTTGGATCAATTTCACTATCATTATTCAGAATTCTTTATCAGGTAGATTCCCTATCTCTTCCTCTTTTGTTTGGCTTGGTGGGCATTTATCCTGTTCCTTTACCTGCTGGGTATTCCTCTGTCTCTTCATCTTGTTTAAATTGCTGAGTTTGGGTGTCCTTTCTGTATTTTGTCAGTTTGTGAGTTTCCTCGCTGTGTGTTGGCTTGTACAGGTGGCTTGTCAAGGTTTCTTCGTTAGGGAAGCTTGTGTCGGTGTTCTGGTGGGTGGAGCTGGATTTCTTCTCTCTGGAGTGCAATGAAGTGTCCAGTAATGAGTTATGAGTTGTCTGTGGTTTTGGGGTGACTTTGGGCAGCCTGTATCTTGGAGCTCAGGGCTATGTTCCTGTGTTGCTGGAGAATTTGCTTCGTATGTCTTGTCCTGGAACTTGTCGGCCCTTGTGTGGTGCTTGGCTTCAGTTTGGGTATGCAGGCGTTTGATGAGCTCCTGTCAATTAATGCTCCCTGGAATCAGGAGTTCCCTGGTTTGGACTTAAGCCTCCTGCTTCCAGTTATCAGTCTTATTTTTACAGTAGTCTCAACACTTCTCCTTCTATACAGCACCATTGATAAAACATCTAGGTAAAAGATGAAAAGTTTCTCCACTGTGAGGGTCACCCAGAGCGGTTCACAGAGTTACATGAAGAAGAGAAGAGGGAGGAGGGAGTTAGAGGTGACCCAAATGAGATGAGGTGGAATCAATAGAGGAGAGAGTGGGCTAGCCAGTAATCACTTCCTTATGTGCACTCTACAACTGGACCACTGATAGATGTTCACGGAGTTATACAGAGCAGAGAAGAGAGAGGAAGGAGACAGAGGTGGCCAGGAGGATAAAAGGGGGGAATGAAATGGAGAGAGACAGATCCAGCCAGTAATCAGTTCCCTAAGTGTTCTCCACCATCTGGAACACACAGAAATTCACAGAGTTGGGTAGAGTACAAAGGGGTTAGGGAGGAGACACAGGAGACCTGGTGGAGAAAAAGGAGAGTCCAAAGGGGGAGAGAGCAGTCAAGCCAGTAATCTCGCTCCCTAGTAAAAAATGGGTACTGAAGATTGGGTTCTTAAAGGTACAAAATTGGTAACAAACACCTAAAAGCAAAAATATAAAATCTAGAGTAGAGTTTGGAATTTCAAAAATACAATGTTAAGGAAAAGAAGAAGGAAAATAAAGAGAGAAAAAGAAAAGAAAAAGTCACGAAAATTATAAAGACAATATAGGTACAAAATTGATAACAAATACCAAAAAGCAAAAGTTAAAAATCTAGAGTAGAGTTTGGAATTTCAAAAATACAATGTTAAAGAAAAGAAGAAGAAAAAGAAGGAGAAAAAAAACCAAAAAAAAAAAAAACAAACAAACAAAGTCACAAAAATTATAAAGAAAATATAGGTACAAAATTGATAACAACTACCAAAAAACATAAATTAAAAATCTAGATTAGAGTTTGGAATTTCAGAAATACAATGTTAAAGAAAAGAAGAAGAGAAAGAAAGAGAGAAAAAAAAGTCACAAAAATTATTAAAAAAAAAAATAGGTACAAAATTGATAACAAATACCAAAAAGCTAAAATTAAAAATCTAGAGTAGATTTTGGAATTTCAAAAATACAATGTTAAAGAAAAGAAGAAAAAAAAAGAAAGAAAGAAAGAGAAAAAAAAAACCAAGGTCATAAATATTATAAAAAATATATATATGAAGTTTGTTTTTTTTTAAAAAAAATAGGGTCTTTTTTTTTTTTGCAAAGTAATGGTAGGTTATAAAAGTGAAAATTAAAGAATAGAGGACTTAAAAATTAAAAAAAAAAGAATGATCGGAAAAGTAGTAAAAATATATCTAGGACTTTCTCTGGTGTTGTTTTGGGTATTGTGGGCTCAGTTCATTTTCAGCTAGTTCCTTGGTCCGCTTATATTTCTCAAGATCTATAGGCCCCTTCCTATGTAGTCCGTACTAACCACAGGGTTTTAATCTATTGCCTGTCGCTTCCAAGGCGGTTCCCTCTGTTACAGCTTCTTCTGTTTGCTGGTCTCTTCAGTGTCTGATTTCCGCCCTGTCATAAAGGGGGCGGTGGTGGACACTTTTTTTTTTTTTTTAGGCTCACTTGTTCAGTCGCGCTGTGGGGAGGGAGGGACGCTGCAATCAAATAATACTGGCGTGTGCTCCCAGTGCCTCAGCCACACTGGGCCTGCCCCTGCTCACGGCGTGTGTAGCCTCCCTGCCCACACTGCTCAGGCTCTAGGTTGCTCCGCTGGGAACCATCCAAGGCCGGCCCTGGGCTGCTTGCATCTCCCAAGTCCAAGCCGCTCAGGTTCAGGCATTCGGGTAGTCCTCAGAGGTGCAGACTCGGTTGGGCCTGGGTTTTGTGCCCTTCCCAGGTCCAAGCAGCTCAGGTGATGAGGTGTTTGGCGAGCGTGGTTGCTGCCACTTATCGCCTCCCCTCCGCTCGGTTATCTAGGCGTACAACTGGCGCACCTTCTCAAGTGGATGTTGACTCTCCAGACCCCCAAGAAGTTTTAGTTAGCAAAGAAGCCTGCTTACAGTTTTATAGATAATGTCTCTCTTGGGCTGCAATTGCCCCCTTCCGGCTCTGGCTGCCTGTCACCGGAGGGGGATGGTCTGCAGCTGGCTATCTCTGTTCAGTCCCTTGTTCCGTGCACGGGCCTGGCGGTGTCTTAGGTTAGGGCTGGCTTTTCGTGTGGTAGATATCCCACGGTCTGGTTTGCTAGCCCAAATTATTTCTCTCAGGTAGCGCTCAGGGTATTCAGGCCAGATCCTTACTCTAAGTGATGCAGCCCGCGCCGTGCCTCCCTGCCCAGCCCCCGCTCGCTAGTGGAGGGTGCAGGCGTCTGCGCTTCTTCTCCGCTGGGGGAGTTACCGTAGGGCTCGTTATCTGCGGGTTTTAATTGTTTATTTATTTTTCCTCCATGTTAGGTTGCCCTCTGTGCTTCCAAGGCTCAGCACAGACTCGGCAGTGAGAATGTTTCCTGGTGTTTGGAAACTTCTCTCTTTTTAAGACTCCCTTCCCGGGATGGAGCTCCGTCCCTCCCTCTTTTGTCTCTTTTTTGTCTTTTATATTTTTTCCTACTTCCTTTCGAAGATAATGGGTTGCTTTTCTGGGTGCCTGATGTCCTCTGCCGGCATTCAGAAGTTGTTTTGTGGAATTTACTGGGCATTTAAATGTTCTTTTGATGAATTTGTGGGGGAGAAAGTGTTCTCCCTGTTCTATTCCTCCACCATCTTAGCTCCTCCCCCTGTAATTTTCTTGAAGCCATCCATAGTCTTTCCCATTCTGTTGTTTTCCTCTATTTCTTTGCATTGATTGCTGAGGAAGGCTTTCTTATCTCTTCTTGCTATTCTTTGGAACTCTGCATTCAGATGCTTATATCTTTCCTTTTCTCCTTCGCTTTTCGCTTCTCTTCTTTTCACAGCTACTTGTAAGGCCTCCCAAGACAGCCATTTTGCTTTTTTGCATTTCTTTTCCATGGGGATGGTCTTGATCCCTGTCTCCTGTACAATGTCACGAACCTCTGTCCATGGTTCATCAGGCACTCTACCTATAAGATCTAGTCCCTTAAATGTATTTCTCACTTTCACTGTATAATTATAAGGAATTTGATTTAGGTCATACCTGAATGGTCTAGTGGTTTTCCCTACTTTCTTCAATTTAAATATGAATTTGGCAATAAGGGGTTCATAATTTGAGCCACAGTCCGTCCCAGTCTTATTTTTGCTGACTGTATAGAGCTTCTCCATCTTTGGCTGCAAAGAATATAATCAATCTGATTTCGGTGTTGACCATCTGATGATGTCCATGTGTAGAGTCTTCTCTTGTGTTGTTGGAAGAAGGTGTTTGCTATGACCAGTGCATTCTCTTGGCAAAACTCTATTAGCCTTTGCCCTGCTTCATTCCATTTTCCAAGGCCAAATTTGCCTGTTACCCCAGGTGTTCCTTGACTTCCTACTTTTGCATTCCAGTCCCCTATAATGAAAAGGACATCTTTTTGCGTGTTAGTTCTAAAAGGTCTTGTAGGTCTTCATAGAAATATTCAACTTCAGCTTTTTCAGCGTTTCTGTTTGGGACATAGACTTGGATTACTGTGATATTGAACGGTTTGCTTGGACTTATCTCTGGGCTTTCTATTTTGTACAATTGATCTATATTTCTGTTTTTGTGGCAGTACCATACTGTCTTAATGACTGTGGCTTTGTAATAGAGCCTGAAGTCGGGCAGGTTGATTCCTCCAGTTCCATTCTTCTTTCTCAAGATTGCTTTGGCTATTCGAGGTTTTTTGTATTTCCATACAAATTGTGAAATTATTTGTTCTAGCTCTGTGAAAAATACTGTTGGTAGCTTGATTGGGATTGCATTGAATCTATAGATTGCTTTGGGTAGTATACTCATTTTTACCATAATGATTCTTCCAATCCTTGAACACGGTATGTTTCTCCATCTATTAGTGTCCTCTTTGATTTCTTTCACCAGTGTTTTATAGTTTTCTATATATAGTTCTTTTGTTTCTTTAGGTAGATATATTCCTAAGTATTTTATTCTTTTCGTTGCAATGGGGAATGGAATTGTTTCCTTAATTTCTCTATTTTCTCATTATTAGTGTATAGGAATGCAAGGGTCTTCTGTGTGTTGATTTTTTGTCCTGCAACTTTATTATATTCATTGATTAGCTCTAGTAATTTTCTGGTGGTGTCTTTAGGGTTTTCTATGTAGTGGATCATGTCATCTGCAAACAGTAAGCTTTACTTCTTTTCCATTTTGGATTCCTTTTATTTCTTTTTCTGCTCTGATTGCTGTGGGAAAAACTTCCAAAACTATGTTGAATAGTAGTGGTCAAAGTGAGCACCCTTGTCTTGTTCTTGACTTTGTGGGAAATGCTTTCAATTTTTCACCAATGAGGATAATGTTTGCTGTGGGTTTGTCATATATAGCTTTTATTATGTTGAGGTATGTTCCTTCTATTCCTGCTTTCTGGAGGGTTTTTTTTTTTTATCATAAATGGATGTTGAATTTTATTAAAGGCTTTCTCTGCATCTATTGAGATAATCATATGGCTTTTATTTTTCAATTTGTTAATGTGGTGTATTACATTGATTGATCAGTGGATATTGAAGAATCTTTGCATCACTGGGATAAAGCCCACTTGGTCATGGTATATGATCTTTTTAATGTGTTGTTGGATTCTGATTGATAGAATTTTATTACGATTTTTGCATCTATGTTCATCAGTGATATTGGCCTGTAATTTTCTTTTTTTGTGGCATCTTTGTCAGGTTTGGTATTATGGTGACGGTGGCCTCATAAAATGAGTTTGGAACTTTACCTTCCTCTGAAATTTTCTGGAAGACTTTGAGTAGGATAGGTGTTAGGTCTTCCCTAAATTTTTGATAGAATTCAGCTGTGAAGCCATCTGGACCTGGGCTTTTGTTTGCTGGAAGATTTCTGATTACAGTTTCAATTTCCATACTTGTGATGGGTCTGTTAAGATTTTCTATTTCTTCCTGGTTCAGTTTTGGAAAGTTGTCCTTTTCTAAGAATTTGTCCATTTCTTCCAAGTTGTCCATTTTATTGGCATATAATTGCTGATAGTAGTCTCTTGTGATCCTTTGTATTTCTGTGTTGTCTGTTGTGATCTCTCCAGTTTCATTTCTAATTTTATTGATTTGATTTCTCTCCTTTTGTTTCTTGATGAGTCTGGGTAATGGTTTGTCAATTTTATTTATCCTTTCAAAGAACCAGCTTTTGGCTTTGTTGAGTTTTGCTATGGTCTCTTTTGTTTCTTTTGCATTTATTTCTGCCCTAATTTTTAAGATTTCTTTCCTTCTACTAAGCCTGAGGTTCTTCATTTCTTCCTATTCTAGTTGCTTTAGGTGTAGAGTTAGGTTATTTATTGGACTTTTTTCTTGTTTCTTGAGGTATGCCTGTATTGCTATGAACTTTCCCCTTAGCACTGCTTTTACAGTGTCCTACAGGTTTTGCGTTGTTGTGTTTTCATTTTCATTCATTTCTATGCATATTTTGATTTCTTTTTTGATTTCTTCTGTGATTTGTTGATTATTCAGCAGCATGTTGTTCGGCCTCCATATGTTGGAATTTTTAATAGTTTTTCTGCTGTAATTGAGATCTAATCTTACTGCATTTTGGTCAGAAAAGATGCTTGAAATGATTTCAATGTTTTTGAATTTACCAAGGCTAGATTTATGGCCCAGGATGTGATCTATCCTGGAGAAGGTACCATGTGTGCTTGAGAAAAAGGTGAAATTCATTGTTTTGGGATGAAATGTCCTATAGATATCAATTAGGTCTAACTGGTGTATTGTATCATTTAAAGTTTGTGTTTCCTTGTTAATTTTCTGATTAATTGATCTATCCATAGGTGTGACTGGGTTATTAAAGTGTTCCACTATTATTGTGTTATTGTTAATTTCTCCTTTCATACTTGTTAGCATTTGTCTTACATATTGCGGTGCTCCTATGTTGGGTGCATATATAGTGATGATTGTTATATCTTCTTCTTGGATTGATCCTTTGATCATTATGTAGCATCCTTCTTTGTCTCTTTTCACAGCCTTTGTTTAAAGTCAATTTTATCTGATATGAGTATTGCTACTCCTGCTTTCTTTTGGTCTCTATTTGCATGGAATATATTTTTCCAGCCCTTCACTTTCAGTCTGCATGTGTCCCCTGTTTTGAGGTGGGTCTCTTGTAGACAACATATGTAGGGGTCTTGTTTTTGTATCCATTCAGCCAGTCTTTATCTTTTGGTTGGGGCATTCAACCCATTTACATTTAAGGTAATTATTGATAAGTATGATCCCATTGCCATTTACTTTATTGTTTTGAATTTGAGTTTTTACACCCTTTTTGTGTTTCCTGTCTAGAGAAGATCCTTTATCATTTGTTAGAGGGCTGGTTGGGTGGTGCTGAATTCTCTCAGCTTTTGCTTGTCTGTAAAGCTTTTGATTTCTCCTTGACTTCCCTGGTGGCTCTGATGGTTAAACGTCTGTCTACAATGTGGGAGACCTCGGTTAGATCCCTGGGTCAGGAAGATCCCCTGGAGAAGGAAATGGCAATACACTCCATTACTATTGCCTGGAAAATCCCATGGACTGAGAAGCCTGGTGGGCTACAGTCCATGGGGTGGCAGAGTCAGACACGACTGAGCGACTCCACTTTCACTTTCATATTTGAATGAGATCTTGCTGGGTACAATAATCTGGACTATAGGTTATTTTCTTTCATCACTTTAAGTATGTCCTGCCATTCCTTCCTGGCCTGAAGAGTTTCTATTGAAATATCAGCTGTTATCCTTAGGGGAATCGCCTTGTGTGTTATTTGTGGTTTTTCCCTTGCTGCTTTTAATATTTATTCTTTGTATTTGATCTTTGTTAATTTGATTATTCTGTGTCTTGGGGTGTTTTGCCTTGGGTTTATCCTGTTTGGGACTCTCTGAGTTTCTTGGACTTGGGTGATTATTTCCTTCCCCATTTTAGGGAAGTTTTCAACTATTATCTCAAATATTTTCTCATGGTCTTTCTTTTTGTCTTCTTCTTCTGAGACTCCTATGATTCGAATGTTGGGGCATTTAACATTGTCCTAGAGGTCTCTGAGATTGTCCTCATGTATTGTAATTTGTTTTTCTTTTTTCTACTCTGATTCATTTATTTCTACCATGATATCTTCTACCTCACTAGTCCTATCTTCTGTATCTACTATTCTACTATTTGTTCTACTATTTGTTCCCTCCAAGGTGTTTTTGATCTCATTTATTGCATTATTCAGTATATATTGGCTCTTTTTTTATTTCTTCTAGGTCCTTGTTATACCTTTCTTGCATCTTCTCACTCCTTGTCTCCAGGCTGTTTATCTGTGATTCCATTTTGTTTTCAAGATTTTGGATCATTTTCACTATCATTATTCGGAATTCTTTTTCAGGTAAATTCCCTATCTCTTGCTCTTTTGTTTGGCTTGGTGGGCATTTATCCTGTTCCTTTACCTGCTGGGTATTCCTCTGTCTCTTCATCTTGTTTATATTGCTGCGTTTGGGGTGGCCTTTCTGTATTCTGGCAGTTTGTGAAGTTCTCTTTATTGTGGAGTTTCCTCACTGTGGGTGGGGTTGTACGGGTGGCTTGTCAAGGTTTCCTGGTTAGGGAAGGTTGTGTTGGTGTTCTGGTGGGTGAAGCTGGATTTCTTCTCTCTGGAGTGCAATGAGGTGTCCAGTAATGAGTTATGAGATGTCAGTGGGTTTGGAGTGACTTTGAGCAGCTTGTATATTGAAGCTCAGGGCTGTGTTCCTCTCTTGCTGGAGAATTTGTTTGGTATGCCTTGCTCTGGAACTTGTTGGCCCTTGGGAGGTGCTTGGTTTCCATGTAGGTATGGAGGTGTTTGATGAGCTCCTGTCAATTAATGTTCCCTGGAGTCAGGAGTTCTCTGGTGTTCTCAGGATTTGGACTTAAGCCTCCTGCTTCTGGTTTTCAGTCTTATTTTTACAGTAGCCTCAAGACTTCTCCATCTATACAGCACCATTGATAAAACATCTGTGTTGCCACTATGCGGCCCACTAGCCCCTCCGCATTTGGGCTCCAGGAAATCAGACGACCGTCAGGTCTCCATCTGGGGCACCCTTGGCCTGCCTCCCCCTATCCCGGGGGCTGAACCAGCTCCATAAACAGGGTAATTTTTTATGAGCAAAGAAGAAATTTTTGAAAACCCATATGGGTGACCATCATGGGAAGAAGGGCTAGTTCAAAGTTATCCTGAAATGATGCTGCTTATCCTTTTATTATTATAAAGCAACAGTCACATATATTAAATCATCAGAGGTCTTTAAAATCCCTGTTGTTTTAACCAAAGGTCTCTTCATTATACACAAGCACAGAATTTCAATTGATTTGGAAGAGATAGACTTTGCTTTATTTCAAAGTTTCAGTCAATTAAAAAAAATGCCTTTTAATTTTTGAGATCTCATAAAATACTTTGGCTTCCCTTGGGGCTCAGCTGGTAAAGAATCTGCCTGCAATTCTGCAACTGCAGAGACACCAATTCAATTCCTGGGTTGGGAAGATCTGCTGGAGAAATGATAGGCTACTCAATCCACTCTTCTTGGGCTTCCCTGGAGGCTCAGCTGGTAAATAATCTGCTTGTAATGCGGGAGACCTGAGTTCGATCTATGGGTTGGGAAGACCCCCTGGAGAAGGGAAAGGCTACCCACTCCAGTATTCTGGCCTGGAGAACTCCATGGACTCTGTAGTCCATCGAGCATTGAGAAGGCACTTCTTGACAATTCAAGATGAAAAGCTGGGTTGTCTTCCTAAGACAGTGGAGCATTTCCACTTTTCCAGTGCTCAATGGGGGAAAATATGGTGTATATGAAACTTATAATGCTATCATTTCATGAGTAGGCAATGTATTCTCTTGTCTCTTTTCTGATTTTAAGAGCATCAAGCCAATGATTGGAGGAGGAAATATCACAGAGATCACTCATTTTATCCTTTTGGGATTCTCAGATTTCCCCAGAATCATAGTAGTGCTCTTTGTGGTGTTCCTGGTGATATACATTTTGACCCTGACTTGGAACCTGTCGCTCCTCATCTTAATAAGAATGGACTCCCACCTCCACACCCCCATGTACTTCTTTCTCAGTAACCTGTCCTTCATGGACATCTGCTACGTGACCTCCACAGCCCCCAAGATGCTATACGACTTCTTCCAGGAGCGGCAAACTATCACCTTTGTGGCTTGTGCTGTTCAGTACTTTGTATTCTCCACCATGGGGCTGAGTGAGTCTTGCCTCATGACCGCCATGGCTTATGACCGATATGCCGCCATTTGTAACCCACTCCTCTATTCGTCAGTCATGTCGCCTGCTCTCTGCGGTCGGATGGTGCTGGGATCCTACTTGGCTGGACTTTCTGGTTCTATATTCCAATTGTGTTTCATGCTCCAGCTCCACTTCTGTGGGCCTAATGTCATCAACCACTTCTTCTGTGACCTGCCCCAGCTGTTAGTTCTATCCTGCACTGACACGTTCTCTGTACAACTCTTTACTGCTTTATTGACAATGATCTTTGGGCTAATAAATGTTTCCGTTATCATGATATCCTATGTCTACATTGTCATCTCCATCATGAAGATCACGACAGGAAGTGGCAGATCCAAGGCTTTCAACACCTGTGTCTCCCACCTGACAGCAGTCACTCTCTTCTATACCTCAGGCATGTTTGTCTATTTGAGTTCCAGCTCTGGTGGTTCCTCCAGCTTTGACAGATTTGCATCAGTCTTCTACACTGTGATGATTCCCATGTTGAATCCTTTGATTTACAGTCTGAGAAACAAAGAAATCAAAGAGGCCTTGAAGAGGTTGCAAAAGAAGAGAGGGTGTTGCTAAAGTCATAGGTTGAGATTTCTGACAGATTTGTCTTTTTAGAATCATCTTAATCCTCAATAATCAGAGAAGGCAATGGCAGCCCACTCCAGTACTCCTGCCTGGAAAATTCCATGGACAGAGGAGCCTGGTGTGCTGCAGCCCATGGGGTCCCTAAGAGTTGGACACTACTGAGCGACTTCACTTTCACTTTTCACTTTCCTGCATTGGAGAAGGAAATGGCAACCCACTCCAGTGTTCTTGCCTGGAGAATCCCAGGGACTGGGGAAGCCTGGTGGGCTGCCAGTCTATGGGGTCACACAGAGTTGGACATGGCAGAAGTGACTTAGCAGCAGCAGAAACCCTCAATAATATTCCTATGAATGGACTATAAAATTCCTGGTGCCTTTGGCAAAGAAGGCTTAGTTTGATATGCAATATGCCAATATGGACCAACAGCTGACTTGTTGCTACATGAATATGATATCTTCATGTCTTGGAGGTTCATAGTTTTCATCCTACATGAGAAGTGGCCTCAACATTTATTAATATATCTGTAAGTATTTGTGAATCATTAAGGTTTAGAACCTTGCTACTTCTATTTTGCTTCTGAGAGGGAGCCCTGTTCCATCTCGGGCTTCTGACCCTGAAGGAGAGACCTGACGGAGGCACCAGGAGTGTGTACCCCTTGTCCCTCAAATATTTGGATGTAACATAATCCAGACGTGATGCTCACTGATGTCCATTCTGGGCATCTGACAAGAATGAAATGGAACACAGAGGAGAAATGTGTCTTCGGACAGAAACAGGTATACAATTAGCTTGGTTGTGCCTCCTGGAAAGACCAGTCTGAGATAGCTTATGCTTGTGCAAAGCCTCTTTTGGGGCTTAATATCTAATAAAATTTTGATTACATCCTAGTTTCCACCAGCTGTAACCTAAGGAAGGAGGAGGTGATTTGAATCATAAAGAGAAATGGAATGACGCACGTGGTCCCTTCAGTGCCATTTACTCATGAATCTGATGATGTAATTTCTTGCAACTGGTATCCAGTGGGGATTTCTGATGGGAGATGATATTCAAAATCCATGTCACAGCCAATAGTAATTTCTGCCACTGTGGGACTCAAACTTTTCTTTCTCTTCTGCCCTCCTTAGCCTGGGAAATTACTCTGTTTGACATAGCCAATGGGATTGGATCCCCCAATTATTTCTGACCTCAAAAGGATCTATTAAAATTTGATGTGAGGAGACTTATGTGGGAAATTATTGTGATAATAGCACTACTGGATATTCAGTATTGCAGGGAGTAAAAACAAATATGGAAAACTGGTATACGTCTCTTCCTCCCGTGTGCGTACGGTGTTTTATCTCCTAGAGATCTATGGCTGCAGGGGTGGTATGTTGGCTGGAGTAGAATTGATAGTGTTGCTTAGTGCTATTTATTCCCAGGAATCCTCAAGGGCCAGGAGACAAAATAGTGGGATGGGCAGGGTTCCCAATTGTCATCAGTTTCATTGTTGAAGAAAGATAACTTTTGAATGAAGAAAGATTAGCTTTTGGTCATTGTGGTCTGGTTCAAAAGAGGAACAGGTATAGCAGCATTCACTATTGATTTGAAACTTGAACAAACTGACATAAGCCAGATGTCATTTACATTTACATATTACCCTTGAAGATTCACTGGGCTCTTAATGAATGTTTGAGAGGTCTCATTTTCAACGAGCCGCATGAACTATTCTGTTTAATGAAGGACTGTAAATGCAGGTGTATTTGAAGTCTTTGCCAAATCTCCCATGAATTTACACATGTGTAAGATTTAGAAAGGGGGGATTGTTGAAACTCTGGTGGGTGGGGCTTATCCTATGATAAGGAACCTGTAATATGAATAAAGGATGTTTTGCCTCCCTTTCAGGTATTTGTGGTTGCTGTTTAGTTGCTAAGTCATGTCTGACTCGTTGCAACCCCATGCACTGCAGCACGCCAGGCTTCCCTGTCCTTCACTATCTCCCAGAGTTTACTCAAACTCATGTTCATTGAGTTGGTGATGCCATCCAACCATCTCATCCCTTGTTGCTCCCTTCTCCTCCTGCCCTCAATCTTTCCCTGCATCAGATATATATATATATATATATATATATATATATATATATTTTTTTTTTTTTTTTTCGAAGCATTGATGTATGAGTCTGTTCTTAAGGGGCCATGATGACTTCCTTAGGAGACAGAACTCTGTTAGATGTTAGTGCATGGAAATGCAACTAATTTCTGTACATCAGTTTTATATCCTGTATGTTTACTGAATTTGTTGATTACTTATGCCAGTTTTTTGGGGGGGAGTCTTCAAGATTTTTCTCTGGGTGGGATTGTATCATCTGCAGTTAATGACAATTTTACTTCCTCCTTCATCCTTCAGATTAGACTGTTGTAATTCTATGTAGTTACCATTTATCCTGTGTTATACATTTGCATATGTTTTCATGTTACTTTTACGTTGGCCAAAAAGTTCAGTCGCGTTTTACTGTAATATCTGGAGTTTTCTCCAACCTCGTATAACTATACCAGCTCCACACACTTGCTTCCCCTCGCAACTGATACCTTAAGCTTGTATGTCTTTTTGGTTCTTGCAGCTTACCAGGTTGCCTACTGGCAACCTTTCTTTCGTTTTGCAGAATGTGGCAATATAGCTCAAGTTGTGCTTTTTCCCTTGCCCCTAGAGCATGGTCCAATTTTCTAAGTGTGTTTATTGTTTACCAAAGTTCACTCTCCTGTCACACCTGAGAATGAGCACAATGAGCTGATGCAATTGGGGAACACGTGTGTTAGAACTTGGGGCATTGAGATCACTTCAGACCAGATGTGAGCATCCTTAGATGAAATTCTCACAGAGTCATTGTTGGGCTTCCTGCAGGAGTCATGAAAACAGCAGAAAACAAATCCTTTTAATGATTTTCTTATCTTGCTCTTTCCCTATCTCTTCCCTCCCCCACTCACGAAGATCCTGCTTTAGGACTTTGGGTGCTATGACAGAGAAACACATTCCTCTACAGAATTCTACAGACATATAATCACCCTATTCCTCTGCTTCCTGGGAGACACTGTTGCCAGCTAGTTCAGCTCTGTGCTCTGTTGCCTTGTTGGATGGGTGGCAAGGTCCTGCTTCTTCCAGTGGATACAAAGTCTTTTTTTTTTTCCTGCTCCAATGGAGTCAGGGTTCCCCAGTGGCTCAGTGGTAAAGATCTGCTTTCAGTGCAGAAGCTGCAGGAGACCCAGACTCAATCTCTGGGTTGGGAAGATCCCCTGGAGAAGGGCATGGCAACCCACTCCAGTACTCTTGCTTGAAGAATCCCAAGGACAGGGGAGTCTGGCGGGCTACACTCCATGGGGTGGCAAAGAGTCAGACAGGACTGAAGTGACTTAGGACATTAGCAGAGCACACACTAGCACACCAATGGAATACTAAAATCTCTCCTTGGCAATGTTGGACTTCTGCAAAGTCTCTCATCCATGGATGTCGGACCAACCCAATCATTCTTGCAGTTTTCCCCAATCACAGCCAAAAGGGGTCCAGACCAGTTGGCTGGCTGTTGGTTCTGCAGCCATGCCAAGATCTGTATGCCTATTATCTGATGCACAGTTGGGAAGGACTCCACTCAGGTCTGTTGGCATATAGTGCTGAAACCCACAACTCCCCCAAAGGTGCTTTTATTTGCGGATGGTGGTGGTGGTCTAGTCACTACGTAACTTCTGACTCTTGTGACTCCACGGATGTAGCCCACCCACCAGATTCCCCTGTCCATGGGATTTCCCAGGCAAGGATACTGGAGCAGGTAGCTGTAGGGAGAGAGCAAATTACCCAAGGTGGCGTGGTGAAAGGTTGTTGTTGAATCATGCGAAGACACCGGGATTCTTGGCCCCCGGAGGAGAAGAATTGAATCCGGGGCCAGAGACGAGGCTTGATCGCTCAGAGCTTTTGTGTAATAAAGTTTTATTAAAGTATAAAGGAGATAGAGAAAGCTTCTGACATAGGCATCAGAAAGCAGAAAGAGTACCCGCTTGCTAGTGTTAACAATGAAGTTATATAATCCAAAGAATGTCTGCAGGTTGTAAAGACCTCATCAGACCTACTCCCATAATTTACATTTTAATATAACACTGTCCTCAGGCAGGATACAGCCTTGTAAAGACCAGGTATACTCCCATAATTTACATTTTAAGATAACACTGTCCTCAGGCAGGATACATCCTTGTAAAGACCAGGTCTACTCCCATAATTTACATTTTAAGATAACACTGTCCTCAGGCAGGATACATTATTGTTATATAATCCTAAGGAATGTGTATAAAGAAAAAAAGTTTGTCCTTTCTTCCTCCTTGAGAATTCCAGATCCCTCTATCTTTGGGGACCCCTAGACTCCTTATCAACCTGCCTAGGAAATGACTCTCTCAGTGGTCAGGCTCTTTCGCCCCACGTTATGTAACAGCTGAGCTCCTTTACAACACTGCGCATGCGCTCAGGAGGTACTGGCTTGGTAAGGAACTGCTTTGTGCTGTAGGCATATGCGGGCTCCACCCAAACACACCTGCTCTATTGCTTTCATGTTCCGGCCGTGTCCATTTCGTCAGTCAGAGAGGAGAGAATACAGCATGTCTACTGCTATGGCTGCTGATCAAACAGACGAGAATAACCGTATCTGCAGTTCCTAGGGCACTTCGAGTCTCTTTCCAGCCTCTTAGCTCTTGCCTTGCTTGCCCTGGGTTCAGTGAACAGTGTGAACAGTGAGGACAGCAAGCCAACTGGCATCAGGAGCAGGATCAGCGATAGAGTCGCCATTCCCTTCTCTAGGGGATCTTCCTGACCCAGGATCGAACCTGCGTTTCCTGTGTCTCCTGCATTGCAGGCGGAGTCTTTACAGGGGAGAGAGATGCTGATTTTCTGTTGTTGAAAGGGGGACTAAAAAGAAGGACTGTCATGACACAATTATGCTGACTCACTGTTGTTTTGTAAGTTTTAAAGCTTCAAATATGCTATATTAAAAAAAAAAAAAAGCTGTTGAGACGGTTTCGACAAGATAGCAGATTTTACCCTGGCATCTTTTTGTTTACATTATTTATTTTTTAATTGAATGATAAATCCTTTACAGAATCTTGCTGTTTTCTGTCAAACCTCAACATGAATCAGCCATAGGTATACATATATCCCTTCCCTCTTGAACCTCCCTCCCATCTCCCACCCCATCCCACCCCTCTAGGTTGATACAGAGCTGCTATTTGAGTTCCCTAGAGGCATACAGCAAATTTCCACTGGCTATCTATTTTACATACGGTAATGTAAGTTTCCATGTTACATTACCCTGGCATTTTGCTCATTCCCAGTTACATTGCACTGAAATGACTTGCAAAACTTGCAAATAGTGAATTATCCTTATTACTACTGAAGTGAGAGATTACGAGAGTCCATATGTCAGGAAATTTGAGTAATTTCTAATGTCACTCTACTGATTATATGAGACTAAAGCATCTTATGTGGCAGAAAGTGACGCTTTGTAAATTCTCTACTGACCTCCCCTATTTAGAGAGGGCATAGCACTAAGTAGACGTGAGCTGAGGAATAATCAGGAGAACTTCAATAATTAAAAAAAAAAAAAACCCACAAAACATTAATGCTACTCAAACTGAAAAAAACATTAAAAAGATGTAGTGTGTGTGTGTGTGTGAGTTAAACTCACTTCTTAGGAAGGGAAATTTTTAAAAATTATCAGTTGAATAATCAAGAAAGCTAGGGTCTCACTGGGTTAGCAGTGAGCACTGCTGTATAGCAAGGGCTGGAAGGAGTATTTATGGAACCCATGGAATTCACTGGGGCATCTCCTGACGTTTCTGGGCCTAGAGATGGGTTAACAGGCAATTGTGGTAACCGAAAGCTACACAGAGCAAGGTAACTCAGGGCTCAGCCTCTTCAGGAATGTAGGGATGGTCTAACCCTCTAGATAAGCAACTTAGACCATCTGAAATAATGGCTAAGAGTGCGGGAAATCTGAAACTGGTTGAGGAGGGATAAGATTAATTATATGGAACCTCAGATCTAGCTGCTGGGGCAAGGAAGGTTACTTGCTTCTTAGCTCTATTGACTGTACCTCCCCTCTTGGGAGGAAGAGATGGCATCTCGTTCCTGCCAAAGTGGAGCCTCCATATTGTAACAGTGGAACTGGACACAGTCAGAGGCTGGGCTGGATGACTCACAAGCTGGAACCAAGATTGCTTGAAGTATCAACAACCTCATGTATGCAGATGATACAACTCCAATGGCAGAAAGCAAAGAGGAACTCAAGAGCTTCTTGAGGGTGAAAGAGGGAGTGAAAAAGCTGGCCTAAAACTCAACATTAAAAAAATAATAATAATAAGATTATGGCCTCCGGTCCCATGACTTCATGGCAAATAGATGAAGAAACAGTGGAAACAGTGACAGATTTTATTTTCTTGGGCTCCAAAATCACTGCGGACTGTGACTGCAGCCACAAAATTAAAAGATGCTTGCTCCTTGGAAGAAAGGTTATGACAGACCTAGACAGTGTATTATCACTTTGCTGACAAAGGTCCATAGAGTCAAAGCTATGATTTTTCTAGTAGTCATGTACGAATTTGAGAAATAGATCATAAAGAAGGATGAACACCAAAGAGTTTGAACTGTGGTGTTGGAGAAGACTCTTGAGAGTCCCTTGGACAGCAAGGAGATCACACCAGTCACTCCTAAAGGAAATCAACACTGAGTATTCACTGGAAGGGCTGATGCTGAAGCTCCAATACTTTGGCCACCTGAAGTGAAGAGTGGACTCTTTTCAGACCCTGATGCTGTGAAAGACTGAGGGCAAGAAGAGAATGGAGTCGCAGAGGATGAGATGGTTAGATAACACCACTGACTAAATGGACATGAGCTTGAGCAAGCTCTGGGAGACAGTGAAGTACAGGGAAACCTGGTGTGCTGCAGTCCATGGGGTTGCAAAGAGTCAGACATGACTGAGTGACTGAACTACAGGAGGTATGAACAGATATGAGCAGTGAAAGTGAAAGTCGCTCAGTCATGTCTGATTCCGTGACCCCATGGACTATACAGTCCACGGAATTCTCCAGGCCAGAATACTGGAGTAGGAAGCCGTTCCCTTCTCCAGGGGATCTTCCCAACTCAGGGATCAAACCCAGATCTCCCGCATTGCAGGAGGATGAGCAGTGAAATTGTTATCTATTTCAGATACCTCACTTCAGATATGCTGGGATGCACCTATTTCTTTTTTTTTTTTTTTTTTTTTTTTTTTTTTTTTTTTTATAGTCCCAGTTGTTGCTGTTACAACCAACCTGCAAGGCTTCTAATGCATCTCACCTGGGCAGGGTCTGACCGTCTCTTGCCTCATGCTCACTCCCTCTGTGTGTGCATGCTCAGTCGCTCCAGTCGTGTCCCAACTCTTCGCGACCCTATGGGAGGTAGCCCTCAGGCTTCTCCATCCATGGGATTCTCCAGGCAAGAATACTGGAGTGGGTTGTCATGCTCTCCTCCAGAGGGTGGCCCCCACCCAGGGATCCAAGCCTCCCCTGACTCCTGTGTCTCTTGCATTGAAGGCAGATTCTTTACTGCTGAGCCACCAGGGAAGCCCTGCTCACTCCCTCTGTTCCACACAAAATATTGACTGTGTCTTTGACCTAGGAGAGAATAAACACCTACTTAAGTGCTCTGCCGCCTTGTTCTCTGTTATTAGAACAGGTATGAATACATTCTCCAGCAAAAGCCGTCTTGTCTCATTGCAGTGAACAGTGTTAGGGTAAGGAGAGAAAAATGATCATTCACATGACAGATGCACAAGCTTAAAACTAGAAGCTATGTTTAAACAATCAGTATACACCCCTGTGGAATTTACTTACTAGAGAGGAAAATAGAAGCAGAGAAATTCCTTTGAAAATCCACCGAGTAGCAAGTAACAACCAGGAGGAATTTGTAGGACCTGTAAGCATTTATCACTGCTCTCTATAAGTACTTGGAAAGGCAAGCCAGATAAAGCACTGGACACAGGATGGATATATTTGTGCCTTCTAAATCTGGGTATTAAAAATGAATAGGCAATATAACCTCTGGGTTATATTGAGCTTTGGAAATGACTACTTTGTTTTTTTAACTCTTTATATTAGAGTATAGCCAATTAGCAATGTTGTGATAGTTTAGTTGCACACAAAGAGACTCAGGCATACATTTCCCCCCAAACTCCCCTCCCATCCAGGCTTGCATCCATTTTATTGAATTAAGTAACTGAGACACAGCGAGATTAAGTAAAAGAATCAAGGTCACAGAGCTTGTAAGTAACTAAGTTAGAAGTCAATCCAAGCAGGTCCACCCAGAGACTGAGAACATAATCACCAAAACTACGCTGAATGACTCTTCTGATAAAGCATGCAAATGTTGGATGACCATACAGTTTGGTTTGCCTGGGACAATGCTGCTTAATGCTTGCTGTCCCTATATGATTATTAATAACTCCTTCTCATGACCAAGGTGATCCAGTTTTGATAAAGAATAATAAGATCACCCTGCATTGAGAGCCCCTTTCAGATCTCATGACTCTAAAAATATAGAAAGGAAAATTGGAGCTTGATTCCATAATGTTGTGAGGTGTCCGTGCTAATACGGAGGAACGGAATCAGCTGGGATCATTTCTCCATTTCTTCCTCCATCCGGCACTCTAGAGAATAATTAACTGAGAGTGTTGTTTTTTGTTAATTGCTTCCTCTTTCTTCACCCTGGACCCTAAGGAAACATTTAAGGGAGTCTTGAGCTGGAAGCGCCTCTCTTATAGCAATGGTTAGCAGGAGCCAAGGCTGAAAGCATGAAGCCTAGGAAAGCCAACTTCTCCATCCAGAATCTTCATACTCCATTCATGTCCTCTGATTCCTGAAAGAACTCTGTGCATGTCTGGGCATCTAGAGTGCCATCAAGATACAGGTCCAAGAAAAGGCCACTGTAGCAGCAGCATCTCCTAGGTTCCACCAAGACACACCTGGCAGAAAGTCTACAAGAATATCTGGGTGGGTAACGTCAGAATGGGACCATCTGGCATGTTCTGTTTTCCTTCTTGCAACCTCCCTCTCCTATGCACTCAACCCAGAGATTTCGAGTACCCAGGTGTAGTGGCTGTTTTTATTTTCTTGCAGTAACCATGCTTCTTCTCCCTTATCCCAATGGGATTATTTGAATTATAACAGAAACTGAGGTGTTAAAGCCTAAGGAAGGGCGTCTGATGTGGGATATCAGATATTAGCAAGTGGGTGGCGAGAGCAAGGTAGGATAAGACGCCTCTCAAGCTGGGCCAAGGAACCCCAAGCTGTCACCACCAAATATTCCCAGTCTTCCCCTGTCGAAGATTTTCAGTTAGTAAATACTTTTGGGGGCATAATCATTACGGTTGTCATTTGTTTCTCCAGGAGATCTTCCTGACCTAGGAATCGAACCCGAGTCACCTGCACTGCAGGCAAATTCTTTACCAACTGCGCTATGAGGGATGCCCAGCACTCTATTACATGTTTTTAAAAACTAATTTTATTTGTTTATTGGCAGCACTGGGTCTTTGTTGCTATAGGGCTTTCTCTAGTTGTGGTCAGTGGGGTCTACTCTCTAGCTGCCATGTGCGGGCTTCTTGTTGCAGTGGTTTCTCTCGTGGAATGCAGGCTCTAGGGCATGTGGGCTTCATGAGCTGTGAGCTGTGGGCTCAGAAATTGTGGCCGTGGGCTCAGAAGTTGTGGCCCGTGGGCTCAGGAGTTGTGGCCCATGGGCTCGGTAGTTGCAGTGCCCAGGCTCTGGAGCACAGGCTCAGTAGTTGAGATGAAGGGGCTTAGTATGTAGAATCTTCCTGGACCAGAGATCAGAGATCACACTCATGTTCCCTGCATTGGCCCATGGATTCTTTACCACTGAGTCACCAGGGAAGCCCTATGTAACATACCTAGTAGGTTTTCACAAACACCCTGTGTAGTAATAAATTCTCCCTTACAGATGAAGAAATAGAGCCACAGAGATACAGTGATTTGCCAAAAATCACGAAGTTGGTAAATGATGGAGCCAAATGTACTGTGCTTCTCCCTAATTCTGCTTATATTCATCAGAGAAAGTTGAAACTTTTGCTTAGTCTGAAAGAGAGTAGCCAGAGGGGCTCGAGGGGCTTCCCTGGTGGCTCAGTTGAGAAAGAATCTGCCTGCAATGCAAGAGACCCCAGTTCGATTCCAGGGTTGGAAAGATCTGCTGGGAAAGGGATAGGCTACCCAGTCCACTATTCTTGTGCTTCCCGTGTGGCTCAGCTGATAAAGAATCCACTGGCAAGGCAGGAGGCCTGGATTTGATCCCTGGGTTGGGAAGATCCCTTGTAGAAGGGAAAGGTTACCCACTCCAGTATTCTGGCCTGGAGAATTCCATGGAGTGTATAGTCCATGAGGGTGCAAAGAGTCAGACAAGATTGAGCGACTTTCACTTTCAGAGGGCTTGCTGTGATTTTATTCCAAAGCAATTTGATGGTGTTATTTTGCATAAATATACAATTTTACCCACCTTTAAAAATATCAAAAATTATTCTTGGCTGCCATATTTTCAGACCTGAGGGATATTAATCATTATAATAGCTGATGTGGGAAATGACTTACTTTAGCTAGAGTTTATACTGGGCCAGTGAGGCTTTTTGACCCACCTCTTCCGATTTTCATTGTTTATACTTTTAAAATGATCTTGAAACAGTAAACAACTTATAAATTTTATTAAACAGTGCTATAAAATGAATAGAAATTTAGAGACACAAATTTTTATTTATTTACTTATTTTATTATTTTTTATTAAAGTATAGTTGATTTATAGTGTGTTAGCAAAGTAATTCAGCTAGGTGATTCAGTTATACATATAGACATATGCTTTTCCATTATTGTTTATTATGGGTCATTGAGTATATTCCCTGTGTTGCACAGTAGGGCCTTATTTATCTATTTTTTGTACACAGTAGTTTGTATCTGCTAATTTATCCCCCGCATCCCCCTTTTGGTAACCAGAAGATTGTTTTCTATGTCTATGACTGTTTCAGTTTCATAAATGAATTCATTTGAATCACATTTTAGATTCCATATATAGGTGATATCACATGGTATTTGTCCCTGTCTTTCTGACTTACTGCATTTAGTAGAACAATTGTAGGGAAGGAGACACAAAATTTGCAGGATAGTATGATTTTTAAATTACCAGCCCTGGAGCCAGCCTACCTGAGTGGGTTTCCAAGTCTGCTGCTTATTAGCAGTGGGGCCCTGTGCAAATTCCTAACTTTGTGTGTCTCAAGTTAAAATAGAGTTGTAATGAGGATTAAATGGGTTAATATGTGTCTTAAAAGAATGACCAGGACAGTAAGTGTTCAATAAGTATTTAAAATCATTATCATTAATGAAGACAGAGCTTAAAAGGTAGATATTTATGATACTGTGCCTCAGAAGGCACAGAGTCTGCCTGCAATACAAGAGACCCAGGTTCAATCCCTGGGTTGGGAAGATCCTCTGGAGAAGGGAATGACAACCCACTCCAGTATTCTTGCCTGGAGGATTCCATGGACAGAGGAGCTCAGCGGGCTACAGACCATGGGATTGCAGAGTCAGATACAACTGAGTGACTAACACAAACACTACCATTCTAAAAGTTACAGTTGATTTTCTAAGTCTGTCAATATCTGAACTCTTCTTATAATTAAAATGAGCATACCTCAAACTCTTCTTATAATTAAAATGAGCATACCTCATTTGACATTGCCTAACTATTTCAATAAGAATCAACATTTATTTCACACTTTGAAGGCTCTTGTTTCTAACTTCATTTAGAGTCTAGTTAGGGCTTAAAGGGTACAACATACCCTCTACCTCAAATATGAGGAATCAGTGAGCTAAATATACCTCATTGTGAGTCTGCGTGTAAGTGGGTCAGTTTGTTCTTTGAATTTTCTCAGTATGGGCTTCTCTCCTCTTTCTTCCTCTGCTTTTCCTTCCCTTCCTCTGCCCTTCTTTCCTCCTATCCTCCCTTTCTTCCTTCTCTTTTCCTTCCCTGCATGCAAGGAATAATAAAGAGAAAATAGCTGTTAAAGATAGGACACACTTTCTTTGCTAACTTAAGAACGGTTACAACAGGCCCATCCCATGTCTGACTCTTTGCGACCATGGCCTACCAGGCTCCTCAGTCCATGGGATTCTCCAGGCAAGAACACCGGAGGGGGTCACCAGTTCCTTCTCCAGGAGATCTTCCTGACCCAGGGATCAAGCCCAGGTCTCCTGCATGGCAGGCAGACGCTTTACCCTCTGAGCTACCAGGGAAGCTTGAAAGGCCCATCATAAATCAACCTTCTTGAGAGCAACAGCCTCAGATTCCAAGAGCTTAAGCTACTCTCAGGATTTCTGAATCCCCTGGTCCCTGAGGCTGGTTTAGCAAAGGTCAAAAGGACAAGTAGTAGCCGCCCACAGAAACCCTCTGGGTATTTTTCCCACCTTAGCTCCAGCTGTCATCGTAGAGAAAATCAAATTCTGCTTCTCATTCTGTAATAGACATTTTCCCCACATATATAATTTCCCCTTAAAATGGAATGATGATATTTCAGTGAATAAAAGAGCCTCTTAAAATCCTTTTTTGTCCCACAAGTGTGATTGCTTTCCAATGTTAAAGAAAATCCATCATGGTTTTACATCATTTGAAGATTTATGCACCAATGGACGTGATGATAATATATTATGTGGAAGCATCAGGTTCTTACAAAAGCTGTGGGATTCCTTCAACAAATGTGTGCTCTCGAGTATCTGAGCCACTGGAGGTGCTACAAAAAATAGGTGTAGATTATGGTTTTGCTTTCCTAAGATAGAGCTACAGTCTTCCATTTAAAATGGATAACCAGCGAGGACCTACTGTACCGCTCAGGGAACTCTGCTCAGTGTCACGTGCCATCCTGGATAGGGGGAGGGCTCGGGGAGAATGGATGCACGTATATGCTTGGCTGAGTCCCTTTGCTGATCACCTGAAAGTGCCATGACATTGTTAATCCACTATATCTTAATGCAAAGTAAAAAGTTTAAAGTTTGAAAAAAAACCCCAACAGTTCATTGCCTTATGCACACTGAAGTGTGACTACACATTGAAATCTTTTGTAGAGTTTTACCAAATACTGATACTTGGCTTCCAGCCCCCGAGATGCTGAATTAATCAGTTTGATCAATGGGGCTTTAGAAAGTGTGCCAGATGGTTCTAATGAACAGCCACGGTTGAAGCTCTGCTTTAGAGGAATTATTTTCAGTCTGGGAAGACTGAGCTGCAGAAAGACTAGAAAGAAACCTGTGCATGTCAGTCCCTGCCCTGCCTTTTTTATTACAATTTATTATTTGACTCCTGAATAGTTTAGAAATACATAATTAGTTTCCAATTATGCTATTTCTCATAATTTTATTACTGATTTCAAATTAACCACACTGTAGTCTGAGTCTTATCTGTGTGACCAACCTTTTAGAATTTGCACTTTAAAAGTTTCTCCCAGGGACTTCATTGGTGGTCCAGGGGCTAAGAATCCACGTTCTCAACACAGGGGGCCTGGGTTTGACCTCTGGTCAGGGGACTAGGGCCCACATACTGCAACTCAGACGTGGTGCAGACGAATAAATAAAAATAAATATTGAAAAAAGTTTCTCACAAACGGATACTTCAAAATGATATTAAGAACATATTATGTATTGACTCTGCTTTGTACACTACTTTATCCACAGCAGTTACTGTATGTAAACAGACCTAATTTAACTTCAAGTAAACCTTATGAGATAAGTTCTATTGTAATTATTTTTCTTGCTTTCCGATGAAGTCAATTAAGTAGAAGGAGACCAATCTGTTTGGAGTCATAAAGCTCACAGTTGGCAGAGTCACACTCCTGAACACCTATGTAGTATCTAAGACCGTGTTTTTAGTCACTAAGCTAAACACAGGAGTTATAATCTCATTAATAATATCCTAAAATTCCCCAAGTATCTTCTAAGAAGGGCTTTCCAAATGTTAGTATACATTCTTTTGTCTTTGTGATAGGTAGGTGGGTTAATATTGAAAAGTGTAATATCCTCTTTTTAAATTTAAGAAAGTTAATTGGAGTATAACTGTTCTACGATGTGGCTTTAGCTTCCGCTGCACAGCGGGTCTCAGCCGTCTGTGTCCATAACATCCCTTCCTCCTGAGCCTCCCCACCCGTCTGCTACCGCGCCCTGCTGGGCCATCACAGCGCCAGGCTGAGCTCCCTGGGCTGCTCTCTTGTACATGTGGGAACTCTGGCACACAGAGCGATCAGTTAGGGGCAAAGTTAACCAGGGTTGTTGCTTTTAAAGTTGTTCACTATTTCCCTCGATTCTGTGTTTGGTGTGGGTTGAAGGCAGTTTCTTCCCATGGACATTGGGGTAACAACTGACTTAAAGATTTATCCTTTTCCTACAGATCTGAGGACCCCCCAGGGCGATGGCTGGAGGAAGGAACAGTACAACAATCACAGAGTTCATTCTCTTGGGGTTCTCTGAGTTTCCACAGCTCACCGCTGTCCTCTTTTCAATGTTCCTAGGGATCTACCTGGCGACAGTGTTTTGGAACCTGGGACTCATCGCCCTCATCAGGATGGACTCCCGTTTGCACACGCCTATGTACTTCTTCCTCAGTAACCTGTCCTTGCTGGACACCTGCTATATTTCCACCATAGCTCCTAGAATGCTCTCAGACTTCTTCAGGAAGCATAAACTCATCTCCTTTACGGGGTGCATCATGCAGTACTTCTTGTTCTCTAGCCTGGGTCTGACTGAGTGCTGTCTGCTGGCGGCCATGGCTTATGATCGCTACGTCGCCATTTGCAGTCCTCTGCTCTACACAGTCACCATGTGCCCCTCTCTCTGCGTGCAGATGGTGGCAGGATCTTGTGTAACTGGATTCCTTGGCTCGTTCATTCAGTTGTGTGCCTTACTTCAGCTCCACTTCTGTGGACCAAACATCATCAACCATTTCTTCTGCAACCTGCCCCAACTGCTAACCCTATCCTGCTCAGACACCTTGTTCTTTCAAGTCATGACATCTGTGCTCACAGTCATGTTTGGGTTCATGTCTGTCTTGGTTATCATGATATCCTATGGTTACATTGTCGCCACCATTGTGAAGATCACTTCAGCTGAAGGCCGGTCCAAAGCCTTCAACACTTGTGCTTCCCACCTGACAGCAGTGACCCTCTTCTTTGGCTCGGGTATCTTTGTTTATGTGTATCCTAATTCTGATGGTTCCTCGAGCCAAAGCAAGCTGGCGTCTGTCTTGTACACTGTTATAATCCCCATGCTAAATCCATTGATCTATAGCTTGCGGAACAAAGAAATCAAAGATGCCCTAAGCATACGGAAGAAGAAAGTCTTCTCCTGGTGTTACTGACTATGGAATTTATTTCAGTTGTACGCTGTAGGAGAAATGTCAGCTAAAACATTGATCCACAACTCTTCTAACTGCAGAGTGAGTTATAATTACTATCATCTTCTAATGTAAACCCATGGCTGGTGCAAGGACAGGACAACACATGAGAAGTATCTGGAAGTTCATTATCTCCGTGCTTCATCAGTGATGACCCAATATATCAATAGGTCAAGAAATTCACAAGCATTTTTGTAGCTAGTTGTGATGATGTGACTCTTCCATTCAATGTTCTATCCTTTAGCATGTACTACCTCAAGGACCAATGGTGCCAGTGGACCAAGTAGATCAAGGTTGCCAGGAGACCAGCAAACCTCTCCATAGCATCTCACTTTAGGCAGGACAGAAATTACTATTAGTACTGAGCTCTTTTAAAAAAAGAATTTCCTACCTCATTCTGTTAGTTCTCTCATTTAACCTATTCTTTCACCTCTGGAAATCATGAATTCATTACTTCACTTATGGACTTGTTCAAAGCAAAAATAAACAAGAGATCAAAGATTTGTTAACTTCATACAAAAATAAATTTGTTGCAACAAGAATGCTCAACATGTCTGTCATATTTAAGATATGGTTTGTCAGTTGCTTGTTAGAACCATTTAAACAATTTTTAAATCTGTTATTGCTATACAGTCATCTCTGTTCTTCCTTCTTCACTGTGTAACTGGAAAAGGGAATCAGAAAATGGCCTTTTGCTGGTGAGATGGTCTAGTGCTTGATTTTGGCACCTCCAACAATGTCTTTATGTTACTTTTTTTGTTGTTTTTTGCTTTTTGAGTAGACCAAGTCTCCACTAGGAAGTTGTTTTTCCAATAATTAACAAGTGGAAAGTGGTTGGTAAAATTAGCTATAAGAAGCTGATACATGAGAAAAGTCTGGTACATGTACTCTGGTACATGAGAAAGTCTAGATTTGTCTATTTCCCTTGCAACCTTGGTTGGAAGTGTTACAAGGCACAGAGAAATACTCAAGTATTGAGGCTGGGACAGAAAACACTCTTGTTTATCTTCTGGTAGGATTCTGATTTTCATAATCTTTAGGCCAGAAATAAAAAATATAATTCAGGAGACTATTCTTGGTAAAAGGCATTCTGTTCATTTTCCCTTTTATGTTCAGAAGGGAAAATTCAAAATCCACAGGAGTATTCATGTGGTAAGAACTAAAAGCAAGTGTTGGACACCTGTAGGCACTACAGCTTTGAAGTTTCTGCTTTTAGGCCTCCATATTCCTGAGTCCTAGAAAACTCCGTATTCCTGAGTTAGTTATTGGATACAGTTTTGTCAAGGCAAGTTAGATATATAGGATGGTAGACATAGGTTTGATCTAATGTCTTTTCCGGCACTAACATCTATTAGTATCCCTTTCGGATCTTCCTCAGCTTTAGCCTAGTGACCAAGACTGGACTGGAGTTGAGACTAGACTGGAGTTGAGAAAGAAAAGGAACTCCTGAAATGCCACATATTTTGCCTGGCTGGGTCCTTAACATTTATAATTATGATCTCCAATATAATTATGATCTCCAATATACCTGCTTAAAATCAATGTCACAGCCAGTAGAGAAGTTTCATTATGTAAAATTTCAAATTGCTTCAATTACAAAAAACATGATCTTCATGAAAGAGTGATAAGGTCCTTAAATAAGAGGAGCCTATTTACACAGAATACCTGGCTACCTTTTATTCTGACCTTCAAATTACCTGAAAGACATAGGTGTTTGGGAGATAGAATCCCTGTGTAGGAATTTCTCAAGAATGATAAAGGTTCTGAGATTAATCAGTCACGACAGAGGCTGAATAATCAGATGAACTCCTAAGCAGTACTCTGTCCCTGTTTTTATAACTACATGAGATGAACATTTTTGTCCTGATGATCTTAGAAACCAGGATAGTTTTTGTAAATTTGTACTAGGGGAAAGTAAAAGATGCTTGCTCCTTGGAAGGAAAGCTATGACAAACCTAGATAGTATATTAAAAAGCAGAGACATCATTTTGCCAACAAAGGTTTTTATAGTCAAAGCTATGGTTTTTCCAGTAATCATGTACTGATTTGAGAGTTGGAGCTTAAAGAAAGCTCAACACTGAAGAACTGATGCTTTTGAACTGTGGTGGTAAAGAAGACTCTTGAGAGTCCCTTGGTGGACTGCAAGGACATCAAATCAGGATTGCTTAAAGGAAATCCATACTGAATATCCACTGGAAGGACTGCTGCTGAAGCTAAAGTTCCAATACTTTCTTCTTCAGGGGATCTTCCTGATCCAAAGATTGAACCAGGTCTCCTGCATTGCAGGTAGATTCTTTACTGAAAACGGACAGAAAGGCAAATTGAAACTACAGTGAGGTACCACCAGTCAGAATGGCCATGATTAAAAAGTCTACAAATAACAAATGCTGAGAAGGATGTGGATACAAGGGACCCCCTCCTGTATTGTTGATGGGAATGTAAGTTTGTGCAGCCACTGTGGAAAGAGTATGGAATTTCCTCAGAAAACTAAAAATAGAATTACCACATGATCCAGAAATCCCCCTCCTGGGCATATATCCAGACAAAATTATAATTAAAAGAGATACATGGACTCCTATGTGCATAGCAGCCCTATATACAATAGCCACGACATGGAAACAACCTAATGCCCATCAACAGATGACCAGATGAAGAAGACCTGGTGCAGATACACCATGTAATAGTACTCTGCCATAAAAAGGACAAAACAATGCCACTTGCAGAAATGTGCATGCAACCAGAGATTATCATACTAAGCAAAGTAAGTCAGAAATAATACCTTATGATATCATTTATATGTGGAATCTAAAATATGACATAGATGAGCCTGTGAAACAGAACTAAAGAGCCTCTTGGTGAAAGTGAAAAAGGACAGTGAAAAAGCTGGCTTAAAACCCAACATTCAAAAAATGAAGATCATGGCATCCGATCCTATCACTTCATGGCAAAGAGATGGGTAAGCAATGGAAATAGTGACAGACTTTATTTTGTTGGACTCCAAAATCACTGCAGACAGTGACTATAGCCATGGAATTTAAAGACTACTCCTTGGAAGAAAAGCTTTGACCAACCTACACATCATATTAAAAAGAAGAGACATTACTTTGCCAACAAAGGTCCATCTAGTCAAAACTATGGTTTTTCCAGCAGTCATGTATGGATGTGAGAGTCGGACCATAAAGAAGACTGAGAGCCGAAGAATTGATGTTTCTGAACTGTGGTGTTGGAGAAGACTCTTGAGAGTCCCCTGGACTGCAAGGAGATCCAACCAGTCTATCCTAAAGGAGATCAGTCCTGAATATCCATTGGAAGGACCGAGGCTGAAGTTGAAGCTCCAATACTTTGGCCACCTAATGTGAAGAATTGACTCATTGGCAAAGACCTTGATGCTGGAAAAGATTGAAGGCAGGAGGAGAAGGGGATGACAGAGGATGAGATGTTTGGATGGCATCACCAACTCAATGGACATGAGTTTGAGCAAGCTCCGTGAGATGGTGAAGGACAGGGAGGCCTGAAGTGCTGCAGTCCATGGGGTCACAAGGCGTGCGTGCTAAGTCGCTTCAGCTGTGTCTGACTGTCTGTAACACTATAGACTGCAGCCTGCCAGGCTCCTCCATCCATAGGATTCTCCAGGCAAGAATACTGGAGTGGGTTGTTGTGCCCTCCTCCAGGAGATCTTCTCGATCCAGGGATGGAACCCACGTCTCAAGTCTACCTCCATTGGCAGGTGGGTTCTCTACCACTAGCATCACCTGGGAAGCTCACTTTAGAATAGAGAACTAAATTCAAAATCCTATGAGAAACCATAATGAATATTCAAAAATGTATATGTATGTATAACAGATGGAGAAGGCAATGGCACCCCACTCCAGTACTCTTGCCTGGAAAATCCCATGGACAGAGGAGCCTGGTAAGCTGCAGTCCATGGGGTCGCTAAAAGTCAGAGACGACTGAGCGACTTCACTTTTTCTTTTCTCTTTCATGCGTTGCAGAAGGAAATGGCAACCCACTCCAGTATTCTTGCCTGGAGAATCCCAGGGATGGTGAAGCCTGGTGGGCTGCCATCTATGGGGTTGCACAGAGTCTGACACAACTGAAGTGGCTTAGCATAGCATAGCACAGCATGTATAACAGAATCACTTTGCTGTACAGCAGTAATTAACACAACATTGTAAATCAACTATATTTCAATAAATGAAATGTATGAGTTTCAGACCCTTACAGTCTATGCTTAGCCTAGAACCTTGGGCATGCACTCCCCGGAGAGAGCCTTCACAAGCACTTGGTCCAGCCCAGCAGCGCTGACCAGCTCCTCTCCTTGGTGAATGAGGTGCAGAGTTGCCACAGAGCCTTAGGGAATCTATAATCGGAGATCATTTTTGAGCTCCCCTAGAGAGTCAGTGGTATTATTAGCAGCTGCTTCTGGGTGCCAGGATTTTGTGCTTTTTAAAAATTGCACTGTTCTGTGTTCTTCTAGCTTCCCTTGTATTTATTTTAAATTAAGTTGAAAAGAATCAAGAGCAGAGACGTGCCTGAGAAGGGTAGAGTGGAGCTAGAAAAACAAGCCCCTGAAGTCTTGCTTATTATCTACCCGCTGGGTGCTCTACTGTGCTTAGACAGGACGTTCAGATTCCTTTTAGCCATTCAAAAGTTGCCAAGAGCATCTTCTGAATATCTCTTATAGATTCATCAGAGAGATTTATATTTGGAGTTGATGAAAATAACCTCTGATACATAGTTGAGTTAAGAAAAGCCTCCAAACCATGCAAAGCAGGACCACGAAGGCTCAGTCCATGAACGCGCATGCCTTGTGACTGCAGTAATAAAGGTGCTCTCTTATTTAGATCATTCTGCCTGATCTCACCACTGGGAGAGAGGCCTGTCCCACCCAGAATGAACGGATAAAGGTAGAAAAGGAAGTCCGTGACGTGGGTATATTCATAAACAGAGAGAAGCAAGACTTGACAGGTAGCTGTGGAAAGTAAATAGCAGAAAGTGAGTTATTGATGGAGCCACACCCTGATGAGATTGCAGGTGAATAGCTTTATCCTTGGAAGGGAGACAAATTATTTATTTGAAATAGGCATGACTGTTGTAAGGATGAGTACCGGTACTGATAAACTTAGGAGCCAGAATGAGCCTAAGGACTTGATTGTCATGGAAAACAATGGTAGAGGCAAGCATTAAGAAGAATGCATGTGCTCCACTCTAAAACGACAGAATTAAAGACTCCGTACACAGTCTGTAGCAGCGCCTGGTGTTTCAGGTTTTCCCTGGTGCTGTCTCTGTCACCACAGGTACTTGGGGGAAAAATACAAACCCTGAACTCCATAAGCATGTGTTACCCTCCTTTGTTCTCACAGCTGTGACACTTGTGTCTCTCTGTGGGGGATCAAGGCACATATCACCCCAAATAACAGACGAAGGACCGACGCTTAGAGACTGCAGCACACGGTCCACAATTACAGTGGGGATGCAAGTGAGCCACCAGTGTGCACGGGGGTCTTTTCTTGAGTGATGGAAATGTTCTGAAAGTGGATTGTGGGGACGATTTCAGTCTACTAAAATTATTGCACACTTAAAATGGATGGATTTATGACATGTGAGCTATACTTTAACAAAACTCTTGAAAATAAAATGAGAAGAAAAAAAATAAATATCTTGAAGCAAGACCTGGCTAAAAGACTGTGACAATGTCCTGTTCTATTCTGAACCAAGAAATGAGCTTAGAATAAGTGTTCAATCAGCATGCCCAACAGGTATTCACATATTCTTCTATTTAGCCAACATTTAGTGGACACTTACTAATGGGCTAAGTGATGAGAGAGAATGAATAATCACAATGGGGCTTCCCTGGGGCCTCAGTGGAGAAGAATCCACCTGCCAGTGCAGGAGACCCGGCTTCGATCCCTGGGTTGGGAAGATTTCCTGGAGAAGGAAATGGCAATTCACTCCAGTATTCTTGCCTGGAGAATCTCATGGAGGCTGGTGTGCAGTCACAAAGAGTCGGACATGACTGAGCGACTAAACAGCAACAACTTCCCTAGGAATTTCACTCTCTAGTAGGGGACATGATGTAAAATAACTACTTTCAATGTGATGTCATAAAAATGAAAAATTAATAGTACATGTAAAGGATGTGACATTTTTGAATCCTGCCTGTAATGTTCAAGGAGTTCATGATCTGAGCCACAGTCAGCTCCTGATCTTGTTTTTGTTGACTGTATATAGCTTCTCCATCTTTGGCTGCAAAGAATACAATCAATCTGATTTCTGTGGGGATGTCCTCGTGTAGAGTCTTCTCTTGTGTCATTGGAGAGGGTGTTTGCTATGAGCAGTGCGTTCTCTTGGCAAAACTCTATTAGCTTTTGCCCTGCTTCATTTTGTACTCCAAGGCCAAACTTGCCTGTTACTCGAGGGGTCTGAATTCCTACTTTTGCATTCCAATCTGCTATGATGAAAAGAACACATTTTTTTGGGTATTAGTTCTAGAAGGTCTCATAGATCTTCATAGAACTGTTCAACTTCAGCTTCTTCAGCGTTACTGGTTGGGGCATAGACTTGGATTGCCATGATATTGAATGGTTTGCCTTGGAAACGAACAGAGATCATTCTGTCGTTTTTTGAGATTGCATCCAAGTACTGCATTTTGGACTCTATTGTTGACCATGATGCCTACTCCATTTCTTCTGAGGGATTCCTGCCCGCAGTAGTAGATATAATGGTCATCTGAGTTAAATTCACCCATTTCAGTCCATCTTAGTTCACTGATTCCTAAAATGTCGATGTTCACTCTTGCCATCTCCTGTTTGACCATTTCCAACTTGCTTTGATTCATGGACCTAACATTCCAGGTTCCTATACATTATTGCTCTTTACAGCATCAGACTTTACTTCCATTACCAGTCACATCCACAACTGGGCATTGTTTTCACTTTGGCTCTGTCTCTTCATTCTTTCTGGAGTTATTTCTCCACTCTTCTCCTTATCAAAAAAATTCAGGTTTAAAATGAAGAAAATAGGGAAACCCACTAGACCATTCAGGTATGACCTAAATCAAATCCCTTATGATTGTACAGTGGAAGTGAGAAATAGATTCAAGGGATTATATCTGATAGAGTGCTTGAAGAACTATGGACAGATGTTCATGATGTTGTACAGGAGAGAGTGAGCAAGACCATCCCCAAGGAAAAGAAATGGAAAAAGGCAAAATGGCTGTCTGAGGAGGCCTTACAAATAGCTGAGGAAAGAAGAGAAGCAAAAGGCAAAAGAGAAAAAGAAAGATATACTCATTTGAATGCAAAGTTCCAAAGAGTAGCAAGGAGAGATAAGAAAGACTTCCTCAGTGACCAATGCAAAGAAATAGAGGAAAACAATAGAATAGGAAAGACTAGAGATCTCTTCAAGGAAATTAGAGATACCAAGGGAACACTTCATGCAAAGATGGGCTCAGTAAAGGAAAGAAATGGTATGGATCTAACAGAAGCATTTCAAGCATATTAAAAAGAGGTGGCAAGAATACACAGAAGAACTATGCAAAAAAGATCTTCATGACCCAGATAACCATGATGGTATGATCACTCACCTAGAGCCAGACATCCTGGAGTGTGAAGTAAGTGGGCCTTAGTAAGCATCACTAGGAACAAAGCTAGTGGAGGTGATGGAATTCCAGTTGAGCTATTTCAAATCCTAAAAGATGATGCTGTGAAAGTGCTGCACTCAATATGCCAGCAAATTTGGAAAACTCAGCAGTGGCCACAGGACTGGAAAAGGCCAGTTTTCATTTCAATCTCAAAGAAAGGCAATGGCAAAGAATGCTCAAACTACCACACAATTGCTCTGATCTTACACACTAGCAAAATAGTGCTCAAAATTCTCTAAGCTACATCCATACCATCTTCCATAGTGGCTGTATCAATTTACAGGGGTGGGATGGAGAGGGAGATGGGAGAGAGTTTCAAAAAGGAGGGGATATATGTATGCCTATGGCTGATTCATGTTGAGGTTTGACAGAAAACAGCAAAATTCTGTAAAGCTATTATCCTTCAATAAAAGATAAATTAAAAAAAAAACACAAACATTTTCCAAGCTAGGCTTCAACAGTACATGAATCATGAACTTCCATATGTTCAAGCTGGATTTAGAAAAGGCATTGAAACTAGAGATCGAATTTCCAACATTCACTGGGTCATTGAAAAAGCAAGAGAGTTCCAGGAAAACATCTACTTCTGTTTTATTGATTATGCCAAAGCCTTTGACTATGTAGATCACAACAAACTTTGGAAAATCTTTCAAGAGATGGGAATACCAGAACACCTTACCTGCCTCTTGAGAAATGTGTATTCAGGTCAAGAAGCAACAGTTTGAATGGGACATGGAATAACAGATTGATTCCAAATTGGGAAAGGAGAAAGTCAAACCTGTATACTGTCACCCTGCTTATTTAACTTATATGCAGAGTACATCATGTGAAATGCCAGGCTGGATAAAGCACAAGCTAGAATCAAGATTGCCGGGAGAAATAGCAATAACCTCAGATACATAGATGACACCACCTTACAGCAGAAAGCAAATAACTAAAGAGCCTCTTGTTGAAAGTGAAAGAGGAGAGTAAAAAAGCTGGCTTAAAATTCAACATTCAAAAAATGAAGAACATGGCATCCAGTCCCATCACTTCATGGCAAGTAGAAGGGGAAACAGTGGCTGACTTTATTTTTGGGGCTCCAAAATCACTGCAGATGGTGACTAGCAGCCATGAAATTAAAAGATCCTTGCTCCTTGGAAGGAAAGCTCTGACCAACCTAGACAGCATATTAAAAAGCAGAGACATTACTTTGCCAACAAAGGTCCATCTAGTCAAGGCTATGGTTTTTCTGGTAGTCATGTATGGATGTGAGAGTTGGGTCATAAAGAAAGCTGAGTGCTGAAGAATTGAGGCTTTTGAACTGTGGTGTTGGCAAAGACTCTTGAGGGTCCCTTGGAGTGCAAGGAGATTCAACCAACTTGACCTTGGTTGATCAACTTAACCTGATCCTCTAGTCAATCCTAGAGGAAATCAGTCATGAATAGTCTTTGGAAGGACTGAAGCTGAAGCTGAAGCTGAAAGTCCAATACTTTGGCCACCTGATGCAAAGTGCTGATTCACTGGAAAAGACCCTGATGCTGGGAAAGATTGAAGGCAGGAGGAGAAGGGGATGACATAGAATGAGATGGTTGGATGGAATCCAAGAGTCAGTGGACATGAGTTTGAGTAAGCTCACCTGTCAGAATAGCTCTTATAAAAAAGGCAACATATATCTAGTGTTGACGAAGATGTGAAGAAAAAGGAACCTTTGTGCCCTGTTGGTGGGAACATAAGTTGGTGAAATCCACTATGGAAAACATATGATGGTTCCTCAAAATATTAAAAACTGATCTACCAAAAGGTCTATCAGTTCCACTTCTGGGCATTTTTATGAAGAAAACAAAAACATTAGGTCAAAATGTTGCATGCACCTCAAAGTTCATGGCAGCATTATTTACAGTAGCCATGATATGGAAGCAACCCAAGAGTCCATCAAAATACAGGATATATTGAATATATTGGATATATCCCAAACATTGGATATATTAGATATATCTGAAGTATAATGGATAAAAAATGTGACATATATATGCAAATATATGTAATGGAATAGTACTCAGCCACAAAAAAGATGAACCTTTCCTTTCACGACAACCTGAATGGACCTAGAGGGTATTACACTTAGTGGAATAAGTCAGGGGAAGACAAATACTATATAATTTCACTTATTTATAAAACCTTAAAAAAACCCCAAATGAACAAATGTAAGAAGACAAAAATGACTCATAATACAGAGAACAAGTTGGTGGTTTCCATAGGAGGGGGATGAACAAAATAGATGAGGGACATTAAGAAGTGTAAACTTTCAGCTATAAAATAAGTGTCATGATATGTAATGTGCAGCAAAAGGAATGTAGGCATTAACATTGCAATAACTGTGCATGGTGACAGGTGGTAACTAGACTTATAGTGGTGATCATTTTGCAGTGCTTAAAAGAGCAAATTATTATGTTGTACAACTGAAACTAACATAATATTGTGAATCAATTATATTTCAATAAATAGTAAAGAGAAATATACAGTACTTATGTTTATAATGATGTTTATAAATCACTTAAATATGTATTATAACAAGTTGAGTGAGACATATATATACATATAATATTCTGAAAATACAATATTCAGAAAAGACTGAAGAAATCAATCCATAAAGAAAGGTTTTAGATTTAAGGTGATATAAGATGCATTCCTAGTCTAGTGATTCATTGGTCTAAAAAAGCTTTCTAAACTTGAATCATCCATGAAGAGAAAGTGGAATCAGCAGGGGACTCTGTCGTGTTCTCCACTGCCATTGCACCAGGGAACAATTACCCGGACAGGTCAATCAGCCAACCTCTTTCCACTTTGGATCCTAAGGCAGCATTTAAGAGAACTCCCGGTGGAAGTGCCTCTCTTATCAAGGCTGGCCAGGAGACTGCACGGCCAAAGAAGTCTAGAGAGGGAAGGTCCTCCTGTAGGAATGTTCCTTTGGAAGACAGTTGAAAGTAAGTGTTCAATGCCTTTCCTAGGAATCTAGAGCTTAGAAAGTGTCCAGACCAGGAAGGGGCAGTGAGCTCTGCCAGATTTCCCGGACGCCAGTGAAATAAACAGCCACCAGTGGCCGCCCATTCTTCACAAACATCTGGGTGAGGCTTGTGGCCAATGGCAGCGTGGGGCACAGGGTAATGGTGCTCAGTGACCCCGACTCCCGGTTTGGAAGCCTTCCTCCTTTACAAAGCTGTCTTCCACTATTGGCCTGTCTTCTCTCTCTGCTTCAAACTTGCTCAGAGCTCAGATCCTTTCTACTAGGAAGTAATATGTTTCCCTTCAATGGAGAATTTTAACAGAAACAAGACTATGCAGCTAACTAAATAATATCTTGAATTGGGAACTTGCTGTTATATGGAGAGTTTGCTGTAATTTCTTTTACTACCTGATGCCCAATGTCATATTTTGAAAATATGGTGTTTGTCAAGAGCTGCATGAGGACTTCCCTGGTGGTCCAGGGTTTAAGACTCCATGCCTCTCTACGGCGGGGCGTGAGTTCCATCCCTGGCTGGGGAACTAAGATCCTGCATGCCACAGGGCATGGCAAAAAAAAAAAAAAAAAAGCAGCATGTATTAAGTAATCATTAATTCACTTAGGCCTGGGTTCGATCCCTGGGTTGGGAAGATCCCCTGGAGAAGGGAATGGCAACCCACTCCAGTATTTGTGTCTGGAGAATTCAATGGATAGAGGAGCTTGGTGGGCTACAGTCCATGGGGTTGAAAAGAGTCAGTCAGGACTGAGCAACTGACACTTTCACTGTAATATAATTAAAATGATAGTTTATTTTCCATTCCCATAACACTGTAGCTCAGTAGCAAGGATTTTAGAGTTCACAAGACCTGGTCCAAATTCACAGCACTGCCACTCACTAGCTGCCCAACCTTGGACAAGTTAATCGGCTTCCCCATGGCTAGTCTTCCCGAAAGTGTATTAAAGAAACAGGCTCAGAGGGTTGGGTGAGAGCAAATGAGGTGTAAGTGGAGTGTTGAGAACTGTGACACACAAAGTAAGTGACCATTTAACATAATAAAAGGTAAACTGCATCACCACACCGAGGTAATGTACTTATAACCCATAGAAAGACTCTTGAGCTTTCTTTTTCTTTTTTTTAAATTATTTTTATTTTTTACTTTACAATATTGTATTGGTTTTGGCATACATCAACATGCATCTGCCACGTGTGTACACATGTTCTCCATCCTGAACCCCCCTCCCACCTCCCTCCCCATACCATCCCTCTGGGTCATCCCAGTGCACCAGCCGCAAGCTTCCTGTATCCTGCATTGAACCTGGACTGGCAATGTGTTTCTTATATGATATTCAGTTCAGTTCAGTTCAGTTGCTCAGTCATGTCTGACTCTTTGTGACCCCATGAAACGCAGCACGCCAGGCCTCCCTGTCCATCACCAACACCCGGAGTTCACCCAGACTCATGTCCATCAAGTAAGTGATGCCATTCAGCCATCTCATCATCTGTCCTACCCTTCTCCTCCTGCCCCCAACCCCTCCCAGCATCAGAGTCTTTTCCAATGAGTCAACTCTTCACATGAGGTGGCCAAAGTACTGGAGTTTCAGCTTTAGCATCATTCCTTCCAAAGAAATCCCACAGCTGATCTCCTTCAGAATGGACTGGTTGGATCTCCTTGCAGTCCAAGGGACTCTCAAGAGTCTTCTCCAACACCACACTTCAAAAGCATTAATTCTTCGGCGCTCAGCCTTCTTCACAGTCCAACTCTCACATCCATACATGACCACAGGAAAAACCATAGCCTTGACTAGACGGACCTTTGTTGGCAAAGTAATGTCTCTGCTTTTGAATATGCTATCTAGGTTGGTCATAACTTTCCTTCCAAGGAGTAAGGGTCTTTTAATTTCATGGCTGCAGTCACCATCTGCAGTGATTTCGCAGCCCAGAAAAATAAAGTCTGATACTGTTTCCACTGTTTCCCCATCTATTTCCCATGAAGTGATGGGACCGAATGCCATGATCTTCGTTTTCTGAATGTTGAGCTTTAAGCCAACTTTTTCACTCTCCACTTTTACTTTCATCAAGAGGCTTTTTAGTTCCTCTTCACTTTCTGCCATAAGGCTGGTGTCATGTGCATATTTGAGGTTATTGATATTTCTCCCGGCAATCTTGATTCCAGCTTGTGTTTCTTCCAGTCCAGCGTTTCTCATTATGTACTCTGCATATAAGATAAATAAACAAGGTGACAATATACAGCCTTGATGTACTCCTTTTCCTATTTGGAACCAGTCTGTTGTTCCATGTCCAGTTCTAACTGTTGCTTCCTGACCTGCATACAAATTTCTCAAGAGGCAGATCAGGTGGTCTGGTATTCCCATCTCTTTCAGAATTTTACACAGTTTATTGTGATCCACACAGTCAAAGGACATGTTATAATGCCATTCTCCCAAATCATTCCCCCCTCCCTGTCCCACAGAGTCCAAAAGACTGTTCTATATATCTGTGTGTCTTTTGCTGTCTCGCATACAGGGTTGTTGTTACCATCTTTCTAAATTCCATATATATGCATTAGTATACTGTATTGGGGAGAAGGCAATGGCAACCCACTCCAGTACTCTTGCCTGGAGAACACAGGAGCCTGGTGGGCTGTAGTCCATGGGGTCGCTAAGAGTCAGACACGACTGAGCGACTTCACTTTCACTTTTCACTTTCATGCATTGGAGAAGGAAATGGCAACCCACTCCAGTGTTCTTGCCTGGAGAATCCGAGGGATTGCAGAGCCTGGTGGGCTGCCATCTATGGAGTCGCACAGAGTTGGACACGACTGAAGTGACTTAGCAGCAGTAGCATACTGTATTGGTGTTTTTCTTTCTGGCTTACTTCAGTCTGTATAATAGGCTCCAGTTTCATCCACCTCATTAGAACTGATTCAAATGTATTCTTTTTAATGGCTGAGTAATACTCCATTGTGTATATGTACCACAGCTTTCTTATCCATTCATCTGCTGATGGACATCTAGGTTGTTTCCATGTCCTGGCTATTATAAACAGTGCTGCGATGAACATTGGGGTACACATGTCTCTTTCTCTTCTGGTTTCCTCGGTGTGTATGCCCAGCAGTGGGATTGCTGGGTCGTATGGCACTTCTATTTCCAGTTTTTTAAGGAATCTCCACACTGTTCTCCATGGTGGCTGTACTAGTTTGCATTCCCACCAACAGTGTAAGAGGGTTCCCTTTTCTCCACATCCTCTCCAGCATTTATTGCTTGTAGACTTTTGGATAGCAGCCATTCTGACTGGCATGAAATGGTACCTCATTGTGGTTTTGATTTGCATTTCTCTGATAATGAGTGATGTTGAGCATCTTTTCATGTGTTTGTTAGCCATCTGTATGTCTTCTTTGGATAAATGTCTATTTAGTTCTTTGGCCCATTTTTTGATTGGGTTGTTTATTTTTCTGGAATTGAGCTGCAGGAATTGCTTGTGTATTTTTGAGATTAGTTGTTTGTCAGTTGCTTCATTTGCTATTATTTTCTCCCATTCTGCAGGCTGTCTTTTCACCTTGCTTATAGTTTCCTTAGTTGTGCAGAAGCTTTTAATTTTAATTAGGTCCCATTTGTTTATTTTTGCTTTTATTTCCAATATTCTGGGAAGTGGGTCATAGAGGATCCTGCTGTGATGTATGTCGGAGGACATGATCCTCTACATAGAAAACCCTAAAGACTCCACCAGAAAATTACTAGAGCTAATCAATGAATATAGTAAAGTTGCAGGATATAAAATCAACAAACAGAATCCCTTGCATTCCTATACAGTAATAATGAGAAAATAGAAAGACAAATTAAGGAAACAATTCCATTCACCATTGCAATGAAAAGAATAAAATACTTAGGAATATACCTACCTAAAGAAACTAAAGACCTATATATAGAAAACTATAAAACACTGATGAAAGAAATCAAAGAGGACACTAATAGATGGAGAAATATACCATGTTCATGGATCGGAAGAATCAATATAGTGAAAATGAGTATACTACCCAAAGCAATCTATAGATTCAATGCAATCCCTATCAAGCTACCAACGGCATTTTTCACAGAGCTAGAACAAGTAATTTCACAATGTGTATGGAAATACAAAAAACCTCGAACAGCCAAAGCAATCTTGAGAAAGAAGAATAGAACTGGAGGAATCAACCTGCCTGACTTCAGGCTCTACTACAAAGCCACAGTCATCAAGACAGTATGGTACTAATACAAAGACAGAAATATAGATCAATGGAACAAAATAGAAAGCCCAGAGATAAACCCATGCACCTATGGACACCTTATCTTTGATAAAGGAGGCAAGAATATACAATGGAGAAAAGAAAATATTTAACAAGTGGTGCTGGGAAAACTGGTCAACCACTTGTAAAAGAAAGAAACTAGAACACTTTCTAACACCATACACAAAAATAAACTCAAAATGGATTAAAGATCTAAACATAAGACCAGAAACTATAAAACTCTTAGAGGAGAACATAGGCAAAAGACTCTTGAGCCTTCAATGATCCTACGTTATTCTTGTCCTGTCTAAAATGCCTTCTTATTTACTATCAGTATCGAGGATAGCTGTGCAGTCCTAGTATCCACAACCCCACAGCTTTTATGATATGTTTGGAAATAATTAACAGGTTGGCTTCCAATACGCTTAGGCACCCATTTATTTCTTACTTCTTCAGTATCCCTGATCGGTATTCTAATTGGAAAAATTCCTTTGTGTTTCTAATTTGACGGTGTTAGCTCCTCCTCTTCATGTCCTTAGCACACATAGGAAACTGATCACTTTGTGATCAATCACCATTTCTTAAGACACTGGCTTAGCAAGATCAACTTGCTTGTGTCTCAAACAACCATTTACACAATTTCTTATTTCTTCTGGTTGTTTAGAACATGAAAAAATATATATATCAGAGAAAGTGACAGTATTTAGGGAACATTTATTTCTACTCTAAGAAAAATTCTTTGTTGTTATTGTTGTTCATTCGCCAAGTCATGTCTGACTCTTTTTGACCCCATGAACTGCAGCACGCCAAGCTTCCTTGTCTTTCACTATCTCCCAGAGTTTGCTCAAATTCATGTCCACTGAGTCAGTGATGCCACCTTTAAGAAAGGCTTTTTAAACAGTAATTTTAATTAAGATTAACAATAATAATAAGAACCCACAGTATCAACTTAAATGATAGTAACATATAACTTTTACCAAGACTCACTAAATCATGCTACAAAGCCTAGTTGAAAAATAAAATGGCTTACTCAATTAAAAACTAGTCTACAATGATACCAAATATTTAATTTGATTAACTTCTTTTTCCAGAATAGACTGATTGTCTACAGCATTTAGAACAATGACTTCTCAGCTACAAAATGTTATCATCAACCATATTCACTTCAGAAAATGCTGGTGAATTTTTATTGGAAGCATTTGATTCTCAGTGGATGCTTATAGAGAATGAGACTTCTAAACTCATCTAATTAGTAGTAGAATTGAGAATAGAAATGAAATATTTGTTGATGGACACATAAGATTTTACCTTATTTTCAAAAAAGGTAATCCCTAAGTCATTTGAAATAGTTAAGTACATTTTATGAGTTTATTTTTTTAAATTTTTATTTTATTTAACTTTACAATATTGTATTGGTTTTGCCATATATCAAAATGAATCTGCCACAGGTATACATGTGTTCCCCATCCTGAACCCTCCTCCCTCCTCCCTCCCCATTCCATCCCTCTGGGTCGTCCCAGTGCACCAGCCCCAAGCATCCAGTATTGTGCATTGAACCTGGACTGGTGACTCGTTTCATATGTGATATTATACATATTTCAATGCCATTCTCCCAAATCATCCCACCCTCTTCCTCTCCCACAGAGTCCAAAAGACTGTTCTATACATCAGTGTCTCTTTTGCTGTCTCGTACACAGGGTTATTGTTACCATCTTTCTAAATTCCATATATATGCGTTAGTATACTGTATTGATGTTTTTCTTTCTGGCTTACTTCACTCTGTATAATAGGCTCCAGTTTCATCCACCTCATTAGAACTGATTCAAATGTATTCTTTTTTTTTTTTTAATTGTAATTTTTAAACTTTACATAACTGTATTAGTTTTGCCAAATATCAAAATGAATCCACCACAGGTATACATGTGTTCCCCATCCTGAACCCTCCTCCCTCCTCCCTCCCCATTCCATCCCTCTGGTTCGTCCCAGTGCACCAGCCCCAAGCATCCAGCATCGTGCATCGAACCTGGACTATGGCTGAGTAATACTCCATTGTGTATATGTACCACAGCTTTCTTATCCATTCATCTGCTGATGGACATCCAGGTTGCTTCCATGTCCTGGCTATTATATGATTTTAAAATACATGTGATCATTATATCATAAAATAATAGAAAAATTCAACTACATCAATTTCTGCATGTTCAGTGTTGTCTAGGGACCGATATTCATGGTTAGGGAGCAAAAGTGCATGAAAATATCTGTGGTCTTCAGGAAATTAAAGACTAGCTTGGGAAATCATTATATGTTATCTATTTGTCATAAAAAAGGCAAGATAAAAAATTCCTGGAATTTTAATATAAGTTGAGTCATGGAGAAGAGGCAAATAAAGGAACATTTATTGAAAGACTATTCTGTCCAAGATAAATTAATAATAATATTAGTAACCAAAATAAAGCAATTTTCTACCCTGTTCCAGGAATTGTGTAGGGAACTATAGGTATATGAACTCATGCTATCTTTACTGTGACCCTACTACCAATCATGATATCCATGCGGGATACTGGAGCTGTGTTTTCAGGTACATTGTTGTGATATAATTATAGGAAACAACTTTTGCAAACTTACAATGAGTTAGAGAATCAAAAATAAAATGAGGAAAAAACCAAATACATATGTATAATATAGCATTTATTTCTAATTTGGATTTTTATGTATTCTGTCAGTTTCTAGAAATGCATATTTATATACTGATATAACATATTGACAAATTGATTTCATAGCATGTAAACTTTTTGAATGCACATTAGTTACTAGGAGTTTTTGATAGACTGTAGACACATCTCCTCATTCCCCGCTAACTGAAGGCACATCTTAGCTTTTTGTTTGGAGAATATAATTCCCATTTCAGAGAGTAAGCAATTTTTCTACACAGTTTCAGAAGGGATAGTTGAATAAATTACAAGTCCACAAATATTTGTTATGTACTCACATTGCTTGGTTCGGCCACTAAACTAAACCTCAGGGTGGTACATTGTTATGTTAATGGACACCAGTGAATCACAATTCCTTACTTCCATGTCCTTGTATAGTCCCCTTCCACAGTGAGTCATTGCTTGGCCATGTGACTCACTTTGATCAATGAAGCATCACCACATTTGATGCAAGAGGAGGCCTGATGAGTGCTTGTCCTTGGGACTGGCTCTCTTGGAATCCCGAGGTCACACTTAGAAGAGTCTAGGGTGAAAGGCACGTGGAGAGAGAATCTCAGCCATCTCAACAATTCAGTCATCCCAGGTGAGCCCCAAAACAGGTGAGGTCATCTCAGACCATCCAAGCCATTGATGAATACAGCCCCATTAGAGTTCCAAGTGAAACCCACAGATGCTCCAAGAAAAAACGTGAGAGATGATGAATTGTTGGTGTTCTAACTCAATGCAGTACTTGGATGCAATCTCAAAAACGACAGAATGATCTCTGTTCATTTCCAAAGCAAACCATTCAATATCACAGTAATCCAAGTCTATGCCCCAACCAGTAACGCTGAAGAAGCTGAAGTTGAATGCTTCTATGAAGACCTACAAGACCTTTTAGAACTAACACCCAAAAAAGATGTCCTTTTCATTATAGGGGACTGGAATGCAAAAGTAGGAAGTCAAGAAACACCTGGAGTAACAGGCAAATTGGGCCTTGGAATAAGGAATGAAGCAGGGCAAAGGCTAATAGAGTTTTGCCAAGAAAATGCACTGGTCATAACAAACACCCTCTTCCAACAACACAAGAGAAGACTCTATACATGGACATCACCAGATGGTCAACACCGAAATCAGATTGATTATATTCTTTGCAGCCAAAGATGGAGAAGCTCTATACAGTCAGCAAAAATAAGACCAGGAGCTGACTGTGGCTCAGACCATGAACTCCTTATTGCCAAATTCAGTCTGAAATTGAAGAAAGTAGGGAAAACCACTAGGCCATTCAGGTATGACCTAAATCAAATCCCTTATGATTATACAGTGGAAGTGAGAAATAGATTTAAGGGCCTAGATCTGATAGATAGAGTGCCTGATGAACTATGGAATGAGGTTCGTGACATTGTACAGGAGACGGGGATCAAGACCATTCCCATAGAAAAGAAATGCAAAAAAGCAAAATGGCTGTCTGGGGAGGCCTTACAAATAGCTGTGAAAAGAAGAGAAGTGAAAAGCAAAGGAGAAAAGGAAAGATATAAACAGATGAATGCAGAGTTCCAAAGAATAGCAAGAAGAGATAAGAAAGCCTTCTTCAGCGATCAATGCAAAGAAATAGAGGAAAACAACAGAATGGGAAAGACTAGGGATCTCTTCAAGAAAATCAGAGATACCAAAGGAACATTTCATGCAAAGATGAGCTCGATAAAGGACAGAAATGGTATGGACCCAACAGAAGCAGAAGATATCACCGAAGAACTGTACAAAAAAGATCTTCACGATCCAGATAATCACGATGGTGTGATCACTGACCTAGAGCCAGACATCCTAGAATGTGAAGTCAAGTGGACCTTAAAAAGCATCACTATAAACAAAGCTAGTCGAGGTGATGGAATTCCAGTTGAGCTATTCCAAATCCTGAAAGATGATGCTGTGAAAGTGCTGCACTCAATATGCCAGCAAATTTGGAAAACTCAGCAGTGGCCATAGGACTGGAAAATGTCAGTTTTCATTCCAATCCCAAAGAAAGGCAATGCCAAAGAATGCTCAAACTACCACACAATTGCACTCATCTCACACGCTAGTAAAGTAATGCTTAAAATTCTCCAAGCCAGGCTTCAGCAATATGTGAACTGTGAACTTCCTGATGTTCAAGCTGGTTTTAGAAAAGGCAGAGGAACCAGAGATCAAATTGCCAACATCCACTGGATCATGGAAAAAGCAAGAGAGTTCCAGAAAAACATCTATTCTGCTTTATGGACTATGCCAAAGCCTTTGACTGTGTGGATCACAATAAACTGTGGAAAATTCTGAAAGAGATGGGAATACCAGACCACCTGATCTGCCTCTTGAGAAATTTGTATGCAGGTCAGGAAGCAACAGTTAGAACTGGACATGGAACAACAGACTGGTTCCAAATAGGAAAAGGAGTATGTCAAGGCTGTATATTGTCACCCTGTTTATTTAACTTATATGCAGAGTACATAATGAGAAACGCTGGACTGGAAGAAACACAAGCTGGAATCAAGATTGCCGGGAGAAATATCAATAACCTCAGATATGCAGATGACACCACCCTTATGGCAGAAAGTGAAGAGGTACTAAAAAGCCTCTTGATGAAGGTGAAAGTGGAGAGTGAAAAGGTTGGCTTAAAGCTCAACATTCAGAAAACGAAGATCATGGCATTCGGTCCCATCACTTCATGGGAAATGGATGGGGAAACAGTGGAAACAGTGTCAGACTTTATTTTTCTGGGCTCCAAAATCACTACAGATTGGAGTAAAAGACGCTTACTCCTTGTAAGGAAAGTTATGACCAACCTAGATAGCATATTGAAAAGCAGAGACATTACTTTGCCAACAAAGGTTCGTCTAGTCAAGGCTATGGTTTTTCCTGTGGTCATGTATGGATGTGAAAGTTGGACTGTGAAGAAGGCTGAGCACTGAAGAATTGATGCTTTTGAAGTGTGGTGTTGGAGAAGACTCTTGAGAGTCCCTTGGACTGCAAGGCGATCCAATCAGTCCATTCTGAAGGAGATCAGCCCTGGGATTTCTTTGGAAGGAATGATGCTAAAGCTGAAACTCCAGTACTTTGGCCACCTCATGCGAAGAGTTGACTCATTGGAAAAGACCCTGATGCTGGGTGCTGGGAGCGATTGGGGGCAGGAGGAGAAGGGGACGACAGAGGATGAGATGTCTGGATGGCATCACTGAATCGATAGATGTGAGTCTGAGTGAATTGGTGATGGACAGGGAGGCCTGGCATGCTGCAATTCATGGGGTTGCAAAGAGTAGGACACAACTGAGAGACTGATCTGATCTACGTCAATAAGCTTGAAGCGGTTTGTTACACATCAGTACATAACTTATACATTAAATATTTTTTGTTTCTGTTTAGTCGGTATGTCCTGTCTGATCCTTTGGCGACACTGTGGACTGTAGCCCCCCAGGCTCCTTTGTCTCTAGGACTTCCCAGGCAAGAATACTAGAGTGGATTGTCATTCCTTCTCCAGCAGATCTTCCTGATCTAGTGATTGAAGCCACATCTCCTGCATTGCAAGTGGATTCTTTTACCACTGAGCCACCAGGGAAGTCCATATTAGATGTTAAAGGAATATTAAAAATACATTTCATCTTGCCTAAAAGCACAGTTTAAGGTGTAATGGGAAAAATAAGAACTCCTAAAAGGTGTAACTTGTAAAAATAAGAACAATGAGATTCTTATTGAACTAGAAAAATATGAAGGGGCTGAGGGAGCATAGAAGAAGGAGCTTCATAATCATAAGAGGGACAGATTACCAGGGGAGGCAGGAAAAATGTGGTTACCTTTTTACATTGTGTATTTCCCTCTTCATATTAAATCACCTACTTTCTTGCATTCCTCCTTGAAAATATGTGAAGAGCAATAGTGAACTGGCCCAGGAGCCATTTGAAATACTTATTTGATCTTCCTTTCACTGTTTCCCAAATGATAGCCTTACTTGGTGCCTGGCAGACGTTAGATATTCAGTAATATCAGATTATTTGCTGAACAGAGAAACATTTTCTGTGACTTATAAACAGTTACTTAATTTGGGCTTTGTTATTAAAAGGAAATAAAGGTAAAACACCTACTTCATGGGATGTAAACTTTATTTTGGTAATATAACATTTTCTTGTATCAAATTAAGAGAGAAAGAAAACAAGAATACGAGAATGACTTTGTTTCTTGACTGAATGTTAAGCTACTCTTGGTAAGTGTATTAATACTAAGAAGACGAGTAATTTATTATCCTATTTGTTCTCCAAAATCTTAGAAATGGCATTTCCATGTTAAGTGACTGCTCATCCACTTTTATTTTCGAACTTCTAAGCTGTTTTCCCATAAATTTTAGTTTTATATGAGATTCTGAAAACATTGTGTATGCAGTGAATTTCCATAATAAAAGAATCCTGGAAGAATGGTAAGCTTGCCCTTTAAAAGGTTCACTCTGCTGATCTCAATGCCACCCTTTGACATCACAGGTGGCAGGATTGCACTAAGGCTGCTTGGCCAGTCCACCCATTTCACAGGCTTTAAGGTAAGTGAGGAAGCAGTATTTATTGTATTCTGAAACTCTTATTTTTAATCACAACCAATGATTCTGATTGCTATATGTTTGGTCTTGAATTAAAAATGGGGAGAGAATGCAGATAACAAATGGAAGTGACATAAAAATAATTGAATAAATATGAAGTTTTCTATTTATTTTTCTAGTTATGTAAGCTTTCTCTACTTCTGGGAGTTTTAATCATTATCACCATCAACTTTACTTCGTTTTCTCTTACCAGTGAATTAGAAAATGTATATTACAATACTTTATCATTTTGGGCTCCCCTGGTGGTTCGGATGATAAAGAATCTGCCTGCAGTGTGGGAGACCTGGGTTTCATTCCTGGGTTGGGAAGATCCCCTGGAGAAGGGAATGGCAACCCACTCTAGTGTTCTTGCCTGGAGAATTCCATGGATGGAGGAGCCTGGCGGGCTACATTTCATGGGGTTGCAAAGAGTTGGACACAAGTGAATGACTTTCACTTTATTATTTCTACCTTGTCATTAAAAAACTTTTTATTTAAAATGTGTCAATAATACAGGGATGAAAAACTACACAGAGTGAAGTAAATCAAAAAGAGAAAAATAGATATCCTACATTAATGCATATACATGGAATCTAGAAAAATGGCAGAGATAATCTTATTTGCAAAGCAGAAACGGAGACACAGATGTACAGAACAAATGTATGGATACCAAGAAGGAAAGGAGGGATGGGATGAGTTGGGAGATTGGGCTTGACATACATACATTATTGATAATATGTAAAAAACACATATAATTAATGGGAACCTCCTGCACAGCACAGGGAACTCCACTCATGGCTCTGGGGTGACCTCAATGGGAAGGAAAAAAGGGGCTATATGTACATGGATACATATGTACATGGATAACTGATTCACTTTGCTGCACAGGAGAAACTAATACAACATTGTGAAGCAATTATGCTTCAATAAGAATTAATTAAAAATAAAATTAAAACAAAACAAAAAACCAATCAACTTCACTGAAGGATTTTCTAAAATTTCAAACATAATCTTATGGCCTCAAGATCTCCAGAGTACAAGTTCCTTCAGGACAAAGATGGCAAAATAGACCATAGAAATACCGCAGTAACTAGTGTTCCCAAAAAAATCTTTGTTTAACTGCTTGAGATATAAATATGTTATCAATGCAGCTGATGCACTCATTCTATCTCTACTGAAGGTGTTCTAAAGACATCAACTTATGATTCAGGTCTTACTGTAGGGACAAGGTCTGGATCTTGTGATCTCACTAGGGACATTGATGGATGGTATTGAGTCAATATGATTTTCCCTTTCCTAGTATTCAAGTGACCCTCTTTCAGGAATAAAAACAATGTCTTAGAATATTAAGTTACTTTTCTTTTCGTGTGTTTTCCCACCGTGACTACTGCTCCCTTATTTGGAAAAAAAGGCCCCTATCATATAAGGAGAATAGCTAAAATTACCTGTTTTATGATGAGGAAACTGAGGACACAGAGAAGCTGAGACAACGTAGGGACAGAGCTTGGAACGGCCCAAGTGCCTCACTCAAGTTAATAATCTTACTATTATAATATGTATTAAGATTGTCAGTGTTTCTTTGGTTATATATAGAAACAACTTAGCAAAGAAAAATCATCTGTTATTTTCTCCCAAGTTAATGTAATAATTAAACACAGTAAAAATGTCAATTTTACTTTTTTAGTTCATCATAAAGGTCTTTTGAAGACATAACTATGAAGACCATCAAAACGATCTCAGAGTGAAAATGTGAGGAATGTTTTTCTTACCACGTATCAAAATATTTCATTATTTTAAATAAAACATAGTCATAAGTAGTTATAAAATGTGCAGCACTGGACACATAGTACATGGACGATTAGCTTAAAAACTGGGCAGAACGGCAACTCTATAAACAACTTCATGATGGAAGTGACTTTAATCAGTGGAGATACCATTCAGTTAATTGTGTTCAGAGAGCTTGGAAAAACAAAACCAAAATTATCCCATAATTTTACTTGACACTATGTACTAAAGTACTCCAGAAATTTTAAATGTAAATATAAAAATGCAAGTGAATTCAAAGAAAATATTAAAAAGACTTTTGGATTGTGTAGAGCAATGTTTTTTTTGTGTGTGTAATACCAAAGCCAGGTGCCATAAATATCATAGAAAATTGAGTGAAAAAAGTGAAAGTGTTAGTCGCTCAATCGTGTTCGACTCTGGGATTTCATCAACTGTAGCCCACCAGGCTCCTCTGTCCATGGGATTTTCCTGGCAAGACTACTGGAGTGGGTTGCCATTTCCTCCTCCAGGGGATCTTCCCAACCAAGAAGTTGAACCCAGATCCCCTGCATTGAATGCTGATTCTTTACTGTCTGAACCACAATTGAGCACCTAAAAATGAAAGAAATCCATATAGCAGAATCCAACATAAAAAATATTGATATTAAATGATACACTTGGAAAAGATTTAGTAAAATATATAAGGGAGAAAGAATTATGATCCTTGATATGTTAAAAGCTCCTATAAATCAATAATAACATACTAAACAAATAGTGAAAACATATATACAAGCAAGTCAATAAAGTAAATGGAAATAAAAACAATGAAAACATTTTTTTTTTAACCTGCAAGATTGTCAAAGAGTAAAGCTAAATAATTATGGGCAGTGTTGAATGGGATGGTAAGATATTTTATCATAAAATCTTGAATTTGTGTAGACTAGTACCAGTTTTGGAGAAGGCAATGGCACCCCACTCCAGTATTCTTGCCTGGCAAATCCCATGGATGGAGGAGCCTGGTGGGCTGCAGCCCATGGGGTCGCTAGGAGTCGGACACGACTGAGTGACTTCACTTTCACTTTTCACTTTCATACATTGGATAAGGAAATGGCAACCCACTCCAGTGTTCTTGCCTGGCAAATCCCATGGACGGGGGAGCCTGGTGGGCTGCCATCTCTGGGGTCGCACAGAGTCGGACACGACTGAAGTGACTTAGCAGCAGCAGCAGCAGTACCAGTTTTCAGACAACAGTTTGGCAACATCTGTGTGTTTATGTGTGCACACATGTATGTGCAGAAAAACTGCAAAAATATATCACAAACTATCAAGTGTGCTGAGAAATGGGATCCTCAATGTATTTTTAACTAATTTTATAGTTTCTTATATTGACTATGAATAATTTTTTCCAAAAATATGAAACTTTATTCAAAACAAGTAGGTTTCATGATATTAAAATAGACAATCATTACAACCCAAGAATCTTTCTGCAGTTTGAAGAAACTTCAAGACGATGGCTGCAGGAAGGAACTATACAACAGTCACCAAATTTATCCTCTTAGGATTTTCGGATTCTCCCAAGTTCAAGATTGCTCTCTTTGCCGTGTTCATGGGGACTTACGTCTTGACAGCAGCCTGGAACCTGGGTCTCACCATCCTGATTCGGACGGACTCCCACCTACATACACCCATGTCTGTCTTCCTCAGCAACTTATCCTTCTTAGAGTTCTGCTATGTCATTTCCACAACCCCCAAAATGCTCTCGGACTTCTTCAGGAAGCCTGCACTCACCTCCTTTACTGGTGCACCGTGTGGCACTTCTTGTTCTCTAGCTGGGGTCTGACTGAGTGCTGTCTGCTGGCGGCCATGGCTTATGATCGCTACGTTGCCATTTGCAGTCCTCTGCTCTACACAGCCACCATGTGCCCCTCTCTCTGCGTGCAGACGGTGGCAGGATCTTTATAACTGGATTCCTTGGCTCATTCATTCAGTTGTGTGCCTTACTTCAGCTCCACTTCTGTGGACTACATGTTATCCATCACCCCTTCTGTGACCTGCCTCAATTATTAGTCCTCTCCTGCTCCGACACCTTCTTCCTACAATGATAAAATTCGTGACAGCAGTGATTTTTGGTGCGATCTCCATCTTAATCATCATGATAGCCTATGGTTACGCCATTGCCACCATCCTGAAGATCAACTCTGTTGAAGGCAGGGCCAAGGCCGTCAACACCTGTGCTTCCCACCTGACAGCAGCGATCTTTTTCTCTGGATCAGGTCTCTTCGTCTACACGCACCCCAGAGCTGGCAGTTCTCTGGGCTATGACGTCAGTCTCCTATACAGTGGTGATCCCCATGTTGAATCCTTTGATTTACAGTCTGAGGAACAAGGAAATCAAAGATGCTCTTAAGAGGTGTAAGAAGAAGGGAATGTTTTCCCATTGTCATGGTTAATTAAAGGTCTGGGAGCCTCATGACCTGTGGACTAGAAGTTTCTAGACTATGCAAGGGAAATGAATTTAACATTATTCAAAAGGGTTTCAAGTGAGTCAATCCATCTAAATCCACACTGGCTCAGCACCTTGCAAATCCTGCAGTTTCTTTAAGTCTTGATTGTTGACTCTCCTTTCTTACACCAGCAATGACTTCACAAAGCACTTGATATAGTAATTTTTATGTCCATATAACCTTCAATTTCTCAGTATTTGACCCTTGCATACTCTTTCAGAATTTCAGACTGCAGGCTGGAGGGGATGGGACTAAATACGAGTTCAGGAAAAAATGTTTCTCATACACAACATTGCAAGTAGAACAATGACCGCTTTGTCACAGACTGCAAACTCTCCAGGTGCCTAGGCGATTCCAGGATGAAAGGACAGACGTGGAGAGGAGCATAACTTTACACTTTGACATAACTCGCCTGCTGTGGAAAACACCATGCGTAGTGTAGTCTAGAATTCGTTTTCTGGGTTTCTGTTTTTAGCACCTAATGTCAACAGTTGAACGAACAAGGGGATTTCCATGCTACTATGCTGACGGAGAAGGCAATGGCAACCCACTCCAGTACTCGTGCCTGGAAAATCCCATGGACGGAGGAGCCTGGTAGGCTGCAGTCCATGGGGTCGCTGAGAGTTGGACACGACTGAGCGACTTCACTTCACTTTATGCTGACCTGGGAGAGCTAAAATACAAAGAAAAGAAGTGATCATTTGAATTCTGAAGTAGATTGAAAAGATTGAAAGTGAAAGTCGCTCAGTTGTGTCCAACTCTTTGCCACCCCATGGACTATACAGTCCATGGAGTTCTCCAGGCCAGAATACTGGAGTGGATAACCTTACCCTTCTCCAGGGGTTCCTCCCAACCCAGGGATTGAACCCAGGTCTCCCACATGCAGGCTGATTCTTTACCAACTGAGCCACGAGGGAAGCCCAACTGAAAGATTGCATTTCTGTTATTATGGCAGATTGGATGGTATAGATGTACCCACCACTGTTAAACAGCTAAAGACATTGGACAGAATGGTTTTAGAAAATATTTTTAAATACACTTATGAGCAGGCAAAGAAGGAAAAGGAAATCTCCAACTTTCAAATCTAAAGAACAATCAGGAATCCTGAGAGTAAAGGCAGCCCTGAATATGACTTTCACATTGGGAAATTTGTTGAACTCTAGTAATATTTGGCTTGTTTGCTTTTACTTTTTACTGGTGTATAGCCAGCCAGTTAAGAAGATTGTGATAGTTTCAGGTGAACAGCAAAGGGACTGAGCCATACATTCACATGTATCCATTCTCCCCCAAACTCTCCTCCCACCCAGGCTGCCAGATAACACTGAGCACAGTTTCCCGTGTTATACGGTAGGTCCTTGGTTATCCCTTTCAAATATGTACCCCAGTATGTACATGTCCATCCCAAACTCCCTAACTATCCCCCCCCCATCCACCCTTTCCCTGGCAACCATGAATTCTTTCTCTAAGTCTGTGAGTCTCCTTCTGTTTTGTAAGCATATTCATTTGTATCATTTCTTTTGAGACTGTGCATGTAAGAAACATCATATGATATTTTTCCTTCTCTGTCTGACATACTTCTTCATTCAGTGTGACAATCCATGTCACTACAAATTGGCCTGTGTTTTGACAAGCACACAAGAGAGACTTGGGGGGAGAGAGAGAGACCAAGCCCAAACTCTCAGGGAGAATTTAATTGGAGACCCAGACATCCATACGAGAGTCCAGCAGACTAGACTTTGGTAGGAGAGGAAATTAAGGGGAAAAAAATCCTATCTCAGGAAAAAGAGATCTTAACTTTCTGAGGCTTTGTAATCACAGACTCTCAGGGAGGTTTGTGGTTTGAATTTACACAACCAGTGTAGATAAAGCAGCCTTACCTGAGAATTAATTTTAGAGCAACCTCAGCTTGTTAGTACCCCCAAGAACCAATCAAAAGCAAATGCAAATTCTCTCCAGATTCTTAGGAGAAAATCTGAAACCCAAGCTCAGATAATTCTCCTAAACAACTTTCTGAAGAAAAGCAGGTTGCACAAATCTTAAAGTACAGAAAGAAATAAGACCTAATGGTCGGTCATGTCAAAACTATGAAGAAGTCAGGAACGGCAACTGTCTCAAAACACAGATAAATTATACATGGCTGGTCAAGGATAGGAAGCGGAACTGAAAATATCTTTAAAGATCAGGAGAATGAGGCTTACTGAGGATTTCTGCGTCTGGCAATGTGCTGAATTATATACTAGAATGACCCTTGTAAGTGAAACAACTGAAACGCTGAATTTGAAATAAAAATCATCTTTTAAATGAACTTCCAGTCAACTTAATGAAAAGGAGGACTAAGCTAAGCCCTCAGATGAAGTGAAACCAGGAACCCAGGAAAGTAAACAAGCGCTAAAAATAGCTTTCACATTGGAGAGCCTGCTGAGAGCTGGGCCCTGACTTCTGCCTTGTTGACTGTGTGGCTGCTGAGGGTTCAGAAGACTCAGCTCATGTCCCGGGTGAACTGGAAGGCTACACCCTCAGGATAAAGTGGCAAGTATCCCACAGGTTACGTTCAAGAACAAAGAGAGCAGTTCAGGGGAAAAATAAAGCACAAGCACAGACCTCTATATAGAGTGAAACCCCCAACACTGAGAACTGGCAGGGGGGAGAATAGTCCCTATAAACAGATCTGCAGCATCTTCAGATGCTGGCACTATGGGTAAAGAGGATAAGTCAGGTAGGACTAGCTATGGCGAAACACAGATTCAGTATCAGTTGGACTTCCCAGGTGGTGCAGTGGTAAAGAATCCGCCTGCCAATGCGGGAGGTGCAAGAGACGCAAGTTCGATCCCTGGGTCAGGAAGATCCCCTGGAGGAGCAAATGGCAACACGTTTAAGGACTCTTGCCTGGAAAATGTATGGACAGGGGAGCCTGGCAAACTACAACCCAATAAACAGATCTGTAACATCTTCAGATACTGGCCTTATTGGTAAAAGAAGATAAGGCAGTTGGGACTAGCTACGGTGAGACACAGATTAAATCTCCCCTCAGAAGAGATAGTTCCTCTTCAAAGGGAGAAATACTGAGAACAGGTCAGAGACCCGGTGACTGAGCACTGAAAACTAGGGGATTAAAAGGCAGAGGATTGCCATTTGCCACAACACGGGAGGAGCATGAAGACATGTGCTGAGCGAGTAAGTCAGAGAAAGACAAGCACATGTGGTCTCACTGTGGGAACTCTAAAAACAAGTGACCTTGCAGACACATACAGTAGATTGGTGTTGCTGAGCCAGGAGGTGGGGAGTAAGCAAACGGGTAAGGAGAATTGAAAAGTATGAAATTCCACTTATAAAATAGATAAATTATGGGGATGTAGAGCACAGCATCTGGAGGAAGGAATGGCAACCCTCTCCAGTCTCCTTGCCTGCAGAATCCTACGGACAGAGGAGCCTGGCGGGCTACAGTCCATGGGGTGGCAGAGTCGGACACGACTGAGCGACTGGAGAGAGAAAGAGGAGAGAGAGCACAGCATGGTGACTATATTACTGCACTGTATGTTTGAGAGTATTGTTAACAGAATAAATGTTAAAAGTTTTCATCATAGATTTCCCCAGTGGTCCACTGGTAAAGAATCCACCTTCCAGTGCAGCAGACATGGGTTGGATCCCTGGTCTGGGAAGATTCCATATGCCACGGGGCAACTGAGCCCATGTGCCACAGCTACTGAAGTCCACGCACCTAGAGCCTGCTCTGCAACGAGAAAAGCCACTGCAGTGGGAAGCTGGCGGACCCCAACTGGAGAGTGGCATCCACTTGCTGCAGCTGGACAGAGCCCACACAGCAACAAAGACCCCAAACAGTCAATGGGAAATAAATTAAAAACATTAAAAAAGTTTTCATCATAAGAAAATTAATCTGTAGCTATGTGGTCTTCAATGTTAACTAGATGCTGTGGTGAGCCCTTCACCATGTATACAAATGTTGAATCATTATGCTGTACCACTGAAACGAGTATATTATGTCAATGATGTTTCAAAAAAAAGCGAAAGGGGGTTGATATATCCATGCAGCGGAATATTAATTGGCCACAAAAAGGAGTGAGATACTGACACGTGCTGCCACGTAGATGACCTTGGAAACACCTTGACAAGTTGAAAGAACCGTTACCATGGACCGCGTGCTGTATGGTTCTGCTTCAGTGAAATTTTTGGAATGAGCAGATCTATAAGACGGAAAACAGATTAGTGGTTGCCTAGGGATAAGGGGATGGAGAGGAATGGGAGGTGAATCCTAGTGAATATACATGAACATATTTGATAAAAATATTCTAAAATGAGATTGTGGGGATGGTTGGAAATCTCGGTGGATATACTGAAAGTCACTGAACTGCATGCTTTAAAAGGCTGAATTTTATAATATAGAAAATTATTCCCATAAACCTCAGTAAGGCTGTATTTTGTTTGCTTGTTTTTTAAAGAAAGAGGCTGGGAAGTACACATGAGCAAAGGCAACATTCTTGGGAAGACACTCTTTCTGTGATGGGTATTCCTTAAAGATTTGGTAATGAAAGAGAAAAAGCGAGTGGGCAGAGAAATTAAAGGTCCTAAGAAAAATTTTAAAATCAAGCAAAACACTAACCTACCTCTGTTTCTGAGTAAAGCGGCCGTACAAAAGAAATTGCCTTTCTGAGGTTTGATTCCTCGGTCAGTAAGATCTGGAGAAGGAAATGGCTACCCACTCCAGAATTCTTGTCTGGAGAATCCCATGGACAGAGGAGCCTGGAGGGCTAGGCTTCCCCAAGGGATCTTCCCTACCCAGGGATCAAACCCTTATTTTCCGAATTGATTGGCAGGTGGATTCTTCACTACTTAAGCCACCAGCGGAGATGTCTTGTTAGGCTTTCATTAACCAGTAGAGGGCGATCCATCTCAAGACTCTGCTGTCACGGAGGCCTTAATGCAAGACCAGGAGAGCAGCGGACTGACCTGGGCAGAGTGAGGATGCTGACATCAGAGTAACTGCTTACAGTTAGGGTTAGGGTTAGACGTTTGGTCTTCGTGACAGCTTGGCTTTGAGGCCCTCATTTTACAGATGAAAAAGCAGGACCTCAGCACATGTTTGTAAAGATGACCCAGGAAATGGGCAACAGACAAGGGACAGGGCATGCATGTGCAACTACGTCATCCAAGGGAACAGAATTTTTCATTAATTCTTACTGGAGTATAGTTGCTTTGCAATGTCTTGTTAGCTTCTGCTGTACAGCAACGTAAATCCAATATGGCTTCCCTAGTAGCACAGCTGGTAAAGAATCTGCCAGCAATGTAGGAGACCCCAGTTTGATTCCTGGGTTGGGACGATCTCCTGCAGAAGGGATAAGCTACCCACTCCAGTATTCTCGGGCTTCCTAGCTGGTTCAGCTGTTAGAGAATCCGCCTGCAATGTGGGAAACCTGGGTTTGACCCCTGCGTTGGGAAGATCCCCTGGAGAAGGGAACAGCTACCCACTCCAGTATTCTGGCCTGGAGAATTCCACTGGCTATATAATCCATGGGGTAGCAAAGAGTCAGACACCACTGAGCAACTTTCACTTTCTAAATAGGAACATCTAAGTAAGTATATATATGTATATGTATATACCCAAGGGGACAGAATACTACCCCTTCTCCCACAGTGGTCCAAATAGGATACTGTTTCTCTCAATAGTTGCCACTTTAGCTGGAATTATCTCTTCAAATATCTTGGCACACATGTCTGAGACAGGCTAAACACATCCACCTCTGCTTTGTGTCTAGGAGACATTTATCAGATCAGATCAGTTGCTCAGTCGTGTCTGACTCTTTGTGACCCCAAGAACCGCAGCACGCCAGGCCTCCCTGTCCATCACCAACTCCCGGAGTTCACTCAGACTCATGTCCATTGAGTCAGTGATGCTATCCAGCCATCTCATCCTCTGTCGTCCCCTTCTCCTCTTGCCCCCAATCCCTCCCAGCATCAGAGTCTTTTCCAATGAGTCAACTCTCCGCATGAGGTGGCCAAAGTACTGGAGTTTCAGCTTTAGCATCATTCCTTCCAAAGAAATCCCACAGCTGATCTCCTTCAGAATGGACTGGTTGGATCTCCTTGCAGTCCAAGGGACTCTCAAGAATCTTCTCCAACACCACAGTTCAAAAGCATCAATTCTTCGGTGCTCAGCCTTCTTCACAGTCCAACTCTCACATCCATACATGACCACAGGAAAAACCATAGCCTTGACTAGACGAACATTTGTTGGCAAAGTAATGTCTCTGCTTTTCAATAGGCTATCTAGGTTGGTCATAACTTTCCTTCCAAGGAGTAAGCGTCTTTTAATTTCATGGCTGCAGTCACCATCTGCAGTGATTTTGGAGCCCAGAAAAATAAAGTCTGACACTGTTTTCACTGTTTCCCCATCCATTTCCCATGAAGTGATGGGACCGGATGCCATGATCTTCGTTTTCTGAATGTTGAGCTTTAAGCCAACTTTTTCACTCTCCACTTTCACTTTCATCAAGAAGCTTTTTAGTTCCTCTTCACTTTCTGCCATAAGGGTGGTGTCATCTGCATATCTGAGGTTATTGATATTTCTCCCGGTATATGATATTTCTTTTCATAATGTCTCCTTTTCAAACAGTATGAAAAGGAGACATTTATACTTCTCTTGAATACTTCCTCTTCACCCCAAGGGTCCACAACCTCTCAGTCTCTTATACCTGTGAATGAAGGTAAGAAATTCTCACTATGAGAAAATTCCTCCTTGAACAAAGCAACAAGACCTTTCTAAGCAACTTCAACCTATTACCTCTCATCTGCAAAAGGGATGTTGAAGCATCTCCCACCCTCCTTCATAAGATGCAAGAAATGGGGACACTCTACTTGAAGAGGTGTGTGCCTGCTCAGTTGCTTAGTCATGCTCAACTCTTGGTGACCCCATAGACTCTAGCCCCCCAGACTCCTCTGTCCATGGGGATTCTCTAGATAAGAATACTGGAGTGGGTTGCCATTTGGTGGGTAGAGCTAAAAACAAACAAACAAACAAACCCAATATCTTCTCCCACCCTGTTCAGGAGGAAGACAATAAGCAAAGGACCCAGGCACTTTGTGCCCAGGTTCTGACCTACAGAACTGAGAGGTAATATACTAGGCCTATAATTTTAAGCTGCTAAATTTGTGTTAATTCATTTACACAACAATGGGAAACTAACATCCTCATTTACATTTTAGTTTGCTTCTCTGGAAAACTACCCACCTCTGAGCTTTGCAGCTGATACCCTGATGAAGCTTTAAAAGTTCCCGTGTAGAAAAATTGTCCTTTTCAATTCAGAAAACAGTCACCAAGCATCTGTTTGGTGCCGGGCACTGGGATGCAGAGGAGCTTAAACCCTGAGGGACCTCAAACAGAAGTAATACAAGTAGACGTGTAACTGTTATCTGAGTCAGAAAGCAACGGTGCCATGAGGGATTAGCAAGTAGCAGCTCTGGAAGTTTAGAACGAGGAGAATCCACACCCAGTCAAAGGTAACAAGAAAGGCTGCCCTGGGCTGGCTGTGGGGAATAAGACAGCAGGTCAACAAAAGACTTGGGAAGGATTTTATGCAGCCGTGAACACCTTTGTGGGGTTGTAGACATCATTTATTTTTTATTTTTAGATTTGATTTATTTTTATTGAAGTCTAATTGCTTTACAATGTTGTGTTCCTTTCTGCTGTACGATGAAGTGAGTCAGCTGTATGTATTCCTATGAGTCCTGGCTTTCCTCCCCACCCACCATCCCACCCTGTAGGTCATCACAGAGCACTGACCAGAGCCCCCTGAGCTTTTCAGAAGGTCCCCACCAGCTGTCTACTTTACACAAGGCAGTGTATGCACATCAGTCCTAGTCTCCCAACTCGTCCCAACATCCCCCCCACCCCCCGTTTCCAAATGTTTGTTCTCTACATCTGAGTCTCTATTCCAGCCCTGCAAATAGGTTCATCTGTACTCATTAAAGAAAGCTGAGCACCGAACGCTTTTGAACTGTGGTGTTGGAGAAGACTCTTGAGAGTCCCTTGGACTGCAAGGAGATCCAACCAGCCCATCCTATCAGCCCTGAATATTCATTGGAAGGACTGATGATGAAGCTGAAACTCCAATACTTTGGCCACCTGATGTGAAGAACTGACTCATTGGAAAAGACCCTGATGCTGGGAGAGACTAAGGGCCAGAGGAGAAGAGTATGACAAAGGATGAGATGGTTGGATGGCATCACCGACTCCGTAGACATGAGTTTGAGTAAACTCGGAGTTGGTGATGGACAGGGAGGCCTGGTGTGCTGCAGTCCATGGGGTCACAAAGAGTCGTACACAACTTAGTGACTGAACTGAACTGTACTCATTTAGATAGCTGATCTCATCAGCAACCTATGACTGAGAATAGTACAGGGGGGAAGAAAAGAAGAAAACCACAAGGAGTGGTTGTAGGAACATCTTAGAGCCAGAGTGATGGACTGAAGAACCTGGCAGGGTTTAAGGAACAAGAAGTCACCATGAATAGGTTCGCTGAGAGTTGCCCAGTAGAAAAACAGGAAGTTTTGGTCAAGGGGAATTTAGGCTTTGAGATTAGAAAACTTAGTGGTCTCCCATTATGGTGAGGTCTAGGTTGGGGCTGCCACATGGTGGTACTGGGGTGGCCTAGAGGTGGAAGTCAGTGGAGATCTAGAGGTCAAGACAGAGTGCAGCTAGGCAATGCCAAGGCATCAACCTGAAAACCATCTGACTTATCTTTCTGGTTGTCCTTGATCAGCTCAGTTCAGTCACCCAGTCCTGTCTGACTCTTTGCAACCCCATGGACTGCAGCATGCCAGGCTTCCCTGTCCATCACCAACTCCCAGAGCTTCCTCAAACTCATGTCCATCCAGTCGGTGATGCCATCCAACTATCTCATCCTTTGTCGTTCCCTTCTCCTCCTGCCTTCAATCTTCCCCAGCATCAGGGTCTTTTCCAATGAGTCAGCTCTTCGCATCAAGTGGCCAAAGTAATGGAGTTTCAGCTTCAGCATCAGTCCTTCCAACGAATATTCAGGACTGATCTCCTTTAGGATGGACTGGTTTGATCTCCTTGCAGTCCAAGGGACTCACAAGAGTCTTCTCCAGTACCACAGTGTTGGCTTAAGGAGCGTGCAGAAGAATGGAAGAATCAGAGTGAGGTGAAGTCAATCCAGAAATATTCCAAGCACTACTGAGTTCAAAATTTGGTCCTAAGAAGAGGTAACAAATGAGTGAGTAATAGGTCCTTTCTTGCCATTCCTAGCCATGTGTGGTTGCCCTTAAACTGACTGCCCAAACACGTCAGTAATCAGCTTGAGAAGAGTGATGTCTTGAGACTTCAATCAAAAATATAATAGAGGCAGTGCACAGGGGCAGCCTGTTGGTATTTCTCTCTATCTTTCTCTCTGCCACATCCGATGGAGAGTTGCTGTAGTTCAGTGGCTAAGTCATGTCCGACTCTTTGCAATCCCATGGACTGCAGCACACCAGACTCCCTTGTCCTTCACTATTTCCCTGAGTTTGCTCAAACTCATGTCCATCCAGTCAGTGATGCCATCCAACCATCTCATCCTTTGTCGTCCCCTTCTCCTCCTGCCTTCAATCTTTCCCAGCATCGGGGTCTTTTCCAATGAGTCAGCTCTTTGCATCAGATGGTCAAAGTGTTGGAGCTTTAGCTACAGCATCAGTCTTTCCAGTGAATATTCAGGTCTGATTTCCTTTAGGATGGACTGGTTGGATCTCCTTGCAGTCCAAGAGACTCTCAAGAGTCTTCTCTAACACCACAGTTTGAAGGCATCAGTTCTTTGGTGCTTAGCCTTTTTTTAGGGTCCACCTCTCACATCTATACATGACTACTGGAAAAACCATAGCTTTGACTAGATGGATCTTTGTCAGCAAAGTGATGTCTCTGCTTTTTAATAGGCTCTCTAGGTTCTGGTAGAGAGAATGAAGAACAATTTTAGATTTTCAAGACCAATGAGTGATTCAGTAAAATATGTCCTACTGTCTCCTCTTTTCCTCTCCCCTCTCCAAACCATCAACATTCACGTAGCATAAAATGTTCCTTATTCATCTGGCTTTTTTATGGCTTCATAGACGAGGCCTTTCCCACCATCTGGGCTCCAGCTGGAGAGCCCTCTCCAGAGAACATCTATCAACATGACTGCCTGAATCCAATCCCAGCTGTCTTTGCTCCTTGAAATTCAGCCCACTGACAAACTGCTACTTTTAAACTCAAGGAAATTCAGAGAGGTTGTACGTTTGCCAAAGCGACATCGGCTCTGGGTCATTTTAAGGTCTGTTTTTAAGGGACAACTCCACGTGGCAATACACAGTTAATTGGATGCATGATTTCTAGTGGCTCCATGCTTGTGTGAGTTCTGTGTCCCAGAAAAACTTCTTTAGGGAAGTCTGGGGGTGGGCTGTCTCAGCAGGGGATACCACAGCAATGTGGCTTCCCAGAAGAGCCTCCATCCTTGCCAGTGCTCCAAACAGGATCAGAGTCTCTAAAAGAATAGACAATAGATACTGTGTGTGTCTGAAGGGCCACATCTGCCTGACACATGGAGTTAGGCAACTATTTTCTAGGTTTTACCATGCTGGTTTATAGGTCTATTCTAAGACTGCATAATGGATTTCAGAGAATACCTTCTCCGTTTACCCTGGATCCCCCCAAAATAAATTTCTATGTTATTTTGGGGGCTTCCTGGTGGCTCAGCTGTAAAGAGCCTGCCTGCCAATGAAGGAGATGCACGAGACTGCAGACTCAATCCCTGGGTCCAGAAGAGCCCCTAGAGAAGGAAATGGGAACCTGCTCCAGTGTTCTTACCTGGAAATTTACAGGGACAGAGGACCCTGGCAGGCAATAGTTCATGGGGATGCAAAGAGTTGGACACAGCTGAGGAGGCTCACACGCACGCATGCATGTTATTTTTAATGAGCTAAAACAATTATGGGCAAAGGCAGACAAGACCAGTTTTAAGCAAAAACATAAAGTCCTACATGGTGTCCTCTGTGCCATCTCTTCCCTGTTTAAGTCCCTCCCTTCCTGATTCTGGGTTCCATGTTCCTCCCATCATGCTTGCCTCTGTGGTTCTTGTCCAGCCTTTCTGTGTCTCTCATGACTGGAGGCACAGGCTTAAATTTTGGTTCTGCCCATGAACAGCTGTTCTGTGAGCAGCCATGACTGAGGACCACTGCTGTGGAGAATTCCTCTCCAAGGTCTTTCCTTCAGTCTGCAAATCTGTTCCAGTTTCCCCACCTTGAGAATTCTTTCCCTTGACATTGCCAGCTGTGGCTCCTGTTTTCCCATTCCTTTCTCTTCTCTTGCTGCTAAACTGGGATCTCATTCATTTCCACACATGGCTTTACTCAAAGCCCCTCTGGAACCCCACTCTAGACACCCCATCTGGGATTGATGGGCTCCTGAGACTGCTGGAAGATCACCACTTTCTTCTTGCCCCATCCAAAGGCCTTTCATTCATATTTTTTCTTTGACTTCCAGGACAGGTTCCCCAAGCATCACTGGGTGGTAAGGGCTTTGAGGATCAGGCTAAGAAACTTGAATGTCATCAGGCTATTAATGAACAGCAGTACTGATGAGTATTCTTGGACAAGGCATGACATGATTGGACCTGTGCTTATGGAGGCCCTTCTTCAGGTTAAGGAGGAAAGGGTGAACTAGAGACAGTGTGAAGGGAAAAAGAAGGCAGTTGGAAGACTTTGGTAGACCATGAACAATCATGTTCAAATGGCCTGACCAAAAGGGGCTGGTACGGAGATGCCTTGAAAGAAGGATTTGATTCTATTGATGATCTGCTTATTCTGCAAGTATCAAAAAAAAAAAGAGAGTCCTTTCTGAAATTTTTCCTTGAAAAGGAGGGAGGGACATAGGCAGGGATTTTTTAAAAATTGCCAGTCTTCCAGTATTTCATCCTTATACCCTTCACTCTGCAATGATGAGTAAGAGGCTAGAGGGGTTTGGGGATTTTATTCACATATTTTTTTAATCTAGAAAAGAGTAACTACATACAAACTACTGCATTGCCCCAGTATTAAGCCTTAGAGGGTCCCCAAGAATGTAGGTCGTAGGCCAAGAGCTGGGAATGTCGGGAAGGCATGTGAATTTTTGTTTCACAGTGGGAGGTTTTGACCCTGAAGAAAGAGCAGTGGGTGGGGCCTGGGAGTGGAGACAGGAAAAGGGAGCAGATTTTTCTCACCTGGATGCAGCCTGAAGAGCCGCCAGCAAACACGGTGCAGCTGCCATCTTGCACAAACCCTTGAACGAGGCCACAGGGCCCCATGGGTTTGCACAGTACCCACTTCCTTCTGTTTTTTTTTTTTTTTTTTTTTTTTTTGCATTTTCTTCTTACCAAACACACAAATAGACTTCAGGTCTTTCCAAGTGGGACATTCCATAAACCGTAAACAAAACATGGACGTGAAGGAAATCTGGTCTTAGTCAAACACCAAACTATCATTTTCGCATTAAACTCCCTGCACATAGATTTTTTTTTTTTTAATGAAGTCTGTCAGGTGATTTTCCCCATTGCCATCCATTTTTTCAAGTCCTCATGTTGGCAGGGCAGGGATGGGGGCGGGGTGCGGTGTGCAGCCATGGGGTATGGAGGACTGAACATGGACTTTGGATTCTGGAAGACTTTAGTACAAATTCCAGCTTTACCACAGCCTCTCTGCATGACCTTGTCAGGCACTTCTCCAAAATTCCATTTTCACATCTGAAAGTGCATTTAAGAATGTTTTTCACTGGGAGCTACTATGAGGATGTTACGAAATAAAAGATATGAAAGGTGCGATCCACACAGCCAAAAATGGTAGTACCTGTTGGTCTTCTTTCTTCTTCCTCCTTATTGTACAAAATCATAGAGTTTAGAATTTTAAAGAACCAATAAAGTCAACTACAGAGAAGGCAAGGGCATCCCACTCCAGTACTCCTGCCTAGAAACTCTCTTGGACGGAGGCGCCTGGTAGGCTGCAGTCCATGGGGTCGCAAAGAGTTGGACACTTTCACTTTCATGCATTGGAGAAGGAAACGTCAACCTACTCCAGTGTTCTTGCCTGGAGAATCCCAGGGACGGAGGTGCCCAGTAGGCTGCTGTCTATGGGGTCACACAGAGTCGGACATGACTGAAGCGACTTAGCAACAGCAATAGCAACAACAAGGTCAACTAATTAAGATCCACTCTGTCCCTCTCTCTGTTGTTGTTCAGTCCCTAAGTTATGTCTAACTCTATGCAACCCATGGACTGCAGCATGCCAGGCTCCTCTGTTCTCCATTATCTCCTGGAGTTTGCTCAGATTCATGTCCCTTGAGTCAGTGATGCTGTCTAACCATCTCATCCTCTGTCACCCCCTTCTCCTTTTGCCTTCAGTCTTTCCCAGCATCAGGGTCTTTTCCAGTGAGTTGGCTCATCAGGTGGCCAAAGTATTGGAGCTTTAGCTTCAGCATCAGTCCTTCCAATGAATAACCTGGAATATACTCTCTCTCATAGCCTATTCATTTTATTTTTTTCCAGTTTTATTAAGATACAAATGACATATAACTTTGCATTAGTTTAAGGTGTACACCATAATGGGTCAGTATATGCATATATTGTGAATGGATTACCATGGTTTATGTAGTTAAGATACATCGCCTCACATAGTTACACAATTTTTCTCACAAGGAGAACTTTTAAGATGTACCGTCCTAGCTACTGTTAAATATATGATGCGTTTTTGTTAACTTTAGTCACCATGATGTACATCTCCAGAAATTATTTCTCTTATTGCTGGAAATCTGTACCCCTTGGTCACCTTCACCCATTGCCTCTGGCAGCCACCAATCTGGTTTGTGTTTCTATGAGTTTGCTTGTTTTTAGATTCCATGTGTAAGTGAGATCATCACTGTCTTCTCCTCACTTCTAGTGATGGAGAATTTACTCCATTCCAAAGCATCCATTCTGCCTTTGGACTATCCTATTTGTTTCATTTTAATCTCTCTGTCTCTTTCTCTCCTTCAGTTTTACCCATTCAGTCCTAACTCCAACCCTTGGAGTCATCCAAAAGATATTTTTACACTGAAGAAGTTCTGTAAAATATTTGGTGCCACACAAAGGTGACTGTGGTTGATGATATAGTTACCTATTTTGAAGCCAAAAGCCACTCTTGGCTTCCCTATCTCTAGGGAAACCTTATTGGACCCAGATCAGAGACTAGAAATATAATGGAAGCAGGGCCAATGGAAATCAACTCCACCCAACCAAAGCTGGCATCCTTTTTTTCTCTGAGCCCAGATGGGCAGCCAAGTTGCTAATCGGTTCTCTCTGGGACCTGTCATACCCCTTAACTAGAGACCCAGTGGTACCTTGGAGAGTATGGGTCTTGCTTTAGAGTCCTGTTGAGTCCTTCCCTTGGCCAATTTAAAGTAGCCACATTCAAATTTCATTTATCTTTTTGACCAACACCACAATGCTCCAGGTGCCAGCAGAGATGAGTTTTATCCTTGCTACAAGCTTCTGGTCTTCGATATCCTACTGAAACTTAAGAGTTTAAGGAGTTTTAGGTGAGTCTGCTCTTTGCCTTACTTAAGACATAGTTCACAGTGAATCCTTGAATGTCAGAATAGGAGGGTTGGAAAGACCCTTGAAAATGGGCAAGGTGGAGGGGTGCTCTTCCCTACTGCTCTGGCTTTAACTAGAGGAGCTGGACTAGACCTATTTTATAAATCTGGAATTCTACAGAGGATCTCATTTTTAAAAAGTTTCTGCTACTTACTAATGGAAATTAAGATGGAAAGAAAGACGGAAGGGAAGTGGAGTAGAAGACAATGATCTGAGTTAATTTCTTGTATAGGTAGGGGATAGGAAGATTAAGATCCAGAAAGGCAAATATCTTTCCCCAAGGTCACACAGCCAAAAGATAGGAGCAACAGGACTCAAATGAGCAATTTTGTTTCTAGCCTATTCTAAACTCATGAATATGTGCATGTGTATGCCCACAATGTAAAAATATCATCTAGTTTCCTTGGATTCTCTCTAGGGATCACTGAAGCTCCAGGTTTTAGAATAAGGTAAAGCAGAAAGGGCTATTCCTGGAAAATGAGATTTAGGTTCTAATTTCACCTCTGATACCAAACAACTATATAGTCACTCTCAGACCACACAAAATAATGTGTGTGTGTGTGTAAGTGTGTATATATATGCATATTAGTTAAATAATTATAATGCAATTTAATGTATGTCATGTACTCTATTTCTTTATCTTCACCTTCAGATAATTCAGGTCAAAGAAACCAAGTTATCGACATAGTAATCATATAAAATAATTGGCAGTCAACATGTATCTCACTCTAAAAATGTAATAGACTAGATATCTTAGAACCTTGAGGCTAAAGTAGCAAGAATCAGGATGAAACTTGCTAAAACATACCTTTGATAATGACTGTAAATGTGAGACTTGAAGCAGGGAGATTAGTTGTCTGGCTAGATGTGGTTCCATACTACAGAATGAATGATGTCATTACATCTCCAGGGTGGGTTTGTTTCTCCATCTACCTGTTTAATTCAAATGATCATCAGCTTTCTTGCTGCCTGGGAGGCAACTTTCTAGTCTTCCTTCTCAGCCTCTTTCACTTTCATCCACCTTCTCCACTGCTTCTGTTCTGCTCTCAGTTATATTGTTAAATTAGTATTTGACATCTAGTTCCCTGTTTACAGAAAAAGTTAAATTTAAAAAACAAGCAAAAATAAAATGTTCTTGCTTTCTCTTTTGGCCGTAGGGGAAAGGTCAAACTCCTTATCGTGATATTTATTCAACGAATACGCATTGAATACACACTATGTGCCAAGCACTGGTCTAGGTGCTCGTGATACTTCAATGAGCAAAAGAGACAAAAATGCCAAAAAATCATAGACTTCATTGAGTTTACATTCTTGTGGAGGGAGAGAGACCATTGGTAGTCAATAAAGCAATGAACTATACGCTATGTAGAAGGCGAGGTATGTGTATGTGCTTAGTCGCTCAGGCGTGTCTGACTCTTTGAGACCCCATAGCCTGCCAGGCTCCTCTGTCTGTGGGGATTCTCCAGGCAAGAATACTGGAGTGGGTTGCCATGCCTTCCTCCAGGAGATCTTCCTGACCCAAAGATCAAACCTAGGTCTTCCGCATTGCAGGTGGATTCTTTACCATCTGAACCACCAGGGAAGCCCAGAAGAGGAGATAAGTCTTATCAAAAGAACACAGCAGGGCAAAGGGGACAGAAGCCCAGAAGTGGAGAGAAGGTTGAAATTAAATATGAACGTGTAAATCCATATATACAATTATATATATATATAGTATGTGCCATTATATATGCAATAGGTACCATTATATATGCAATAAATGCAATTATATATATGAAACATTTCAACGTATGTCCTCATCATCTTCACTTTTGAAGCCCTTTCACAGTTTGTTCAGCCCCTCCCATCTCTCAAAGGTAGACTTAATTATCTTCTCTTAATTCTGATTACTCTGTGCTCCAGCCATGCTAACACTTTAAGTGTTCCTCAAATGCTATGGTCTCTGTGCTTTTGCAAACGCTTTTTTCATTTTTAACACAAAGCTCTTGAGCGAACCACCTGTCAACCACTCACACACAAAATTTTCATTCTGGTTACTCTTTCCTCATTGTTGGAGTCCTCAAAGGCATTTCCTCTCAGATGCTGTGCCCCAGACCCAGGGCACTGGACAAACACTGCTCTCGGCGCCCCTGAAGCACGGGGGTGTGATTCATTTATTTCCTGACTGTCTCATGCAATATGTTGAATATATTGAACTTAATAGCAATGTTTTATTACTTTCTACATCATCTTCATTTCTTTGTCAAACACGCGGTGTTGATAATGTTGAGTGTAAATATTTCACAGCATGGAGCTTTTTTTCCTTACCCTTTCTTTAATTTCTAAAGGGGAAGCCGGTTTTTCACATCTCTAAGTGCTTCATTGCTCTGCTTTAAGGAAAAAGAACATCTTGACTCCATAAAGCCTGGTCAGAATAGACAATGATGATAAGAAACAAAATTGCCTCTCTAGGAATTTATTTTCAAAAAAGAAAAAATCTAGTATAAATCTGAGTGGCTCAATAATCGAATCACAAAGCTTGTTGTTCAGTCACTCAGTCGTGTCCAACTCTTTCCGACCCCATAGACTGCAGCACACCAGGCTTCCCTGTCCCTCACCAACTCCTGGAGCTTGCTCAAACTCATGTCCATTGAGTCAGTGATGCCATCCAATCATCTCATCCTCTGTCTTCCCCTTCTCCTCCTGCCCTCAATCTTTCCCAGCATCAGGGTCTTTTCAAATAAGTCAGCTCTTCACATCAGGTGGCCAAAGTATTGGAATTTCAGCTTCAGCATCAGTCCTTCCAATGAACACACAGGACTGATCTCCTTTAGAATGGACTGGTTGGATCTCCTTGCAGTCCAAGGGACTCTCAAGAGTCTCCTCCAATACTGCAGTTCAAAAGCATCAATTCTTTGGTGCTCAGCTTTCTTTATGGTCCAACTCTCACATCTGTACATGACTACTGGAAAAAGCATAGCTTTGAGTATACTGACCTTTGTCAGTAAATTAATATCTCTACTTTTTAGTGTGTTGTCTAAATTTGTCATAGCGTTGCTTAGAACAACTGAAAAAAAGGGGGTGGTGGTATTTAATCCCAATGCTATGAATAACTGCCTTTGATAAAGCTGTGATGTGGACAGTGAAGGTGATGATCCAGATAATGCAAACATGGCAGTCTATTCTGAGGCCGGTCACTTTTGCATAAAAAATGAGATGAGGGTGACGATAATCTTTTGGAAAACCCCAACAAATGCTGTAGAGGGGATTTCTGCATTGGGTGGAGGTAAGACATTTGCCTTTCACTGTCTCTTCGGGCTCTGAGGGTCTAGGATTCCATGACAGAACCAAATGGTTTCTTTACCTGGATTTTCATTGCCTCAGGAATTGCATGGGGCTCTGAAGGCAGGAGAGAGAAGACAGTGGCCCTGGGCCAGAACATCAACCTGATGACACATTTCATCCTTTTGGGATTTTCAGAGCATCCAGAGCTTCAGGTTATCCTTTTCAGTCTGTTTCTGGGGATCTTCTTCATGACTCTAGCGTGGAAGCTGGGCCTTATCGTCCTGATCACGGTGGAGTCACACCTCCACTCCCCCATGTATTTCTTCCTCGGTAACTTGTCCGTCATTGACCTCTCGTATACCTCCTCCATAGCCCCTAAGATGCTCTGTGACTTCTTCAGGGAGCAGAAGACCATCTCCCTCGTGGGCTGTGCCGCCCAGTTTTTCTTCTTCATCGGGTTGGGGGACGCGGAGGTCCGCCTCCTGGCAGCCACGGCGGACGATCGGTTCGCCGCCACGCGCAGCCCTGCAGCCTCTGCTCTGCGCAGCCGTCTGTGTGCGCATGGCCGTCGCAGCATACCCTGGAGGCCTCCTCACCTGACTGGTCCAGACCAGCTCTGTATCCGGGCTCCAATTCTGTGGGCTACGGGTCATTCACCACTTTTTCTGTGACCTGCCACCCTTGCTGGTCTTGTCTTGGTTCAGCCCCTTCCTCAGCCAGGGAGTGACCTCGCTCGTTCAAGACATCAGCTCTTGTTGTCGTGGTTTCCTATGGCTACATCATCGCTGCTGTCACGAGGATCCGCTCAACCCCAGGGTGGACAAAAGCTTTCAATACCTGTGCCTCTCATTTGATCACAGTGACTCTCTTTTATGGCCCTGGTCTCTTCGCATGTCTCCACTCTGGTGTTGGCTACTCGCCGGGCCAAGATATGGTGGTGTCCTTGTTCTATGGAGTTGTGAGTCCCAAAGCTGAACCCCATCATATACAGTTTGAGAAACAAGGAGATAAAAAAGATACCTTGAAAAAACTCAAGGAAGGAAGCCGATGTTCACTCTGTGTGTTATAGTTCCTTGAATTAAAAAACAATTTAATTTTCCTATATGTACCTTGGCATAAAAAATAAATGGCCCACTTATTATTAGTCATAATAGGAATTTGAATAATAAGTTAAAGAAGCTATTTCAGATAAGACTCCCAACCTACATGTCTACTGCATAATTAGGCCCCACAAAGATTTGTTTATTCCTTTTACTCTTCTGGTCATAGACTGATGGGGTTTCCATTTTGATTATTTGTGATAGAAAATAATGTATTTTTTACTTTGGAAGTTTGTTTATATCATTTCTTTTTAGATTCCACATATAAAAATGTCATACAATATTTCTCCTTCTCTGTTTGACTTACTTCACTCAGTATGACACTTTGTAGGTCCATCCATGTCAGTTCAGTTCAGTTCAGTCGCTCAGTCGTATCTGACTCTTTGCGACCCCATGAATTGCAGCATGCCAGGCCTCCCTGTCCATCACCAACTCCAGGAGTTCACTCAGACTCAAGTCCATCGAGTCAGTGATGCCATCTAGCCATCTCATCCTCTGGCATTCCCTTCTCCTCCTGCCCCCAATCCCTCCCAGCATCAGAGTCTTTTCCAATGAGACAACTCTTCGCATGAGGTGGCCAAAGTACTGGAGTTTCAGCTTTAGCATCATTCTTTCCAAAGAACACTCAGGACTGATCTCCTTTAGAATGGACTGGTTGGATCTCCTTGCAGTTCATGGGACTCTGAAGAATCTTCTCCAACATCACAGTTCAAAAGCATCAATTCTGCACTCAGCTTTCTTCACAGTCCAACTCTCACATCCATACATGACTACTGGAAAAACCATAGCCTTGACTAAATGGACCTTTGTTGGCAAAGTAATGTCTCTGCTTTTCAATATGCTGTCTAGGTTGGTCATAACTTTCCTTCCAAGGAGTAAGCGTCTTTTAATTTCATGGCTGCAATCACCATCTGCAGTGATTTTGGAGCCCCCCAAAATAAAGTCTGACACTGTTTCCACTGTTTCCCCATCTATTTCCCATGAAGTGATGGGACCAGATGCCATGATCTTCATTTTCTGAATGTTGAGCTTTAAGCCAACTTTTTCACTCTCCTCTTTCACTTTCATCAAGAGGCTTTTTAGTTCCTCTTCACTTTCTGCCATAAGTGTGGTGTCATCTGCATATCTGAGGTTATTGATATTTATCCTGGCAATCTTGATTCCAGCTTATGTTTCTTCCAGCCCAGCCTTTCTCATGATGTACTCTGCATATAAGTTAAATAAGCAGGGTGACAGTATCCATGTGGCTGGATGCAAATGGCATGATTTCATTCTTTTTTATGTCTGAGAAATATTCCAGTGTATATGTGCAGCACATCTTCTTTATCCATTTCTCTGTCAATGGACAATTAGGTTGTGTTCAGGTATTTTTGGTGACACCCCTTAGCTTTATGGCCTTAGGCGCTGTGTGGCTGATAACTTAGAGCCAGCTGGAGCATGGCCTTATGACCACGAACATTCATTAGAGACCTCTTTACAAAGTACCACTCATACCAACCCATTCATGACTTGGAACAAACATTTTCTTCCCCTTTCTTTGGGTACTGATCTATCCAAAGGTTGATCCTGACCAGGAAGGCTGACTCTAGACTAGGAACCTGAGAGCCCTCACTGAATTGGGTTTAGAAATGATTACTCAGAGCCAGCAAAGCAATAAGATACATGTAGACTGTGTGTGAAAAGAGATTAAGGTCACATCTGCAGGGTCATAGGGTTCCTTGGGGCTAGAAATAGGGACGTAAACCAGCAGATCCAAAGCTGTGAGCAAGTCACAGGGAGCAAAGAGCAAAAATAGTGCAGAAGCTCTGAAGGAGATCAGAGTGCCATGTGGCTAATGCTCATGGCTGAAACCACCGAGTGACTGGGTGGGACCTGACTTAAGAGACAGAGTCAGAGGAGACAGACTGCCTCCGGCAGCTCTGACTCCACGTCTATTCCCTAGACCACTTCTCACTCTTGGTCTTGCATGGATGTTTGGCTTACCCTCTGTTCTCACTTCATGTCCAGTTGAATTTCCCTTCATGTATTAGAATTTGTATCTTTTCTATTGTTTCTCCAGAGTTTGATTGCAGCCCGGAACATGATTCAGATAACCCTCCTGTCGTTTTCATGAATTGCTTCGGAAGGGGCCCCACACTATGACATTGTCTGAGATAGGAAAGCCAACTCAGTGAGTCTGCAGCAGAACTGAATGTGGATTTTAATTTGTCTCTGATCCTATTTTACAAGATAGTTCTTGAGCAAAGAACAAACACTTATGAAGTCTTGCTTCTTTAGTGGTTATGTGTACAGATCATGGTGAACCATGACAGTCATCCTTAAGCTCCTTTAACTTTGGCTATAGCTCTTCTGCCTCAGTCCTTTTAATTCATGCTGGGATTTGATCCATTCTCTGACCACTTGGGTTATTGGCAGTTTATACGTAGGAGGGGGCATCCCTGGGTGCTCAGCAGTAGAGAATCTGGCTGTCAATGCAATAGATGGGGATTTGATCCTTGGTTCAAGAAGACCCCCTGGAGAAGGAAGTGGCAACCCACTTCAGTATTCTTGCCTGGGAAATCCGAAGGACAGAGGAGCCTGGTGGGCTACAGTCCAAGGGGTCACAAGAGTTGGACACAACTTAATGACTAAATAGCAACAACATGTACAGGAGGGGCTATGACTTTGAAGTTCATCTGTGAAACCTTCCTTGGTCTCTGACTCCTTCAGAGGAAGTTCCGCATTACTGTGGTATATTCCCGTAGCATCCTCTATTTCATCTATCAGCTCCTGTGAGACTGCAGGTTTTTCTTTTTTACTTATCTGTCTTCTACTCAAGTTGTAAACATCTCTCTACTGTGTCCCTGAAGTATAGGATATGACTGGGACAAACTCTGTGTTAATAAGTATTTGCTTAATTAATGAATAAATCTCAATTCACTTGGCAGATGATTTAAAAATTTTATGTCAAAGGAAGGAATTAACACTTATTAGAAGCTTATTATATGCCAGGCATTGCTCTCAAAGCTTTTAAAAATTGTATTCCAACTCTATAACATATGTGGAGATTCTCCATTTAAAAAAATTGGAACACCATAGGTAAGGGAATATTTCTTTTATTTTTAAAGAAATATTTTTGATCTGGATCATTCTTTGGTATCGTCTTTATTTAGTCTGTTACAATATTGTTTCTGTTCTGTGCTTTTTGGATTTTTGCCCAGGAGGTATGTGGGATCCCAGCTCCCCAACCAGGGATCACACTGGTACCACCTTCATTGGAAGGCAAAGTCTTAACCACTGGACCACCAGGGAAGTCCAAATGTTTCTTTTAAACAGTAACCCTCCATGTCAACCCCTTCCTGCACTCCCCAAGAGGTAATTATGGTTTATACTGGCATGTAAATTTATACTTTTTCTGCTTAATAATATTCTTATATGTACCAGTCAAAAATATATAGTGCTGTTTTATGTGGCTCTATATGTATTCACATAAGTGAAATGCATATTGATTGGTTTTTCTATATGCTGATTTTTAAAAATTTTAATCATTACTTCCTGGACCTCTTTCCATGTTATACATATAATTCTCCCTCAGTCTTTTCCACTGTTGTAGAACTGACACACCAAAATCTACGTACCTACTCCTCCGTGAACATTTAGGGAGTTTCCAGTTTCGGCTAATTTATTACAAAGAGTGTTGCAACATACACATTTGTATACACCCTTCCTGCTAATATGCACTTTTATGGTCAAACTGAGAAGTTGAATTGCTGCTTACAGGACATGCATATTTAAAAGTTTTTATAGACACTGCCAAGTTCTCTCTAGAGTGGCTACAAATGGAGCCTCCTGACAGCAATGTAATAGGACAGCTATATCGTACCCTGGATGAAGGGTGACCACTATCAACATCAAACTGATTTTTCCCTCCCCAATGTTTCTTCAAATGTACTCTTTTAATCCTTGAAATGACCCTGTTAGACAGGATTGTTTATTGTCCTCATTTACGTACTACAGAAAGTCTCTGATATACACAATTTTTTTTTTTTAATTCTCACAACCAAAGTATGAGATGGGTTTGAATCATCTTTATCTAAGAGATAAAGTATGTAAGGCTCAGGAAGGAGGTTACATAACATATCCGAAGGCACACAAGCTAAGATCTTAAGTGTATGTCTACATGATACCAAGTCCATTAATTGAATACATATTCTCACACGTATGCTTGGCATCATCCAGAGATGAAGAAAATATTAAAACAAATTCTGTTAAAAAAAAAAGAAAAGACTAATTTCTCAAGTCAGGCATGATTTCATGGCATGATAGAAAGGAGGACTGACTGACTTCTGTTAAATAGTTAGGATTAGTTTCAATAAGACCACCATGAAGTTCTATATGAGGAGTTCTAGACCAGGAACTTTATTTTTAAAACAGCAATTCAAAAAGTATTATTCAAAAGTGGATTTGTTAATGGAACAATCTTATAAATGGCTTTACTCCCAAATAACTGTGAAACGAGGAGAAACCAAGATATTAAAATTGAGTTAATTAAATTAATATGAATGAATAATGCTCTTCAAAGGTAACAGTAGTAATGAAGCTTCAACCCAAGGTCCCTGGCGGTTCAGAAGGTAAAGAATCTGCCTGCAATGTAGGAAACTCCAGGTTCAATCCCTGGGTCGGGAAGATTCCCCTGGAGAAGGAAATGGCAACCCATTCCAATATCCTTGCCTGGAGGATTCCATGGACAGAGGAGCCTGGCGGGCTGCAGTCCATGAGAAACAAAGACTCAAACACGACTCAGTGATGAAGACTTTAAGTTTCTGTATTCAGGTAAAGAAAGGACCAGTTGTGCTGCAGGCTCCGGAGTAGAACAGTCTAGAGAGCAATGTATCAGGATATCAGGGTTGGGGCATAATATTACTGCAAGGAGGGTGGTGGTTGATGCTTTTAAGTCTCCCACTGGATTAAGCTAGACAAAAGAGAGTGATTAAAGAAGAGTTTAGCAGACAACATTGTATCAACATCCACAATGAATGGTTTATACTGGAGGACCCCAGAGGAATTTTACACTCTGATGGCTTTCCTATCAACAGTTTTACTGTAATAATTTCATTAACACTGTGAATTGTACCACTGAACATGGAAACACAAGTTCTTTCTACTTTGATCGCTGACAAGTTTTGAGTAAAATCTGTGACGTCTGTAGCCAGAATTTAGGTCACTGTGATGAGCACTTTTATTCTTATTCCTGGCTCTGATCTCTCCTTTTTTCTTCCACCATTCTTTTAATCCGTTATTTCGGGTTATTTTGTGCAAGCTGCTTGCTCAAACATTTTGGAGCCAAGTTGAGTAGAAAGATGACCAAAGAGTTTGCTTTGCCCACAGGTTGGTGCATTAGACAGTGAATTCACTTGGTTCTCTGGGTCACACATATCTCTAACCTCAGCTGAAATCAAATTTCTCTCCCTAATCTGCAGTCATCTCAGATGCCCTTTGCATCATTTTCCTCATTCTGTCTCTCTGCTTCTCTTCTGTCTCTCTCTATCTCTTTCTACCTGCGTGTTTCACTGTGACTCTGTCTCTATCTCCCTCTGTCTTGGAAGACCACCCGGACCCTCTGGTCCAACTTGAGATGTTCCTCTCTGGTCACTTGTCAGCCAGTACTTTCTTTTTCACATAATGCATCATTGTTCGGTGTCTGTCCTCCTCTTAGGCTATAATCCCCATGCAGAGCAAGTGGTGCCTGAAACATAGCACTTGAACACACAATTTTTGTGAACACATTAATAACTTTCTCCATCTCAGAACATTCTTAGCCATCAGTAACCTCCGAGGACTAGCTTGTTCCACTCCCCTCTTTTCACAAAGAACTGAGGCTCTAAGCGGTGAAATAATTTGCAAATGAGTCACAGCTGGCTATTGAGAACGCTCCCTTTCAGCCCAGCAATCTTCCCATGTCTACACAACAGCTGGCCGTTGCTGTCAACAATTCACCCAAAAGGAGGTGAAAGGTTCCTTAAGAAAGAATGCGGTGTGGTCTAAAAGCCCTGGCTTCACAGTTTGGTAGCTCTGACTTCCTGTTTTCAGGAAAATCATGCCGCTTCAGCTCTGCCTTGTGAACTTTTCCCCTTCTAATCAGAGTTATAAAACCTCAGCTGGGAGAAACTGTAGAAATTGTACACAGACTGGCAGTTTTCAGACTATGTTCCAGGGACCCCATGAAGGAAATGAAGCCGCTGGGCGTGGAGGCTGGTCCTTGCTTGTCAGAGGTGGCAGCTCTCTTACACATTCTGTGGACTAGTTTCCATGAAGGCCTGCACTGGAAAGTAAGGGTTCCACTGCTAAAATCACATTTACAATCTACAAACCTAATACAGTCCTCTAACTTGGAGAATTAGAATTAGGAAATGGGAGTCCAGAGAGGAGCATCAATTTGCAAGAAGACGAGGTGAGGATTCCACCTGAGTTCTCCTGACTCCCTGTGACTTGACCGTGAACTTCTCTCTACACATGCACACACACACTCACATACACACTCACAAACACACATACACACTAACACATATATGCATTCACAAACACAGATACAAACATACACACGCACTAACATACACACTCACACATACTCACACATACATAGATACACAGTCACAAACACACACATACTAACACATACACATATTCACATACATACTCACACACTAACATATACACACTCACACATACTCACACATACACACTAACACATACACACATAGATACACAGTCACAAACACACACACAAACATATATACACATTCACATACACACATACTCACACATACAGACATAGACACAGTCACAAACACACACTAACACATATACACATTCACATACACACTCATACATACTCACACATACACACTAACAAATACATACACACATAGATACACAGTCACAAACACATACACAGTTATACAAACACATACGCACACACACAACTCACACACGCGCATAGATAAGCTCACACACATACACAATCACAAACACACTCTCTCTCACACACACACCACACACCAGGTTTGTGTGTGAAGGGGAAGGGGGAAGGGGAATGTGAAGGAAATGAAGGGGAAGCTGGGACGGCAGCCTGGTGTGCTGCAGTCCTTGGGGTCACGAAGAGCTGGATGCAACTGAACGGCAGCAGCATCGTACTGCCTGTGAGCTGGCCTAACCCTTCTCCCCAGGACCTCAGCTTTTGCCCTCTCGCCCTCTCTCCACATCAGCCAGGCGCCCGCCACCCCAGCCCCTGTCCCCAGCCCCTGCCCTGTTCTCTCCACTTGATGAGCAAGCTGTTTTCCATCTTTCTCCGAGGACCGCAGGGAGAGAGAAAGCAGGTCCCCCTGGACCCCCAACTCGCCCTGTGGAAGGAGAGCTAGCTCTGGAGAAGGGTCTCAGGCTCAGGGAAGGGGCTTTCTTCCTGGGGGAAGGGGTATGAGAGCGGGAGAGTTTGCCTCCCAAGCCCTCCTGCCGCAATGTGCATGCCACCGTTCCCTGGGTCTATGGAAAAGGCAGCTGGGCCGAACAGGCACAGCAAGAGGGGTCTGGGCTGGCTGAACCCACCCGGGGGACTCCCCTTCCCCGAGGCACACGGGCACAGCAAGAGAGGACTGGGCTAGCCGAGCCCACCCAGGGGACCCCTTCCCCAAGGCACACAGGCACAGCAAGAGGGGACTAGGCTGGCCGAGCCCACCCAGGGGACTCCCCTTCCCCGAGGCACACGGGCACAGCAAGAGAGGACTGGGCTGGCCGAGCCCACCCGGGGGACTCCCCTTCCCCGAGGCACATGGGCACAGGCACTGTTCTGCAAACACGAAGACTGAAGCTGAAAACCCAGAAAGGGCAATCCGTGGGTGCTGGAAAGAGAACTCAAAATCAGAGCAGGAGGCGTGCAGAAGCCTTGTGGCTTGGGGACTTTCTGAGCCAGATGCAGACCTCAGAGCAGGGGTTTGGGGTTTGGGGAGCTCTGGGAGGTCATGTTGGCCACTGGTCCTGAGTGCAGTGCTCATGGGGGTCAAGAAGGGCTGCCTGCACCTGTGGGTTAGGAAACCTCCACTCACATGCCCATAGAAAATGACTAGGCTGCCTGCCTCTTCCCCGAGGTCAGAGAACCTATGAACTGATCTGTGGCAACAGGCTTATGTTGACACAGGTGTGAGGTCTGAGGTCACAGAGACTCCGAACCAAGCAATTAACACAAACACTGGTCCACGGGTTGTAAGGCCTCAGCAGAGACAATGTTAAGACCATCTTGGAGGGGCAGCTGAACAAACCAAGGCAAACCAGCCTCCCACAGCAAGCCCTGGTGGAAAAGGAGCCCAGGAGTCACAAATGACAAGCTGCACAGGGAAATAATCACCAAGAGGAAGCATCAGCAGGAGCAACATGTGGGTGAATGTACATGCTGAGACCAGCACGGAACAGAATCTTCTTCAACTTTCCAGTTGAAGATCAGAGCCACGGCTTTCAAGTTGAGGCAGGTTGGGACTGGATTGCAGACTCATGCAGACACTGGAAAGGAGTTCAACACACCGTCTTGTTTTACAGGTTGGGAAACAGTGACTCAGAGAGGGGAACTGACTTGTCTGTGGTCACCAGCAGGTTAGATCAGAATGAGGAATAGAATCCAAGTCTCCAGATTTCTAACCCTGGGCTACTTTTACTGCCCCACGTTGCCCTAATTCGCCAAGATAGAAATGGAAGGGACTTCCCTGGGGGTCTAGTGTTAAGAATCCACCTACCAATGCAGGGGACACAAGTCTGAGCCCTGGTCTGGGAAGATTCCACATGCTTCAGTGCAACTAAGCCTGTGGGCCCCAACTACTGAGTCCATGCTCCCTAGAGTCCATGCTCTGCCTCTAAGAGATGCTACCACAAGCAGAAGCCACAGCCACGACCAGAGGAAGTCCGTGCACAGCAACAGAGACCCAGAGTGGTCGAAAATTTTTAAATAAATAAATAAATAAAATCCTAGTTTTAAGAGAAGACCAGGAGGAAAGGAGGACAGAAAGGCCTACTTAAGACCAAGGAAGGGAATTCTCTGGTGGTCCAGTGGTTAGGATGATGCCACACTTCTGCTACAGTGGGCACAGGTTCAATCCCTGGTTGGGGAACTAAGATCCCTCATGAAATACAGTGAGAAAAAATAAAAAAAGACCTAGGAAAACCCCAAATCAGGGCTCTGACCTATATTAGCAAAACTCAAGTTTGGTGTTTTCATAATGAGAACTTTTCAATAAGCCCCTCCTATCTCCACTTTGCATTATACTGACCTTTCTTCCCACTCCCCCCCCATTCTTCCCCTATTTTCCTTAGTCCTTCTCTTGACTGTCAGCTGGTGGACCTGTTATCAGATGGGGCAAGTCAGCTCTGTGATCCTGGCTCCTTCTTCCTCAACCTCTGCCCCACCCTCTGGGCAAGCCCTCCTTGCACACTGTGTAGGAGGGTTAGGGAGTGGTTAAAGGAACAAGTGAGGACCAAGTACCTCCAGGCCACCTTCAATAGATGCAGACACTTGGAAGGGATGGGGACCAAGGTGGGTATGGAAACAGGTATGAGTTCAGTCCTGCAGGATCTGAGCTTTACATACCAGATCAGATATAAATAAGACAGAAGCTCATACAGGGACATTCCCTCTGGGCTCTTATAATTCATGTGTTACACAAGACACTAGGCTTACACTCTCCCCAACTCACTAAGATACAATTATAGACCAGAAAGCCAGAGTAAACTTTGCAATAACAAATATAAGCAGTACAAGCTAGGCTGAGTAAGTGCTCAAAGATACTGATGCAAATCGAAACAAAAATCCTGTAATCATTTGGCTTCAGCTTGAAAATTCATTATCAACCACTCAGTAACCTTAAAATGCATTGCAATATACATTAGGTGCAGACAAATACTGTTTGATCCCACTTGTACGACATACCTAGAACAGTCAAATTCAATCAGAAAGTGTGTGTGTGTGTGTATGTGTGTGTGTGTGTGTGTGCGTGTGTGTGTGTGTGTGTGTGCATGTGTGTGTTAGTCACTCAGTCATGTTTGACTCTTTGTCACACTATGGGCTACAGCCTGCCAGACTCTTCTGTCCACGGAATTCTCTGGACAAGAATACTGGAGTGGGTTGTCATTCCCATCTCCAGGGCATCTTCCCAACCCAGGGATCAAACCTGGGTCTCCTGCACTGCAGACAGATTGCTTACTGTCTGAACCACCAGCGAGGTCCAGAGTGAGAAAGTACGTTGGTAGGTGTCAGGGTCCGGGGGCAGAGTGGTGAGGGGAAATGGGGTGTTGGTGTTTAATGCTGACAGAATTTCAGTTCAGGAGGGTGAAGATTCAGGAGATGGATGGTGAAGAGAGCTGCATAGCAAAGTAGGAAGTGAACGGACTTAGTGCCACTGAATTGTACAGTTAAATATGGCTAACATAGAATGTTTTATGTGACTATTATCACAATAAAAATTTTTAAAAAGATCTGATTTACCAGGGAAATGTTCTCAAAATATTAGCAGGTTTGTTGGCTTTATTCACTTGTTTATTCTTGCAGTAGTAACATATATTGATTAGGCTTTTGCTATGTACCACATATAGCATTTGCCTTGAGTAATACAGTGACGAACAGATAAAACCCAGGCTCTTCCCATAAGGAGCTTACAGTTTACTAAAAAGTGAAAATGTTGGTTTCTCAGTCTTGTCCAGCTCTGCGACCCCATAGACTGTAGCTGGCAGTCTCCTCTGTCCATGGAATTCTCCAAGCAAGGATACTGGAATGGGCTGCCATCCCATTCTCCAGGGGATCTCCTTGACCCAGGGTCTGAACGTGGGTCTCCTATACTGCAAGCAGGTTCTTTACCATCTGAGATACCAGGGAAGTCCACAGTTTAACCTAGAGGAGAGAACAAACATCCATTCAAATAGTGATAAATGCAAGGGATGCTGTGGAGCATATAGAGGAACAATATAATATTCATTAATCAGTCAGTTCAGCCTCTCAGTCATGTCCGATTCTTTGTGACCCCATGGATGCAGCATGCCAGGCCTCCCTGTCCATCACCAACTCCCAGAGTTTACTCAAACACATGTCCATCGAGTCAGTGATGACATCCAACCATCTCATCCTCTGTCATCCCCTTCTCCTCCTGTCTTCAATCTTTCCCAGCATCAGGGTCTTTTCCAATGAGTCAGTTCTTCACAACAGGTGGCCAAAGTGTTGAAGTTTCAGCTTCAGCATCAGTCCTTCCAATGAATATTCAGGACTGATTTCCTTTATGATGGACTGGTTGGATCTCCTTGCAGTCCAAGGGACTCTCAAGAGTCTTCTCCAATACCACAGTTCACAAGCATCAATTCTTTGGTGCTCAGCTTTCTTTATAGTCCAACTCTCACATCCATACATGACCACTGGAAAAACCGTAGCTTTGACTAGACGTACCTTTGTTGGCAAAATAATGTCTCTGCTTTTTAATATGCTCTCTAGGTTGGGCATAGCTTTTCTTCCAGGGAGCAAGTGTTTTTTCATTAATATTCATCAATTTTCTGCATTCATTAATGTTTCCCTGTGAGGTACAATCCCAGTGAAGCAAATGTCAAAAGAAAAAGGAGATAAGGCAGCAGAAGAGACAAAGCAAATCAAGGGGTGAGTTTGATCTCAGCGAGGCAGCTGTGAGCAGTGGCATGAAGTGAGATCTTAAGTCCCTGCCCAGGAACTGAACCAAGGTAGCCTGTGCCTCCCTTGTAGCTCAGTTGGTAAAGAATCTGCCTGCAATGCAGGAGACCCAGATTTGATCCCTGGGTCAGGAAGATCCCCTGGAGAAGGAAATGGCAACCCACTCCAGTATTCTTGCCTGGAGAATTCCATGGACACAGGAGACTTGTGGGCTGCAATCCATGGGGTTGAGAAGAGTTGGGCACAACTGAGTGACTAACACTTACTTAGCCTGGATGAAAACCCAGAATCTTAGTCACCAGACGGGCAAGAGGCTAGAAGTTATTTTCTCCTGGATCTTTGCCCCTGGGGAAAAATGCATTTATCACAGAGGCAGAAACTGTAAGCTGTTAGAAATATAGCATAACAACAAATGGGAGAGTGCACAGAGAAATGGTTTGTTTAGCTGAGACAGAAGCAAGGCAGAGATATACACCCAGAGAGAAAGAGTCTGGGTGTCCCCCAGTGAGGAGTGCAGTAAAGAGGCGGCTACGTCATTTTCATAGGTCAGTCCTTCTGGGCCTTTGTTTACCGTTAGCCAATTATCTGGTTTCTCTTTCCACACTGACCTACCCGGGACCCTCCCCTGGGTGTGCACAACCGCAGCCTCCCCCCCACCCCACCCACAGCCAAGATGGGTCTTGGAGTGAAAACTTCTGGGAGGAGCAAGGCTCATTATGGCCTGGCGTTATCCCTTGACGTTAGACCCACAGGGAGCCTTTCTGCACAAGTGTAGCATCTCCTTTTCCCAAAAAGGGGCAGGGAGTGGAGATCCCTTAACCCTTTACTCAGACAGGGTTTGTGCCTCTTTGTCCTTGCCGTGGCTATTGCCGTGACTATTAACGTAAGGTGTTGACAAGAGACAAAGACTAGCTAATTACCCTGTGTCTGTTACTTCCCTTTCAGAGGGCAAACAGGAGGCTGATTGTCAATGCCTTAACGGGACCCCACCTAACTCTTGTCTCAGGAAATGCTAACGGTTTTAAGTATCCAGGCTGAAGTCCCCGTCTGCGGGCCCCATGAAATGTGGACAGGAGGCCAGCTGTAAATGTCTGATCGGGAGCCCATCTATCTCCTGACTCAGATTCCTGAGCTGATCACAGTCTGAGGAAAGACACAGACAGTTGCTGAGTCATGTACATGTCTTCCGACAGAGCCTAGGAAACCACCAGTCTTCACTGTAGTCCGCTGGAGGGAGAAAGGAGGAACCGCTCACGTGCCCGGCTCCTCCTGTCTGTCAGTGTTCACTAGTTCAGAAGTCCTTTGTATTTCTGGGTTGTGTTTGCCAGCATCCTCTGACCAACTACTGGAGGAGCCACGGCCCACATCTGGTGGCCTGGGGCTTCACTTGAGTTCGAAAGTGAGGAAGGAGCCAAAGTCTCTTCGGATTCAGTAGTGATTATTTTTTTTTAAATATGTATTTATCTGCTTCCGGCTGTCCTGGGTCTTTGAAGCTGCTCTCGGACTTTCTCTAGCTGCGGTAGGTGGGAGCGACTCTCCAGTTGTGGCGCATGAGTTTCTCTTGCTGTGCTCACCGGCTCTAGAGTTAATGGGCTCAGTAGCTGTGGCCACGGGCTTAGTTGTCCCATGGCCTGTGGCATCTTCCTGGACCAGTGACTGAACCAGTGTCCCCTGCATTGGCAGGTGGAGTCTTAAATGCTGGACCACCAGAGAAGTCCTCCCTAGTGTTTAGAGTCTCCAGACACAATAGGGTACTCAGTCAAATTCGGATGTCATTTATTGTTTTTTTAAGTAATATATTTATTTGGCCACATAGCTTGTGGGATCTTCGTTCCCAACCAGAGATCGAAGCCCAGGCTTATGGCAGTGAAAGCACCAGGTCTTAACTCCTGGATGGCCAGTGAACTCCCAAATTTGAATGTGAGATAAACAGTGAATATTTTTCTTGATATAAATATGCCCCCAATGTTGCATGAGACATACTTCTACTAAAAAATTATTTGTTGTTTACCTGAAATTCAAATGCAAGTGGGCATCCCGTATTTTCGTCTGCTAAGTCATGCAACCTTCCTCTTGTCGGGTGGGTGGAGACCATGGCAGAGTCTGGACCCCCTCCTGGGAGAGGTTGAGTGCCCTTGGAGGTGAGGGGTTGGAGGACCACCCAGTGCTCTTCACAGAGGAAGCAGTGGAGGGCTGTGGTGGCTGACGCAGCTGGAGATATCTAGAGAGGCAATAAATTCACCTGGTACAACCTAAGCCTGTGGGTTCTGGGAGGCCTTTAGAAGGAAATCATGTTTAAACTGAAATACTAAGGACTGGCAAGAATTTGCCCGGAGAATTTGTGGAGTAGTTCCGTCTGAATAAACAGCATCCACTGTCCAACCAGTCCATCCTCAAGGAGATCAGTCCTGGGTGTTCACTGGAAGGACTGATGCTGAAGCTGAAACTGCAATACTTTGGCCACCTCATGCGAAGAACTGACTCATTGGAAAAAACCTTGATGCTAGGAGAGATTGAGGGCATGAGAAGAAGGGGACGACAGAGGATGAGATGGTTGGATGGCATCACCGACTCAGTGGATGTGAGTTTGAGTAAACTCTGGGAGTTGGTGATGGACAGGGAGGCCTGGCGTGCTGCAGTCCATGGGGTTGCAAGGAGTTGGACCCAACTGAGCGACTGAACTGAACTGAACTGTCCAGCACCCAGACAGTGGTCTTCAAGTTTGTGTAACTGCCTTTAGCTGTAGTTTGGTCTGCACCTCAAAAGGCAACTCTTCTATTTGAGTTTGTCTCTGCAACAGCCCAAATAAATAAATGCACATCATCAACATTTTCTTGTGGCCTCACACCCTCTTTCCTCTCTGCCCCAGTCCCTTTCTACTTTATGTCTTTATGAATTTACTGCTTCTGTGTACTGATGCCAAAACTCAGCCCCTGAGCACTGGTGCCAAATGGCATCTCAGAGACAGAGTTTTGGGTGAAGCAGAAAAGAAAAACAAAAGGGACTACAGGGTGTCAATGCCCTGTCGACTGAGTGACCCAACCTGGGGGATCTGGTGAGGAGTTTTACAGCAATGAAAACTGACCTTTCCCCGTCCTGTGGCCACTGCTGAGTTTTCCAAATTTGCTGGCCTACTGAGTGCAGCACTTTCATAGCATCATCTTTCAGGATTTGGAATAGCTCAACTGGAATTCCATCACCTCTACTAGCTTTGTTTGTAGTGATGCTTCCTAAGGCCTACTTGACTTCACGTTCCAGGATGTCTGGCTCTAGGTGAGTGATTACAGCATCGTGATTATCTGGGTCATGAAGATCTTTTTTGTACAGTTCTTTTGTGTATTCTTGCCACCTCTTCTTAATATCTTCTGCTTCTGTTAGGTCCATGCCATTTCTGTCCTTTATCAAGCCCATGTTTGCATGAAATGTTCCCTTGGTATCTGTAATTTTCTTGAAGAGATCTCTAGTCTTTCCCATTCTGTTGTTTTCCTCTATTTCTTTGCATTGATCAAGGAAGGCTTTCTTATCTCTTTGGAACTCTGCATTCAAATGGGTATAACTTTCATTTTCTCGTTTGCTTTTTGCTTCACTTCTTTTCACAGCTATTTGTAAGCCCTCCACAGACAGTCATTTTGCTTTTTTGCATTTCTTTTTCTTGGGGATGATTTAAGGGCAAGATTGCTGATAAGGATCAGGGTGTGTGCAGGGCCTGCACTCCTGTAATCTGGCCTCAGATGGTCTCCTGATGAGCTTCTGTGGTTCTCAGTTCAGTTCAGTTCAGTCACTCAGTCGTGTCCGAGTCTGCAACTGCATGAATTGCAGCATGCCAGGCCTCCCTGTCCATCACCATCTCCCAGATTTCACTCAAACTCACATCCATCGAGTCAGTGATGCCATCCAGCAATCTCATCCTCTGTCGTCCCCTTCTCCTCCTGCCCCCAATCCCTCCCAGCATCAGAGTCTTTTCCAATGAGTCAACTCGTCACATGAGGTGGCCAAAGTACTGGAGTTTCAGCTTCAGCATTATTCCTGCCAAAGAACACCCAGGACTGATCTCCTTCAGAATGGACTGGTTGGATCTCCTTGCAGTCCAAGGGACCCTCAAGAATCTTCTCCAACACCACAATTCAAAATCATCAATTCTTCGGTGCTCAGCTTTCTTCACAGTCCAACTCTCACATCCATACATGACCACAGGAAAAACTATAGCCTTGACTAAACGGACCTTTGTTGGCAAAGTAATGTCTCTGCTTTTCAATAGGCTATCTAGGTTGGTCATAACTTTTCTTCCAAGGAGTAAGTGTCTTTTAATTTCATGGCTGCAGTCACCATCTGCAGTGATTTTGGAGCCCCAAAAGATAAAGTCTGACACTGTTTCCCCATCTATTTCCTATGAAGTGATGGGACCAGATGCCATGATCTTCGTTTTCTGAATGTTGAGCTTTAAGCCAACTTTTTCACCCTCCACTTTCACTTTCATCAAGAGGCTTTTTAGTTCCTCTTCACTTTCTGCCATAAGGGTGGTGTCATCTGCATATCTGAGGTGATTGATATTTCTCCAGGCAATCTTGATTCCAGCTTGTGCTTCTGTGGTTCTAGAGGTTATCAAACTGTGACCTTCTCTCTGGAATGAAGAGCCCTTCATCAAATAGTCAACATCTTCCGTGTGTTGGGGTCTTAGTTCTGCAGAGGAGCTCACAGACAGTGCTGCGTGCAGCCCTTGAGTCAGAGCCAGGGCCCTGCCCCGGGCTGTGCTGCTGTTTCTTGGCTGCTCCTTCCTTGTCTCTCCATCCCCTCTCTTCCTTGATTAGCAACTGTTTGGACAGTTTGTTCCTTTGTAACTCAAGGTAGGTCTTGGAGGCTGAAGCCTATTTCCTACAATCAAGAAACGGGGGGAGACAGAAGAGCTGGGGTTCCCAGGAGCCACCTCCACCAGGGTCTTGCTTGGTTTCAGCGCCTCATGTAAGTGGGACCCATATAGTGTTTGCCCTTTCGCATCTGTCTAGCCCCAGTCTTGACAGGCCTCAGGCAGAAAATTATTTGTGGAATGTGGATTGTCAGCTTCAAACATAAACTAGGTGTCCTTCCTAAATGGAACGTCTTGTCCTTTTGTTCCTATTACCTTAGGCCTTGAAACCACCATTGACTATTTTTGAATCTTGCTAACAGAGTCCTAAGATTGCAGAGTTTTTACATTTATCCATTCTTCAGTTAATCTTTCCAACAAATATCTGTTGACTACCTAGTGGGTGCCAGATGCTTTTCTAGGGAAGGCTGGTATTTATGGAGACAAGTTGCAAGAATAATGAAATATTTTCTCCTTATAAGTTAAATGTGCTTTTCCAAGTTCACCAAACTGTGGTGCTTTTGAACTGTGGTGTTGGAGAAGACTCTTGAGAGTCCCTTGGACTGCAAGGGGATCCAACCAGTCCATCTTAAAGGAAATCAGTCCTGAATATTCATTGGAAAGACTGATGTTGAAGCTGAAACTCCAATACTTTGGCCACCTGATGTGAAGAACTGACTCATTGGAAAAGACCCTGATGCTGGGAAAGATTGAAGGCAGGAGAAGGGGACAACAGAGGATGAGATGGTTGGATGGCATCACTGACTCAATGGACATGAGTTTGAGTAAACTCCAGGAGTTGGTGATGGACAGGGAAGCCTGGTGTGCTGCAGTCCATGGGGTTGCAAAGAGTAGGACACGACTGAGTGACTGAACTGAGCTGAACTGAAGCTCACCAAGTACCCTCTCCATCCTGATGCTTGCCCTGGAAATCCTGGAAATTCCCCACAATCCAACAATGAAGGAAGCTACTAGGACCCTTGCCTTGAGCATGGTCTTTATCCATTCTCATTTTGTCATTTAAACAAGATAGAAATAGTCACCCCCTCCAGGACCTCTAGGCTGGTGAGTATGTAAGTCAGCCACCTTCCCTCGCTTGCATCTGGAATACACCATTGCCGCAAAGATGGCCACAGCACAGAAGTATGACCTCAGCCACAGAGATCACAGAGACAATTTGGCCTCAGCTGAAGCAACAGCTTTTTAAGAATCAGAGCTGTCCAGAGATAGTATGTAGGGAGCCACCCTGCCTTGGAAGCATCCAAGCAAAGGATGGATGACCAGTTTGCAAGACAGTACTGGAGGAGGCACAAGCCTTGGGCTGAGAGCGCTTGTCCCTTCCAATCATGAGATTCCATAATTCTTGGATTCTAAATTAGACATCAGTAAGCTACGGAGCCCAGGAAAAACCCAGCCTCTGCCTGTTTTTGTAGAAATTTACTGGAACACAGTCATGCTCTACATTTGTGCATCATCCGCACGTAGTTCGCACTCTGATGGCAAAGTTGAGTAGTTATCACAGACACCGTTTGGCTGCAAAGCCTAAGACATTCACTAGCTGGTGGCCATTTATAGGAAAAGCTTGTGAACCTCATTCTAAGAGACTCCTGGGATGAAGTCTTTGATAAAGCCTCCAATTATCTCCAATTTACCTATGCCGTTAATCTGTGTGGCAAGGCTACTTGATTGTTTTCCTTAAAGATATGCATGTCTTTGTTCAGGATATTAACAAAAAAGATTCAGGTGCTCCCTCTGAGTCAGTATAACTTCCCTATCAATGCTATCAAATGGATGAGAGGAAAAAAAGGCTCCTGAGGTGCACTAATACGGTGGCTTTTCTTCCACTCCCCTTCTGCGAGAATTGAGCTTCAGAGTCAGCCTGAAGACTGCAGCAACAAGCTCAGCAAAGCTGAAAGCTGATACACATGGAGCTTCTAGCTGGGTTGTACAGAGCTTCACATGGAGAGTTTCAGTCAATCCTCTTAACAACTTCATCTACTGCGTAGAGGACGTCACAGCTGAGGACGTGGAGACTTAGGGAGACTCCAGAATTTGCCCTGAGTCACCTATGGAGCCAGAATGCTGCCTACATTTCAATTCTGAAACCTCTATTTCACATATATGTACATCAGTCTAGCTGTTGAGATATTTTGAGTGACTGTACAAAGCACAACAAAATCTAGAGACTGAATAGACTCACAGCCCAGCCCATGTGCTTAATCTTATATTTAGATCACAGAAAAGTAGTCATGACGATGGGAATATTTCATCAGAGGACCCAAAGCTCTCGATTCCACATAATTCCATGATGGCAGAACCACCTCCCCTAGCTCACTTGTTTTCATGGTTATTTCAAGCAGGAAGAAAAATGGTGGCGATTTTCACTTCATCTCTGCTCGACATCTGTCTGAAGATCCTGCAGCTAAAGAGGGAAAGACTGAATGTTAGATGGGGTTTGTATTATTCAAAAATAAAACAAATATAGAAATATGAATTCCTGCCAGCAGTTAACCCAGAGAGGCGAGATTCCACCCAATCACTTCTTTCGCTCAAGTCTTCCTCCAAAAGGGAGTTACATCACAGGAAAGACTCGGGACTAAGAAACAAGAGCATGAGAGGAATCCCAGGTGTTTCTGATCCTGTGGTGGACAAGGCTCTCTGTTTGTCTTCAGCTGAACGAGAATGCAAGAGGCGCTCTTCATATTAGACTGGTGTCATTAGGAAACTTGAGGACTGATCGGAGCGGGAGTAAGGTTGGTCTTAACTGCTCAATCCACTCGAGCTTAGCTTCAGTTCAGTTCAGTTCAGTTCAGTCGCTCAGTTGTGTCTGACTCTTTGAAACCCCATGGCTGCAGCAGGCCAGGCCTCCCTGTCCATCACCAACACCCAGAGTTTACTTAAACTCATGTCCACTGAGTCGGTGATGCCATCCAGCCATCTCATCCTCTGTCATTCCCTTCTCCTCATGCCTTCAATTTTCCCCAGCATCGGGTCTTTTCAAATGAGTCAGTTCTTCGTATGAGGTGGCCAAAGTATTGGAGTTTCAACTTCAACATCAGTCCTTCCAATGAACATTCAAAACTGATTTCCTTTAGGATGGACTGGTTGTATCCTTAGCTTGGATCTTAGCTTGGAGGGTAGAAAAAAGGAAGCAGTGATTCCAAGGGCTCACCTTGTCAGCTAGACTCTTAAAAGAGCATGAAGTTTGACGAAAAAGAATCAAGAAACCACTGTGGTCAGGACACAAACAGTCCTGATGGGAAGAACGGTCTCTGAGGAGAAGGAGCTGACAAAGCAAAGACCAAAACACCAGGTTAGCCGTCAACTGCTCAGAAAAGAAAACACTGTCACATTTTGACTAATTCCTCCTGGATTTTCCAGAAACAGGTTTATTCCAGAGTCTTTAGAAGTCACAGCTCTTTGATCCATTTAGACTACTTGACTGTCAGATTTCAGACTCCTGATACATCCATAGATTTCTGTTAAAACTAAGAAAGGGGGTCGTCACTCCAAACACAGCCAAACGTTCGTCTCTATTTCAGACTGCAGGTGAAATGCAGAAATAGGGGACACCTGGATCCGCTCCAAGCCCACACAGAACTGAACCTCAGACAGTGAGTCATGGTGTGGCTCTGCGTGAGCTGATGTCAGAAAGCACGTGTTCACACTGAGAAAGAAAGCGGACCTGGGACTTCCCTCTTGCCTCTTTTTGTAGGAAGTGAAACCACTCTGCTGCAAAGCAGGTGCCCAACTTTTGTAGAAAAGTTGCCTTTTTCTTTTTAGAAACTAAAGTTTGGCTTTTAGGCACAAGCCCTTGAGAGCAGCCTTCTGGAGAGTGTATGGAGGTGCCTGGGCCTTTCAGTACAAGCAAAGTGGAAGAAATCACTGGTGAGCAGAGTAAAGCAAGAAAGGAATGGGTGATATGACCTCTTGGAGGTCACCTCCTCCTGCCTGACCATTATGAGCAGCAATTCCTGCTGGTGGCATGCAAATTTCAGTTGAGCCGAAATTCCCAAATTTGCACTTCTTCTTTCATTGTTTCTCCGTGAATTGAAAAAAGAACTTCCTTGAGCATAGCAAACACAGTCATAGGCTTTGGATCATCTCAGGTGTATGGAAATTCCGGAACTACTTGGTTTCTTTTGATTTTTAAATGTATATTTGTCGCTTATTTTTCTGAATACGGAAGTAATGATTACTCATCCTTGTGTTTGGGACTTGGTAGATTCTAAATAAAGTTTTGTTAAATGAGTAAAAACATGCTCATTGTTGAAAACTCAAAATATGTAGAAGAGTGGAAAGAAGTAAATAATTTATAAAACCTGCTGCTGCTGCTAAGTCGCTTCAGTCATGTCCGACTCTGTGCGACCCCATAGACGGCAGCCCACCAGGCTCCCCTGTCCCTGGGATTCTCCAGGCAAGAACACTGGAGTGGGTTGCCATTTCCTTCTCCAATGCATGAAAGTGAAAAGGGAAAGTGAAGTCGTTCAGTCGTGTCCGACTCTTAGCGACCCCATGGACTGCAGCCTACCAGGCTCTTCCATCCATGGGATTTTCCAGGCAAGAGTACTGGAGTGGGGTGCCATTGCCTTCTCCTCATAAAACCTACCTACTAGATAGATCTACTGTCAATGGGTCAGCTGGTGTATATTCCTCATTATATTTGTACATAGTTGAGATCATATTGAATGCTTGTCATGGCTTTTCCTCTTAACATTATGGCATAAGAATTTCTTATGTTATTAAAACTGTTTGAAAATATAATTATGATGACTGCAAAATATTTTGTCATATGAATGTGATGTAATTTCACTCTTTTGGGCTCTTTTAGCTATTTCATTTTTTCTTCTTGCTATAATAAAAATGAAGAAGAAGGTGGTCCAAAAGTAAATGACAATGACTAGGTGTTTAGAGATATAGGAACACCTAAATGTAGAGTTATCTATATTCACCTTACTTGTATTCTCATTGAAGAAGAGTGAGATTCCATCAGGATCTATTACAGCCAAAAGAAAAAATAAGAAATTGTCAGCATGTCTTCAAAACAGGGTAAGTGAGTTTTCTGATTCTGATGAACTAGCCCTGAGATAGTTTGAAGAAAAGTATATGAATATTTCTGCAAACTTATTGGAAGTATTCAAGGGCATTCAGTTATAACTTTTCTAATTCTAAATCTGTGATCACTCTACTGAGTTATTAATTTATAACCTGGGCAGAGGCTTGCTTCTCTAGCCAAGTAGAAACCAGGTGTGTGTTTGCTCAGTCGCTCTTTGTGACCCCATGGACTGTAGCCCTCCAGGCTCCTCTGTCCATGGAATTTTCCAGGCAAGAATACTGGAGTGGGTTGCCATTTCCTCCTCCAGGGGATATTCGTGACCAAGGGATTGAACCCACATCTCCTATGTCTCCTGCACTGTCAGGCAGATTCTTTACCACTGAGCCACCTGGGAAGCCCAGAAACTGACTCATAAACTAAACCCTTAAAAGATGCTTACTCCTTGGAAGGAAAGTTATGACCAACCTAGACAGCATATTAAAAAGTAGAGACATTACTTTGCCAACAAAGGTCCATCTAGTCAAGGCTATGGCTTTTCCAGTGGTCATGTATGGATGTGAGAGTTGGACTGTGAAGAAAGCTGAGCACCAAAGAATTGATGTTTTTGAACTGTGTTGTTGGAGAAGACTCTTGAGAGTCCCTTGGACTGCAAGGAGATCCAACCAGTCCATCCTAAAGGAGATCAGTCCTGGGTGTTCATTGGAGGGACTGATGTTGAAGCTGAAACTCCAATACTTTGGCCACCTCATGCAAAGAGTTGACTCAGTGGAAAAGACCCTGATGCTGGGAAAGATTGAAGGCTGGAGGAGAAGGGGATGACAGAGGATGAGATGGTTGGATGGCATCACTGACTCAATGGACATGGGTTTGGGTGAACTCCGGGAATTGGTGATGGAAAGGGAGGCCTGATGTGCTGCGGTTCACGGGGTCACAAAGAGTCAGACACGACTGAACTGAACTGAACTGAACTTGAGTGTAAGTGAATTCCGCAGAGCATGATAACTGAGGCATCAATAGAGCCAGAATGTGATATTTCTGGGTTTACAGAATACCATCAAGGTTTTTTGAATTTTATTTTATTAAAGTGCAGTTGATTTACAATGGTGTGTTAATCTCTACTATACAGGAAAATGACTCAGACACATATATATATGTGTTCTTTTTCACATCTTTTCCATTATGATTTACCACAGTATACTGCTCTAGTTCCCTGTGCTGTACAGTAGGGCTTTGCTGTTTATCCTTCCTATACATAATAGTTCACATCTGCTAACTCCAGACTCCCAATCCATCACTCCCTCACCCACCTTCCCCTTGCCAACCACAAGTCTGTTAAGTTTATTTGTATTTTCTTTAGATTACACAAATAAGTGAAATCATATGATTTTTGTCTCTCTCCGTCTGACTTACTTCACTTCCTATAATCTCTAGGTCCATCAGTGTTGTTGCAAAATGGCATTATTTCATTTTTTTATGACTAGAAAATATGGAGAAGGAAATGGCAGCCCACTCCAGTGTTCTTGCCTGGAGAATTCCATGGACAGAGGAGCCTGGTGCTACAAGTCCATGGGGTCGCAAAGAGTCAGACACAACTTAGCAACTAAAACACGGTATTCCATTACATGTAAATCTATATGGGCTTCCCAGGTGGCTCAGTGGTAAAGAATCCACCTGCCAATGCAGGAGATGTGAATTCAATCCCTGGATTGGGAAGATCTGCTGGAGGAGGAAATGGCAACCCGGTCAGTCCACTATTCTTGTCTGAAAAGTCCCACAGACAGGGGAGCCTGACAGGTCACAGGCCACGCAGTTGCAAAGAGTCGGACGTGACTGAGTGACTGAGAACATGCACAAAATCCATATACTTTATCCTTTCTTCTGTCAATGGGCACTTATTGCTTCCATGTCTTGGATATTGTAAATAGTGCTGCTATGAATATTGGGGTGCATGTATTATTTGAATTAGAATTTTCTCCAGATATATGCCTAGGAGTAGGATTGCAGTATCACATGGCCACACAAATCAGGCTTTTTTTTTTTTTAATTGTGGCAGTGTTAGTTGCTTGGTCATGTCTGACTCTTGGCCACCACGTGGACTGTATCCTCTGTCCATGGAATTCTCTAGGCAAGAACACTGGAGTGGGTTAGCCATTCCCTTCTCCAAGGAACCTTCCCAATGCAAGGACTGAAGCCAGGTCCCCTGCAACAGAGGCAGATTCTTTACCATCTGAGCCACCATGGTGAAAGTCACAGAATAGAAAGCATACTACTTTAACCGTAGTTCCCTGTGCAGTCCAGTGGCACTAAATGCATTCACGTTGCTGTGCAGTCTCACCATCATCCATTTCTGGAATGTTTCACCCTCCTAAACTGAAGCTCTGTCCCCAGTAAACACTAACTCCTGCCCCGCTGGCATCTACCGGTGTACTTTCTGACTGTGGATTTGACTATTCTAGGTACTTCGCATCAGTGAAATCAAGCAGTATTTGTCTTCATCTAATGTATGTTGGAGCACATTTCTAAGGTTAGCTTGATATGTGTCCTACAGACTGTATGTATCTTCTCTTTTTCCCTGTACTCTTCAGCTGGTTCTCATTAGCGATCTACTTGACTCACACACATGTGAGCCCCGTTCACCCCACCCCATTTTCCCTCTTTGGTGCCCATGCGTTTGTTCACTGTGTCTGTTCTCTAAGCAAACAGGTCCATCTGCATCATTTTTTCTAGATTGTGTCAAGGTTTTAATAGCAACTAGTGATGCTCCGCCTGTAAAGCTAGGCAACCGGCCTCATTATCTCTGAAAACACCTGTCAGCTGCCTCAGTGACAATCCTGTGGTGATTCGATTCCTTGAAATTGCCTTTCCAGAATGCAGACGGGCAGCCTGTGAATTGAAACATGGCTTTTGCAGTCTCAGTCCTGCGTTTGGTTCACTGTGTAAGGGTGCAGCTGGGAGCTATCAGGGTGACATAAGGGTGCAATTGGGAGTTTCCATTAACTCCTCTGGATTCCCTGGCTTCCACTCACTGTGCTAGTTGTCCCAAAGAACCAACAGAACTGGGCTCCAATTGAGCCTGGTTTTAGGTCAATGGGCCTGAAAAGACTGCTTTAAATAATGAGGCTTAATAGACTTAGCATTAGTAGCTGCTGCTGCTGCTAAGTCGCTTCAGTCGTGTCCGACTCTGTGCGACCCCATAGACGGCAGCCCACCAGGCTCCCCCGTCCCTGGGATTCTCCAGGCAAGAATACTGGAATGGGTTGCCATTTTCTTCTCCAATGCAGGAAAGTGAAAAGTGAAAGTGAAGTCACTCAGTCGTGTCCAACTCTTAGCGATCCACGTACTGCAGCCCACCAGGCTCCTCCATCCATGGGATTTTCCAGGCAAGAGTACTGGAGTGGGGTGCCATTGCCTTCTCCGTTAGCATTAGTACACAAATGCAAATTCATGAAGTTATCTTCTCCTTATGACACAACAAATGAATTGCTGCTTTAAAAATCTGAGTGGTGAAGACTGCATTCATTTTTACACATCTGTCTAAGTTACATGCACTTAACCACGGAATGAAAAAATTAAAGTTATAAGAGCAGGTACCGAGTTATTGCCAACTATACACAGAGGAAAAAGAGAGTGATATTGAAGTCGCAGCAGAGAGTCATTAGCGGAAAGCAGAACCATCAAGAGAGTGAACAAAAAATGAAACCAAAGCTTTCTTTCAAAGCTGAAATGCTCTCATGGGGGTAATGGTAAGGTGTGTGGTTGTGTTTTTTCTGAGTGCCCACTGCTGTGCAGAGTAACCAGCTGGGCGCTGGGGGGTCAGGGGGCAGCTGACTGTTAAGGATACAGGGCTGGGTTTGCTATCTGGTGCCACACAATGTTTTCAGTCCTGATGGACCTTAGTGTTCGAATCGACTCTCATTTCCCCATTTCGAGATTAGACTAGCCCAAAGAGGAACTGGTGGCTTTAGGAGAACTGCTAAACTTTTTGTTTCAGCAACGGCTTTCTTTCCCATCAGTTCAGTCTGCCCCAAGCCCTCTGGCCACAGCTTAGGACCGGTGGGTCAGGCTGGGGCTGTCTGAGCCATGAACAGCTTCAGGGGTGCCTTTCTAATCTGGGCAGTGGCAACATGGGCTGAAACGGACACATCTTGGGGAGCAACCAATGAGCCTGGGTTTCAAAATTGCAAGAATGCCTTAAAATTGCCCATTCTGCCTGTCTTACCCGGAGGCGGCTGGGATAACCTGCGAAATGTGGACATGGGACGGGTGATGGAGTTGGCTTACAGCCACTGCAGGACCACGGAAGATGGGCAGTACATCATCCCGGATGAGATCTTCACCATTCCCCAGAAGCAGAGCAACCTGGAGATGAACTCCAAAATCCTGGAGTCCTGGGTAAACTACCAGAGCAGCACCTCCAACTCCATCAACATGGAGCTCTCTCTTTTTTCCAAAGTCAATGGCAAGTTCTCCCTTGAGTTCCAAAGGATAAAGACCCTTCAGGTGAAGGACCAAGCTGTAACTACCCAGGTTCAGGTAAGAAACCTGGTCTATACGGTCAAAATCAACCCAGATGCAGAGCTAAGCGTGGGGTTTAAGAAGGCGCTCATGGACATCTCAGAGCAACTGGAGAACAACCAGACCCGGATGGCCACCTACTTGGCAGAACTCCTGGTCCTCAACTATGGTACCCATGTCATCACCAGTGTGGACGCAGGGGCCGCGCTCATTCAGGAGGACCACATCAGGTCGTCCTTCCTGCAGGACAGCCAGAGCAGCCGCAGTGCCGTGACCGCGTCCGCTGGAATCACCTTCCTGAACATCGTGAACTTCAAATTCGAGGAGAACTACACCTTGCAGAACACCTTCACCAAGAGCTACCTCTCAAACCGAACTAACTCCAGAGTTCAGAGCATCGGAGGACTTCCGTTTTACCCAGGCATCACCCTCCAGGCCTGGCAGCAGGGCGTCAGCAACCACCTGGTGGCCATGGACCGAGCTGGCCTGCCTCTGTATTTCTTCATCAACCCCGAACGACTGCCTGACCTGCCGGGGCCCTTGGTGAGAAAGCTGTCGAAGACGGTGGAAGCGGCCATGCGCAGGTATTATGCGGTCAACACCTACCCTGGCTGCACAGATCTCAGCTCTCCCAACTTCAACTTCCAAGCCAACACTGACGATGGCTCTTGCGAGGGGAAGATGACCAATTTCTCCTTCGGGGGAGTTTACCAGGAATGCACCCAGTTCTCAGGGAATGAGGTTGTCCAACTCTGCCAGAACCTGGAGCAGAAGAATCCTCTGACTGGCAGCTTGTCCTGCCCCTCTGGCTACTCCCCAGTCCAGCTGCTCGCTCAGACCCACGAGGAGGGTTACAACCACCTGGAGTGTTCCCGCAAGTGTACCCTCTACATCTTCTGCAAGACGGTGTGTGAAGACGTGTTTCGAGTAGCCAGGGCTGAATTCAGGGCTTTTTGGTGCGCAGCCAGTGGCCAAGTATCTGAAAACTCTGGGCTCCTTTTTGGCGGGCTCTTCAGTGGGAAGAGCATAAATCCTCTGACCAATGCCCAGTCGTGCCCAGCCGGCTATTTTCAACTGAGACTTTTTGAAAACCTTAAGGTATGTGCCTCTCTGGACTATGAGTTGGGATATAGATTTTCTGTCCCCTTTGGTGGGTTCTTTAGCTGTGCAGTGGGGAACCCCTTGGTGGATTCTGCCACATCCAAAGATCTGGGGGCACCTTCTCTAAGAAAGTGTCCGGGGGGCTTCAGCCAACACCTAGCCCTCATCAGTGATGGGTGCCAAGTGTCTTACTGTGTCAAAGCCGGGCTTTTTACTGGAGGGTCTCTGCCTCCTGTCAGGCTCCCTCCTTACACCCGACCACCCCTCATGAGTCAAGTGGCCACCAACACTGTCCTGGTGACTAACCCCGAGACGGCCAGCTCCTGGATTAAAGATCCTCAGACCCACCAGTGGAGGCTGGGGGAGCCCCTAGAGCTTCGCAGGGCCATGAGAGTCATCCATGGAGATGGTGAGGGTCTGTCTGGAGGAGCAGCTGCAGGGCTCACCCTGGGGGTGACCATCGCCCTGGCAGGGGTTGTTGCCCTGGCCATCTATGGTGCCAGGAAGTCCAGGAAAAAGGGATACCAGGCCCTCCAGGATGAGAAGCAGAGTTTGGCTGCAGGCGCTGCTGTGAATGGAGATGCCCTTGACCAAGAGCAGGCACAGAACCCTGCCTAGACTCTCCAAGGACACCATTTCTCTCCTCCCCAGTCAGGCCTTCAAGCATGGCTTTCATTTCTTTTTCTCTCCACTTCTGCCCTCCTAAGTATTGCTGTGTCAAGTGCAACAGAAGTCCTTGTGGAACTGTGACTTTCTAGGTCTCTGGGCCAGGAAATAAACATGGACAAAGTTGGGAGAGGGATTGAAGGGCAGTTGTGACTTTTTAAGCAAAAGTCATCCTGGAGCCTAAAACTTGAGGCAGTCGTCTCTTCTCCGTGTGTGCCATTATCTTCACCTGAAAGCTTATGTGCAAGAAGGACAAGGGAGAATGTTCATATTTGGATTTGAGGATGCATTGACTCTGAGGTCAGCCATGGTTTCCAATTCATGAGCTCTAAGGATGTCTTTAAACATTACCCCCCCCCCCCCCACTATTTTGTGTTTTTTGAAAGCTGTCTGGATTTCACACTCCCAGAAGAGCCCCCAGAAGACACAGGAGGTCCTGCTTAGCTATCACATTTCTTTTTGAGGTACTGATGACTGTGTCATCTCCTCTGGACAATCTCAGCATCCTCTGAACCAGGAGATGGTGCCTAGACTAAGCCTACTCTTTTCAAGCTCCCCACAATTAAGAGTTACTGAGACCAGGCCACTCTTGGACTTCAGACTAGTGTCGTGAAGTCCTCAGAGAATATTGTAACATTTAAACTTCTCTTAGGAGGTCAAGGGGGAAGGGGTGGTTTAGAGACCAGCAGGGAGTGAAGAAAGGGTTAAAGCTAGAAAAGATTCTGGTACTATGGGGAAGTGGAATTCTTACCCACAACCAGCTGCCTGGTTTCGTCCTCTCAGCTTATCCTAAGTGGGGCAAAGAATTTGGCTAGATCAAGCATGACCCTCTTGTGTTCTGTTACTCAGGTACGGTCCCTCCCTCTTCCATAGATGACCATCCCCCCTTTCTACTCTCCCATGACGTGCACACACCCACCTCAACACACACGTACACACACCCCACATTCCAAAATTTTTCTGGGGGTGGAAGACAAGAAAGATGCAAGAAATCAAAGTAAACCCACATCTAATTATCACTGCATCCCCCAAATCTGGACAAGATAGAAAAACCCAATCATGTACCCTGTCCTTTTCTTTTCTCCAGCGGAAAGGAGGTTGATGTGATCAAATCAATGTTCTTAAATGAAAAGAAAAAAGACACCCAATATCATTTGTGGCACATTTATTTCAGTCCCACACTGACTCCCCTGGGACACCTCACAGGATGCATGATTGTCACCTGGCATTTGATGTTTTGCCTAATTTTAATAATGATCTCATTTAATTGTAATTATTAGGGTGACTCTGTTAATAGTCTGCACTGTATTTTTAAAGCTATGTATTTCTTCACCAAATCGAATGTCATGGGTGAGTTATCCTGGATGAAGGATAATTTGTCCTGTCCTCATTTAACACCTGCAGTCACAAGTTTGGCTTCTACCAGGTCCTTCTCCTGGGAGCTTGAACTGTCCCAGATTGTTGGAAGACAAGAGGGAGGTCCTACAGTCACTCTCACTACGATACAGAGGAGTGACTCACAGAACTGGAGCTGTGCTCTCAGCCAGACAGAGATTTCTACAACCTCTGTACTAAACCCCTGCTTCTTAAGCATTAAAATGCCTTCCCTCACCTCTGGGGGTTTTGTGGGTATGTTTCAGCCAAGCTAACCACTTTCCTGCTGATACTGACTTCCCTATGAGTTCTTGAAGATTGTTGAATCGGATAAACAAAGTATACCTTTAAACTCTGAGACTTTTAATGTACTAACAGCCCACTGAAATGAAAAGTTCATCACCAACTTATGCTTCTAACAACATTGCACATAAATATGTACAAAAATGTGTACTTGAGGAATGTGTTCTCTATTCATCCACAGGAAATCAGAATGAGACGGCCTGAGGTTTACATTCATCAAGTCACTTTACAAAATCCAAACCCTGATGGGGGTTACATAGGTTCTACTCTCTGAGTCCTGCTTTCTTGACTGGCTAGCTCAGGTTGGAGTCTGTGGAAACACTGATCCAGACTTCCAAGAAAACCACACTCCATGGACTGTCAGAAACAAGGACACATTTGGGTGACAAAAGCCCCTTTGCAATTGCATTTTATCTTTGTGTTCTCATTCGAATCGGGATTTGAAAAACTGGAGGAGGAAATGGCAACCCACTCCAGTATTCTTGCCTGTGAAATCTCATGCACAGAAGCGCCTGGTGGGCGACAGTCCCTGGGGTCGAAGAGTTGGACCCCGCTTAGCAATTGAGTACATCTGAAAAACACAGCCTGTAAGCTATTGAAACATACCCGATATTGTGGCCAAGTGAAGGGAACTTTGAGAAGCAAACACTTGTGGTTTTTAAGATGGTCTTTCCCCTACTGTTTCACTTGTTTCCCCTGCCAGGTGGTCTGTTTCTTTGGAGGAACAAGAAGTCAAAGTAGGTTACTTGGTCAAATGTGTGGGTAAAGATGTAAAAAGGAGTAGAAAAAGGGACTCTCCCGTTCAGTGGAAGGACTTGCGGTTGCTCGCGGACTTGGCGAGGTTCCCCAAGTCCTCACCGGTAGGCGCACGGATGGACGGAAAGCAAGCTGAGGACACTTTGCGGTTGTTGTTTGCCGTTTATTGTTCCGCACGTAAACCTCATGAGCACCAGGTGGCGATATCCACTCACAGAGCAACACCAAGGACTTCAAAACACACCAGTTACAGTGATTTACAACAGAACAGTCACCCGCTCTCCCCAGAACCACCAACCCCCCGCCCCCCGCCCCACCATCAATGCCAGGGAACACAGACCAGGAAAAGAGGACAGGGCCCTTCCTTGTACTACACAGGACCTCCCCCCAACCATCTCATGCCCACAACACCAGGACGAGCACTTTGGACCAGGCGTGAAACCACAGAGAAGTCCAGGCTTCCCCAAAAGGGTATGGAAACACAAAGGCAACTACACACACACACACACACACACACACACACACACACACGATCCACCTTTCAAGGGATGAGCACTAACAGGGTTTGTCTCCAGTCCCACGTGTCCTCCCTGGAGACTCAGGAGGGGAGAAACGAGGCTGCTGGTGCTAAGACGATGAGAGGACAGGCGTGGGATTCCCTGCACCGGGCAGGGAACACAGCAGGGCTTCCGGCGGGAAGACTTCCTGCGTCCGAGTGATGGATGCACAGGACCTCTGCCGGTGGGGGTTCTCGCTCAACCCAGGGCTGTACCTTTTCAGGTTGGCATGAGAGAGAGGGCAGAGGCATGCCCTTCCCACCCCCTTTGCCTGGCACAGTGTTAGAAGGGACATGAACGGTTCCTTCTGCCCAGAAAGTCCCACTAGAAGAGCAGCAGATGAGGTAGCCCCTACAAGCATCTCGGGACCTACAAGCATCTCGGGAAGAGACACATCAGTACTATCAGCATCCTGAGGGGAAGGCTGGAAGATGTGAAGACGACTCTCAAAGGGGCACCGCCTGCCTGCCTTTCCCCTGCAGCCTCTTCTCTCTGCCCTGGGCCCGTCTCCTTCTCCACCCGCACCTTCTTCTTCCAGATCCAGGGAAATCAGTCTCTCCACCCGGCCCTCTGCTAGTTACCAGCCTCCCTTCTTTCCCCACATCTAGCCACACCGCTCTGTCTACCCGCCGACTCTGGATCTGTTTCCGCGTTCCTGTGGGTGAGGAGCCCAGAGGATCCCGGACAAGGATGCCGAAGGAGGGTGGGGGCGTAGCCGGGCTTACAATGAGGCCCGTCTTTGGCACAGGGTGGTCCGGCAACAGGCATGGGCTGACATCGAACGCTAAGGGAGGGCTCTCCCGTTGAGTTCGGATGTTTCCTTCCCGGCTGCGGCAGGAAACTGCCCCGTTGTGTGGTGGGCTGGGGGCCAGTCTCCTGGTCTGCTGGTGAAATAAATGACCGATGGGTGAGGCTGGAAGGCCTCCTGCCAGAGCGCCCTTCGCTGGAGCTAACTAATATCCCCAGGGCAACTTGGCAACTAACACTTTCACGTCTTCTGCCACGTGGAAGAGGAGGATGAGCTCAGCACCAGTGCGCCAGGAGCGAACCCACTGGCCGCCCCCCGTCAGAATGCCTGCAGGCCTGAGAGCAGGACACTCAGAGCCAACCCTTGGAAAAGCTTGGCTGGGGCTTCTAACTTCAGTACCGTGTCTGAGGGCTTTTCCATTTCCATTTTTCCAGCATCGAAAACCATATATATATATATATGTCAGACCCCCAGACACGAGGTATATAAATTCGAATCAGGATCCAGAGCAACTTCCCCCAAACACGGAGTTCAGACAATCCACTTTCAAAGGGGGCAGAATTGGGGTTCCCTTCTTCACCCCCCGTCTCTCCTCCCTGACCCCCAACTGTCTCCTTCATGGGAGCCGAAGGGAATGTGGGGGAGGGGACAGGCAGGGTCTTGGGCCACAACCCTGACACAGGTTGGACTGGACCCCAAGGTAGTCCCAACCCTGCTGGGAAAGGGCTGGAGGCTCCCTCATGCACTGGGCCAGCCTGTCATTGCAGAGGGAGATAAGGGTCCCTGCACCCCCTCCAGGCTCATTAGACAATGTGCATGGAGACCCGCTGAGGTCCTCGTGGACTGGCTCAGATCCCACCTTGAGAGAGATATACAAAGGGGCCCATCCACCCCGCACCCTACACCTCCCCCCACCCCAAGCACAGCTCTGTCTCGGTCTGGGTTCATGTTGACTACGGGACGGATGTCAGACAGTGAGGCACATCGATGAACTGCTGCCTGGCTGTTTCAGTCCCATCAGACTGGGGTCCGACAGCTTGCAGAACCAGAGTGTGAGATCATGAAGGGACCCTACACCAACCTGGCCCAGCGGCAGAGCCTGGCCCAGCGCTGTGCACACACGCATGCACACACACACACACACACACACACACACAGATGGCACGGAGCCCAGCCTGGGCTCCACTCACAGTGACTGGATGAATCACAAGGAATCTTTGAGCTGGTCTGGGATGAGTTGGAAGAGTTGGGCTCCTCTCCCTGAGGACTAATTCAGATGCTAAGTGGGACGTAGGCTCTGGTCTGATCAGAGAAGGGCGGGAGACATAGCGACCCAGAGAGGAATCCCAGAGTCCCTCCATCTGCATAAGAGAATCGGATGCCTCTTTGGACAGGGAAGAGGGGTGAGCAGGAGGCGGGAGCAGCCAGGACCGCGATGGGAGTTGAGATGCTCCCGGAAGCCCTCGCTGCTCAGACCCTCTTGGTGAGAAGCACTTCCTCGATGTACATCGAGGCATCGGTTGCCCATGTCGCAGTGGTTTAGCGGTTCACCCCTCTGCCCCTCAGTCTTGCACAGTGAGAGCTCCTCACCTCCAGGGGATGAGAGAAAAGTAGAAACTCCGCTCTCCAAGCAGAGTGGAAGCAGGGAGAAGTCAGCCAAGGCGGGCGCCTCTGGCTTCACAAGGCCAGTGTAAGAGGTGCCCATACCCTAAGTGTGCTGACCGTGCCCCCTGCTGGGGGGTGGGGGGCGATGAGGGGAGGAGTCCCTGCCTACCCAGCACCGAAACTCCACCGGAACAGATGGAGGGCGGCCCTCACCCTGTCCCGCGGCCCCTGTGTGTTGGATGAGGTTTGTGAATGACACTCCCTTATTCAATCTGGCTCCCCACTGTGGCCGGAAGGATGGGAGATGGAGACTGCACAAGGGGCTTGGGAGGGCACGGCACCAACTTCTACCCTGACTCTCCCTCCTTCCTGCCCTGTGGTTCCCACACCCCTGCCACCCCGAAGCCCCATCCCCCCCAGCTCAGTCCTTCTCCTGGGCAGCGCTGTCCTCGGAAATGCCCTGGGCGGCCAGCTCGGCCAGCACGTTATCCAGGTAGTTGGCGTCTGGGTAGCCGTGGCCGGTGAGGTTAGAGCCGAACTCTGTCTTGTGATGGACTTCATTCCAGATGACAGTGTCTGACTCACCCGTGGTGCTGGATGTCCCGATGGCAAAGATGAGGCGGCGGTCCCAGGCCACGAGAAGCAGCTTCAGGACCTGAGAGAAAACAGGGGAGATCAGCGCCAGACAGGCTGTGCTGGTCAAAGACCATCCACAGGGAGGACGCTTTCCCCACCCATGGGTCCCAGCCCTGCCCGCACGACAGTGCTCCAAGAAGCACAGGGAAGGGACAGGAGTTGGGAAGTGGACTCAAGGACCTGGTAGGTTCAGTCTTGACTCTGTCACGGACCAATAGTCTGGCCTTGGACAAGTTACATGACCTCTCTGAGCTTTCAGTGGTACTGCTTACCTCCAAAGGTTGTGAGCGTCTTAGGGGGCCCTACACGAAGAGTGCTTTCACAGCAGTACCTGGCATATCCACTCAACTAATGTCAGGGCCCAGCATCACGCACACTAAGTCACTTCAGTCATGTCCAGCTCTTTGTGATCCCATGGACCGTAGACCACAAGCCTCCTCTGTCCATGGGATTCTCCAGGCAAGAATATTGGAGTGGGTTGCCATTTCTTGCTCTGGGGGATCTTCCCTATCCAGGGATCAAACTCACATCTCATACATCTCCTGCACTAGCAGGTATGTTCTTTACTGCAAGCACCACCCGGGAAACCAACATCATAGCAGCTGGGATCTAGGAATTCGAAGCTCTTAGGAGCAGTCTGAGATCTTCTGAGCCGTGCCCATCGCCACCAGCACAAGAGTGTGGCATTAACTGACTCACAGCTAATGCTGTGCAGTGCTTCTCCAGGGACACAGTAGAAGTGTTCGACCTCTTCCAGGCCATTTCATAGTTATTTTTTCATCCGATCCTCACAACCAGCCTTGGCTGTGAGGCTCAGATGGGAAATCTAGCACCAGGTCTGGCAGGTGCTATTATTACCTCTGAGTTATGGGTGAGGCTCAGAGAGGTGTGAGGACGTGCAGAATGTTTCAATTCAGCTACACTGAAAAACAATCTTGGTTGAGGGAGACAAATGCCTGACACCCTGCCCAATGTGAAGAAGGCACCTGATAGAAATGCACTGGGTTCAAAACTGAACAACTGTAAACATAGTGTGAACTGGAGGTGAGGAACCTTAGTGATCAGATCGGCAGGGGCTTCCTAGTGGCTCCGTGGTAAAGAATCTGCCTGCCAGTGCAGGTGATGTGGGTTTGATTCTGGAGCTGGGAAGAACCCACATGCCTCGGAGCTCATGAGCCATGACCGTTAGGAGCTGCACTACTGAGACCTTGTGCCCCAATGACTGAAGCTCCTGCATGCCAGAGCCCCTGTTCTGCAATAAGAGAAGGCCCTGCAGCTAGAGAAAAGTCTGTGTGGTGAAGAGCCAGCATGAAGACTCAGCACAGTAAAAAAAAAAAAAAAAAAAGAAAGAAAGAAAAGGCTGGAAGATGCTGAAACTAAGAGCCACCGTTTCCTGAGTGCTTACTTATTAACTGCCAGGCTCTGGTTCATCTAATGGTCCTAACAGTTGGCTATGACAGGATGCTCATTATCCCTTCTCTGCGGAAGAGGAAACAGGTTCGGAGGGTAACAGATGTGACTGGGTCATGCAGCTCAAAAGTGCCAGAGTGGGCCCTGACTTCAGACCTGCCTGCCTTTACATTCTGGTCTCAGGCATGACTCTGCCGACCCACACGTGGGCGTCAGGATAGATTTCATGGAGGGGATGCTTGTGAGCTGAGTCTCAGAGAGCGGGGAGGATTTGCGGTGTATTGATAGAGGAGAATGCACAGGCGCAGGGAGACGCCATCCACGGCATAGACCACGCTGCCAGCACACTGGGCATTTCACAAATGCTTATCCTCATTGTTGCTCAGTTGTTACCTTGTATCTGACTCTTTGGTGACCCCATGGACTGCACCCCACCTGGCTCCTCTGTCCATGGAATTTCCCAAGCAAGAACACTGGAGTAGATGGCCATTTCCTTTTCCAGGGAATCATCCCAACCCAGGGATCAAACCCACATCTCCTGCCTGGGCCGGTGGATTCTTTACCACTGAGCCACCAAGGAAGCCTTTCATCAATGCTATATGTGCCAGTCGCTCAGCTGTATGTTACTCAGCAACTCCTTGGACTGTAGCCCGCCAAGCTTCTCTGTCCATGGGATTCTCCAGGCAAGAATATTGGAGTGGGTTGCCGTTTCCTCCTCCAGGGGATCTTCCCGACCCAGGGATTGAACCCGGGTCTCCCGCATTGCAGGCAGATTCTTCACAAATGTGAAGAAACTCTTCACAAGAAAGAATTCTTCATTTAACTCTTACAACATCCTGTCCACAGAGCTGGAAATGATCACACTCTTTCACGGATTAGGAGACTGAGACTTAAATCAACTTCATGTCCATTTCCCATATGTGGTAAACGGCAGGACTAGGATTTGAAGCCAGGCTGGTCTGGCTTCAAAACTTACGCTCTATCACCTTGCTCTGCAAAGGAACCCAGGGTGAGGGTCTGAGAACAGCAAGCATGGGGGATAAAGGCGAGGAACAGGTGGGAAGGGACAATTCAGACCCAAACTGTGGGAGGTCTTGTCTACTGAACTGAGAAAACCATCCTAACAGTTTTGTGTTGTTTTCTCTCACTTTATTTCTGTTAAACAAAGGAGACTGGTGTGGGAAACTGTGTTTTAGAATCACTATTCTGGTGACAGATAACTAGTTTGGAGGATTAGGAAAAGATTCAAGTGGTTCAGAGGGCAGTGGAGGGAGGAGTGTGTGTCTCAGGGCCATGTTCATGCGCCCAGCATGGTTCCAGGGATACAGAGCATAGTAAGTCCCCAAGATATGAGTGAGTTCTGTTCGCATAGCACATCCGTTAAGTCCAGTGCATCCATAAGTCCAACTCAACTAACACAGACAGCAATATAGTACTATACCATAATAGTAGCTTATAATACTTTTCACACAAATATTACATTAAAAAAAAACAAACAAAAAATAAGGAAAACATTTTTAATCTTACAGTACAGTACCTCGGATGTGAGAGTTGGACTATAAAGAAAGATGAATGCCAAAGAATTGATGCTTTTGAACTGTGGTGTTGGGGAAGACTCTTGAGAGTCCCTTGGACTGCAAGGAGATCCAACCAGTCCATCCTAAAGGAGATCAGCCCTGAATGTTCATTGGAAGGACAGATGTTGAAGCTGAAACTCCAATACTCCAGCTACCTGATGCAAAGAGCTGACTCATTGGAAAAGACCCTGATGCTGTGAAAGATTGAGGGCAGAAGGAGAAGGGGATGACAGAGAGGATGAGATGGTTGGATGGCATCACTGAATCAATGGACATGAGTTTGAGTAAACTCTGGGCGTTGGTGATGGACAGGGAGGCCTGGTGTGCTGCAGTTCATGGGGTGGCAAAGAGTCGGAGCAACTGAACTGAACTGAACTGAACAGCACCTTGAAATCATAGTACGACAGCTGGCACACAGGGGCGGGCATCGAGTGGACAGGCAAGAAGAGTCCCTGATTAGAGCAGGGAGAGGACGTGGGAGGTGGTGGAGCTGAGGGACCATCAGCAACAGGAGACGGGGGGTGAGCTGCAATGTCACTCACGCCTGATGCTGGTGGAACACACGCTCGCATCTTTGAAAGTTCACAACTTGAAGGTTCACATGTAGGGGACTTAGTGTATGTCATTAACAAAAAGAAGGAGACCTGGCGGAGAAACAGCTCTTGGCAAGAGGATTCACGTTTTAACCACAGGACTTGATGGTGGGGTCATTTATCCAGCAGTTGGGGCTGCAGGTCTCGGGTGTAGAGACTTGTTGCTTCTGAGCAAATGGGTACCAGGACTGGCCCTGACGACTAATCTGGGGACACTGCATTGGGCACCTCTTCAGGATGACGTGGTTGACTCTCTTGTTGTCCCAGACTCTCTGCTTCTCCCGCTGTGAGAGACTGTAGGCACGCTCTTTGCTGAGGAGCCTCCTGGTAAGCAGGACACCAGCTCCTGGTCTGGCTTGCTTGTGACTTGCGGGAGCCTATGAAAGGCACGGGGCTTCCCTGGTGGTGCAGATGGTAAAGAATCTGCTTCCCAATGCAGAAGATGTGGGTTCAATCCCTGGGTTGGGAAGATCCCCTGGAGGAGGAAATGGCAACCCACTCCAGTATTGTTGTCTGGGAAATCCCATGGACAGAGGAGGCTGGCGGGCTATAGTCCATGGGGTCACAAAAGAGTCGGACACAGCTTAACAACTGAACAGCATGAGCAGAAGTGACAAGCTTCAGGGGGAAGCTTTGATGGGATTGTATAATCCACTTGCATTCTCTCTTGGTCCTCTGCCCCATTCCATGGGGAGGGAATGGACCAGGGAAGCAAATCTCTTTCTCCCTGAATTTTAGAACCGGATCCTTGAAAGCTGACCCACAGCAGCCACTGAGCCATAGTCAGTAAAATGCAAACTGTATGAGAAATAAACGCTGGCTGGAGGAAGCCACCGAGATTTAGAGGCTGTTTGTTATGTGCCATGACCTAGAGAGAGCTAACCAAGACGCACCTCTTGGCCAATAAATCAACAGTTCTTTTCGCTTTTGAGATCAGGAAAGGTTTTAAAAAACCCAGTTATTTTTCTGGGCTTATCCGCAGAAAAAATGAACATTAAGTTGTAATTCTAACTTTTGAGTTCATGGGACCACTGAAGCCTCCCCCAGGATCACTAGGAATCCAGAAACCCAGCGATTTTTTCCCTCTGCTCTTTTGGAGAAAGTCAAAGCATTCGTTGACTGAGTCCCTGGTGGCTCAGTGGTAAACAATCTGCCTGCCAATGCCAGCAACTTGGGTTTGATCCCTGGGTCGAGAAGATCCCCTGGAGAAGGAAGTGGCAACCCACTCCAGTATTCTTGCCTGGGAAATCCCATGGACAGGGAAGGTTAGTGGGCTACTGTCCATGGGGTCACAAAGAGTCAGCCATGACTTAGCAACTAAATAACAACACAAATCTTCATTACAGAGAACAGTAAAATGCCACAGATTAAGATCCCTGCCCAGAGCGGTGCTTCCCAAGCACTCAGGTGCTGTCAGGCCCCCTGAGATCCGGTTAAATGAAGTAGTTCTAAGGTCCTGCATTTACATCGAGCTCCCAGATGTTGCTACTGCTGCTCTTCCCAGGACCTGCCAGTAAGCAGCAAAGCTCTAGAGGAAGAACCTAAAATAGATGAATTATTGCCCGTAAAATCCGGGAGAGAAAAGAGCCAAAAGTCCAGCCCCCACCATACTACAAAAGCAAAATTATAGTCATATCTCTTCACTCCTTTAGCTAACTCCACTATGACTTGGGACATTTTTTTTTTTTTTTTTTTTGGACCCAGACCATTTGTAAAGTCTTTATTGAATCTGTTACAATATTGCTTCTGTTTTCATTTTGGTGACTTGGCTGCAAGGCGTCAGGGATCTTAGTTCCCCAACCAGGAATCGAACCTGCACCCTTGCATGGGAAGGCAGTTTTGACACTGGACCATCAGGGAAGTCTCTCTATGGTGACTTGATTACACAGGCATCTAGAGCTAAGAGACCCAGTTCTGCTCAGCACCACTGGGAGCAGAGCTGGGGCGGGGACGCTGACACCTGCCCTCACCTTTCTCCCTTTCTCGCTGTCCGGGAGGTAACAATGTCGAGGGAAGCCACGGGCACTGAAGCTTTTCCCAGGATTTGGGTGTTCCGGCCCCTGAAAGCAGCAAAAAGAAAGCAAAGAGCATTTTTAAAAGTGTTTCAGATAAGGGCTGTGATTGATCCAAATACTGATGGATCCAAATATTATTATCCATATAATAATAGCCATCGGGTCTAGACAGAGAACAGACCCAAGGAGCGATGGGGCGGTGGTTTAACACATACCGGGGTCCTTGGACCTGGGTCAGGACTCAGAGCGGGGGCCTCCCAGCTGTGTGAGCTGGAGCTGCCATCTCTGAGGCTGCCGGTGACCCAGACCTCAAGGAGGGAATACGTGCAATGCTCACTTTGTAGGACGTGATGTTAGGTGAGCCTGGCTCACTCTCAGAGCCCAGGAGCTGTTTATATCACCTTGGTCAGCATCTCTTCCTGCTCTTTTGTTTCACAAAAGAGAACTGCAGCCCCAGAGGTTAAATGACTTCCACAGTGTTAACAGCTTTGCCAGAACCTCAGCCCAGGTTTCCTGGCTTGTACTCTGGATTGTTTAACTGCTGAACTGCTCAGAATGACCCAAGTGCTTCTGAGCTCTGAGCCAAGAGCCGAGAGATTAGAATGATCTGAATGACTCTTGGGGATTTTCTCCTCGGTCCTCACGGGTGTTGGTCTGTTTCCTTATTGAACGATATGCCTTGGCATCTGCATGACTAAAAATCACCCAACACCCCTGTGAAACAAGCCATCTCAGGCCACCAGGTGAGAAAGAAACTGAAGCAGAGTTTAGCCAAAAGCCAGTCTTCCTAATCAGGGTTCAGAACAATCTATAGGCCTGTATGAGAAGCTCATGAAAAATGAGGGATTTCCTCCCAGTATCAATACACATATTTCTCCCCTACACCCACATGCTTGTGTATCATTTCTGAGCAGCCCGGTCCCTCCTTAGAGGGTATGAAACCCTGTTTTAAAATCCCTTCTAGACGAAGCCAATAGTGTATGGATGATTCCACACTGCTCCTGGCACAAGCTCTCACACAGGAGACCAGCAACTATCTCCCAGCTGAACAAGTGAATGAGTGAGCGAATGAGTCGTAACCAAACTGCAAGAAAAAACACGGATTTCCCGTTTTCCTTTACTAACATGACAGTTCCAAAACAATTTAAAAATTACGTGATTAAAACAAAAATGAATCCCATGGTTCAGACTGTCTATGATTTTGCAAACTGAGCAGCAGGAGTCCAATGAGGCCTCAGGGAAGGAGAGATTACAGGGATCGGAAAGAGGCGGCAGTGTCTTCTGGGAGACGCGGGACCGGAAGTTTCTGAATTCCATGTTCATGTGAAAGCACATTGACAACATTCCCACAGCCAAGGCTGTTTCTAAGCCAGGCTGGATGACTGGTGCAGATTCTGACCGTGGCTGGATGACTGGTGGCCGATTCTGACCAAGGCTCCGCTCCCCTCTCCCGCCCAGGACGTCTCTGTCGTGTGGCCAATGCAGAAGCCTGCCTAGCACCAGCTAAGCTCAGCAGTCATGACTCGCCCTGGGCCTGCTCACAGCTTCTCCCCCAAAGAATCATCTCCTGCAGGGAAGGCAGAGCTCACAAGTCCTCACTTCGCATGACAGCCCAAGCCCGCATGGCCCTTGGAGTCTCCAGGGATGGACATGGCATGGAGGATACAGGCACTGACTCTCAGGGGAGGTCTATGGACCGGCTGTCAGGACAGTGCCCAGATGCATGCCCTTCGACACAAGCCTGGGCTTTCCTGGGGGAGCTGTGGCGCCTACAAGGGGCAGCAGGTGGGCATCTCTGGACACTCATGCGGGCTCTCCAGCATCTGGTCCTGAAGGCTGGAAAAACAACGCATCCTCCCAAGTGATTTCCCCACCCCAAACTTTGCCCCCTGCAGTCTGTCCTGCTTCCCAGCAAGGCCGCGGGCTGTTTCTCGGGATTCCCGTATTTCCATTCATTTCCCCATTGGCCCCCTCGGCAGCCCTAGAGTCACCCCTGAAGTCTCGTTTGTCCTCACGTCCAATGGCATCGCCCTGGTCCAGAGTCCTCCTGGGGTCACTGCTGGAAGCAGTGGTCCCCTAATGGGGTGGTGAGGTCATCTCGACTCTTTGGCTAGACTGGCTTTGCTAAAGCATCATCCCAACCACATGACCTCCTATGATCCTAGCCACCTGCCCAACGACCTTCAAGGACCAGCTATGCCCCCAGCCTGCCAAGGAGAGTCAGCGGTCCCTGCCCCAATGGTCAGGGCCTCCCTGGACCAGGTCACTGTCTCATCCCCCACCCCTCAGCCTGCTCCCTCCTCCTCTCCACCACTCGGGCAACCCAACCCAGATTAAACTTCTTTACGGGCCTCCTATAGCCCTCCTGTCTCTCCTCTGAAACTCTGCTGTGCCTGCCAACTAAAAAATGTTCTCCTTTATGGTCGCCAGCAGGGAGGGATGGAGGGAAGGGCTAGTTAGGGACTCTGGGATGGACATGCACACACTGCTGTATTTAAAAGGGACAGCACATGCAGCTCTGTTCAATGTTATGTGGCAGCCTGGATGGGAGGGGAGAATGGATACACGTACATGTATGGCTGAGTCCCTTTGCTGTTCACCAGCAACTATCACAGCATTGTTAATCGGCTATTTCCCAGTATGGGTTTCCCTTGTGGCTCACCTGGTAAAGAGTCTGCCTGCAATTCAGGAGACCTGGGTTCGATCCCTGGGTTGGGAAGATCCCCTGGAGAAGGGAAAGGCCACCTACTCCAGCATTCTGGCCTGGAGAACTCCATGGATAGTCCATGGGGTCGCAAAGAGTTGGACAGGACTAAGCGACTTTCAGTTTCACTTTCTATATCCCAGTATAAACTAAAAAGTCAAAGAAATAATAAAACGCTAAAAACTTTCTCTTCCATTTCTTCATGTCTTTGCTCTACTACCGAGGGCCCTGCCCCAGAAAGGCTCCTCTGACCGTCCCAGACAGACAGACAGACATAGGCCCCCTTCCTTGTCCTGACAAGTAGATACTCAAAAATGATGGGGGCCAGGTACTGAGCACCTTGGTCCTGTGCCCGGGACCTTCATATACACACACAAACATTATCACCCATCTTTACAAACCCCCTGCATATTGGCTTCATGGTTGTGCAGATAAAGAAACAGGGCTCAGGAGAGTCTAGCGGTCAAGGTCCAAAATCCCCTGCGAAGGAGGAAATCAGCCAAGGATCAGAACTGGGGCCCATCAGATGCTGAAGTCCTTGTCTTGCCCCTGTGCCTTTCCCACCCTGCTTCCCACGGCTTGTATCAACGGTGCCCATCAGTTTTTACTCTAGAGCTCAGTGACGTGTACCTATTTCTTCTTGACTGGTTGCTAACTCCTTCAAAGAAGAACCGTGTGTTTTATTCAGTTCTTCTGCAGGCTGTTACGTTTCCCTGTTTTATTTCTTCCCAGCCCCACTAGAATGGGGACTTCGGAGGAGTAAAGATGGTGTCTGTGTCACTCACCATTCTTCCTCTAGCACCTAGTTTGGCTTACAGTTGACACTCAGATATTTGTTAAATAAAAGACAAAAGGGAGGAAGGCGAGGAGGAAGGAGGACAGGAGGGTATACTAATAAATATTTGGTAAATAAAGGAATCCAGGGAGTCCCCTCGAACATTTAGAAAAAGCTTCAATTATGAAGGAAGGGACCCATTTGTATCTGTTGTTGTTCAGTCGCTCAGTCATGTCTGATTCTTCGAGACCCTGTGGACTGTGGCCTGCCAGGCTTCTCTGTCCATGGGATTCTCCAGACAAGAACACTGGAGTGGGTTGCCATTTCCTTCTCCAGGCGATCTTCCTGGACCAGGAATCAAACCCACATCTCCTGCATTAGCAGGTGGAATCTTTACCACTAAGCCACCTGGGAAACCCCACATTTGTATTTACTGCCTGGGAAATTGTTCAGTTTCTTCCTATGGACTGTCTTTAGAAGACTCACAAGAAGAAAGACACACCCACAAAAGTCAAGGACTATCAACTTACACATGCAAATACCGTCTGACAAAAAAGATTCCACTTCTAGAAAATTATTCTATGGAGATACTCACAGGCATGAGAGGTTATTCATTATGGCATTATTTGTTAAAGCAAAAGGTTGGAAACAATCCATACGCCCATCACATGGAGACTGCTGAATACAAATTATGGCCCCTTTATACAGGGGATGATTATGCAAAGCTAAGCAAGAATGCGGAAGTTCTCTTCTATGGACTTGGGAAGATCTACACACTATATTGTGCATTGAAAATACAGCGTGCAGAACAATGTGGCTGATACGTCACCCTTTGTGTGAAGCCGGGAGGAGTGGAAGAAGTCTTTGTTGCAAATGCATAAAGAACCCTGGAAGGATGCATAAGAAAGTAAGGACAGCGGTGGTGATGGGGGAGGGTGAGACTGGATGGAGGGGCCCCAGAGTGGGAAGGAGACTTTCCACAGGGTAACATTGTCTTAGCAGCTCAGGCTGCTCTAACAGAATGACAGCAAAAACAACAGGAATTCTTTTCTCACAGTTCCTGAGGCTGGGGAGTTTAAGACCAAGGTGTGGGCAGACTAGGTGTCTGATGAGACTCTACCACGTAAATTGTTTGCTTTCACAGGTTCACAGCTGGAGACAAAGTGGCCTCAGGAGGAATTATACCTTCAGTCTCATCTCACTCTGGTTTAGATGCTATTTTAAAAGACTTTGGACCTAGATTTTAAAGTGCATGCTGGAGCCCTTCCCTGGCGGTCCTGGGGCTAAGACTGCACTACCAAAGCAGGGGACCTGAGTTCAATCCCTGCTCAGGGAACCAGATCCCACGTCAGGGAACTAGATCCCATATGCCGCAAGGAAGACCCGGAGCAGCCAAATAAACACTTTAAAAAAAGAATTAAAGTGGATGCTGGACTGTGCGAAGACTTTGAGGACTACTGGGATGTGAGAGTTGGACTGTGAAGAAAGCTGAGTGCCGAAGAATTGATGCTTTTGAACTGTGGTGTTGGAGAAGACTCTTGAGAGTCCCTTGGACTGCAAGGAGATCCAACCAGTCCATTCTAAAGGAGATCAGTTCTGGGTGTTCTTTGGAAGGACTGATGCTAAAGCTGAAACTCCAGTACTTTGGCCACCTGATGCGAAGAGTTGACTCATTGGAAAAGATGCTGGGAGGGATTGGGGGCAGGAGGAGAAGGGGACGACAGAGGATGAGATGGCTGGATGGCATCACTGACTCGATGGACGTGAGTCTGAGTGAACTCCGGGAGTTGGCGATGGACAGGGAGGCCTGGTGTGCTGCGATTCATGGGGTCGCAAAGAGTCGGACACGACTGAGCAACTGAACTGAACTGAAATGAACTTCTTTATGGTCCAACTCTCACATCCATACATGACTACTGGAAAAAACATAGCTTTTACTAGATGGACCTTTGTTGACAAAAATGATGTCTCTGCTTTTTAATATGCTGTCTAGGTTGGTCATAACTTTCCTTTCAAGGAGTAAGCGTCTTTTAATTTCATGGTTGCAGTTATACATATATATATATATATATATATATATCTCCACTCTTTTTAAAATTATTTTCCCATATAGGTCATTACAGAGTGCTGAGTAGAATTCCCTCGGCTATACAGTAGTTCCTTATTAGTTATCTGTTTTATATATAGTGGTGCATATATGTCATTCTTCATACTTGTGGAGGCTGAGACATTCAAGATCAAAGTGCTGGCAGACTCGGGGTCTGGTGAAACCCTCTTCCTGGTTCGTAGACCATCCTCTCACTGCATCCTAGCATGATAGTAGTGTGAGAGAACTGTCTATAGTGTCTGCTTTATAAGGTCATAGCCTTGACCAGACGGACCTTTGTTGGCAAAGTAACGTCTCTGCTTTTGAATATGCTATCTAGGTTGGTCATAACTTTACTTCCAAGGAGTAAGCGTCTTTTAATTTCATGGTTGCAATCACCATCTGCAGTGATTTTGGAGCCCCCAAAAATAAAGTCTGACACTGTTTCCACTGTTTCCCCATCTATTTCCCATGAAGTGATGGGACCAGATGCCATGATCTTCGTTTTCTGAATGCTGAGTTTTAGGCCAACTTTTTCACTCTCCTCTTTCACCTTCATCAAGAGGCTTTTGAGTTCCTCTTCACTTTCTGCCATAAGGCTGGTGTCATCTGCATATCTGAGGTGATTGATATTTCTCCCGGCAACCTTGATTCCAGCTTGTGCTTCTTCCAGTCCAGCGTTTCTCATGATGTACTCTGAATATAAATTAAATAAACAGGGTGACAATATACAGCCTTGACGTACTCCTTTTCCTATTTAGAACCAGTCTGTTGTTGCATGTCCATTTCTAACTGTTGCTTCCTGATTTGCATATAAATTTCTCAAGAGGCAGGTCAGGTGGTCTGGTATTCCCATCTCTTTCAGAATTTTCCACAGTTTATTGTGATCCACACAGTCAAAGGCTTTGGCATAGTCAAGAAAGCAGAAGTAGATGTTTTTCAGGAACTCTCTTGCTTTTTCCATGATCCAGTGGATGTTGGCAATTTGGTCTCTGGTTCCTCTGCCTTTTCTAAAACCAGCTTGAACATCTGGAAGTTCACCGTTCACGTATTGCTGAAGCCTGGCTTGGAGAATTTTGAGCATTACTTTACTAGCATGTGAGATGAGTGCAATTGTATGGTAGTTTGAGCATTCTTTGGCATTGCCTTTCTTTGGGATTGGAATGAAAACTGACCTTTTCCAGTCCTGTGGCCACTGCTGAGTTTTCCAAGTTTGCTGGCATATTGAGTGCAGTACTTTCACAGCATCATCTTTCAGGATTTGAAATAGCTCAACTGGAATTCTATCACCTCCACTAGCTTTGTTCATAGTGATGCTTTCTAAGGCCCACTTGACTTCACATTCCAGGATGTCTGGCTCTAGGTGAGTGATCACACCATCATGATTATCTGGGTCATAAAGATCTTTTTTGTACAGTTCTTCTGTGTATTCTGTGTATCCTTGCCACCTCTTCTTAATATCTTCTGCTTCTGTTAGGTCCTTACCATAAAGAAGGCTGAGTGCCAAAGAATTGATGCTTTTGAACTGTCATGTTGGAGAAGACTCTTGAGAGTCCCTTGGACTGCAAGGAGATCCAACCAGTTCATCCTAAAGGACATCAGTCCTGGCTGTTCATTGGAAGGACTGATGTTGAAGCTGAGACTCCAATACTTTGGCCACCTGATGCAAAGGGCCAACTCATTTGAAAAGACCCTGATGCTGGGAAAGATTGAAGGCAGGAGGAGAAGGGGATGACAGAGGATGAGATGGTTGGATGGCAGGGACATGAGTTTGAGTAAACTCTGGGGGTTGGTGATGGGCAGGGAGGCCTGGTGTGCTGCGGTTCATGGGGTCACAAAGAGTCAGACACAACTGAGCGACTGAACAACAGCAACAACTGAATCACTTTGTTGTATACCTGACACTAACACAACATGGGAAATCAACTGCACTCCAATCATTTTTTTTTTAAGTCTGTGTTTGTTGTTCTCTGTTAAAATTTTACATTGGTGTGTGTGTGCTGAGTCACCTCCGTCACGTCCGACTCTTTGTGACCCCCGGGACTATAGCCAGCCAGGCTCCTCTGTCCATGGGATTCTCCAGGCAAGGATACTGGAGTGGGGTTCCGTGCCTTCTTTCAGAGCATCTTCCCAACCCAGGGCTCAAATTGGGGTCTCCTGTGGCTCCTACACTACAGGCAGATTCTTTACTGCTGAGCCCCAGGGGATAGCTGATCAACCATGTTGTGTGAGTTTCAGGTGTACAGAAAGTTGGGTTAGACATGAACACATTCTGTGTTTTTCCTTGGTTACAGCAGCCTAAGTGGACTAAAGACAAACACGGACCTGCAAACATTTAAATATGAAGTCATAAAAGCCAATGGCCAAGGGTGGGCTGACCTGGATGCCGGGGGGGATGCTGTAGATGATCCGGATGGTTCTGCAGTCCGGGTGGCCAGGCAGGGAGTGGGGAATGACGTGGTACTCCATCTTCCCTGGAGGCTGGGTGCCTGTCTTCACCCCGTAAATGGTCTTACAGGTTGGACACTGCAAACTCCCATCCTGAAGAGACAAGGCCCGAACTTCAGTGTGGGAAACAGGTTTGGTCAGGACCACCCCACCCAACCTCAAAAGGTACCAGAGATAAAGAGCTGGTGTGTTAGTCACTCTGTCATGTCCAACTCTTTGTGACACCAGGGACAGTAGCCTGCCAGGCTCCTCTGTCCATGTGATTCTCTAGGCAAGAAGACAAGTGGGTTGCCGTGCCCTTCTCCAGGATCTTCCCAATCCAGGGATGGAACCCAGGTTTCCTGCATTGCAGGCAGATTCTTCACTGTCTGAGTCACCAGGGAAGCCCCAAGAAGTTGGGGTCAGGGGCAAAATGCATCCACACCAGTACTAGATCTTAGCTGCTCCCCTGCCTGCTATCAGGGCTACTGAACGCTGAAGTTTTCTCCAAAGCCACAGGAGGAACACTCCATACCAGCACCGGGCTCCATGCTTGGGGACATATATGAAAGACCTCATCCTTAAGAGGGAGAAGGAAATGGCAACCCACTCCAGTGTTCTTGCCTGGAGAATCTCGTGGACAGGGGAGCCTAGTGGGCTGCTGTTCATGGGGTCGCACAGAGTTAGACATGACTCAAGCGACTTAGCATGCATTGGAGAAGGAAATGGCAACCCACTCCAGTATTCTTGCCTGGAGAATCCCAGGGACGGAGGAGCCTGGTGGGCTGCCGTCTATGGGGTTGCACAGAGTCGGACACGACTGAAGCAACTTAGCAGCAGTAGCAGCATCCTTAAGAAGGGGACCAGGATTTACCCTGCTCATCAGGGCTCTGGGGGGCTTCCCAGGTGACTGAGCAACTAACACTTTGACTTTCAGAGTTCTGTTGGGGCAATGGCGGGGGGACTCTGGATTCAGTGAGGTGAGGAGTCCTGGTTTCACAGCAGGACCTCATAAAGTGCTGTCTTGGGGTAGAGCCTGGACAGTAAACCCTATTCCCAGGCTTGAAAACAGACAGGGGGTGAGGAGGAGCCTGTGAGTGGGCAGAGAGTGACGTGCGTACAAAGTGCCGTCACACAGCTGGGACCAGAGCTCTCCAGGACATCCGGGTCTCCTCGGGGAAGACTGGAACTCACTGCGGGGCTATTTAAGGACACTTCAACCCCAACTCCACTCATTTAAAGAAACAGCTTGCATTCAGCTTGTGTTCCTGTGATCAAAGGGTGGGAAGCCAAGGTCAGGGTTCCATTCTCTGCTCTGGTCTTAACTTGCTTCATGACCTTGGATGAATCACCTCATTTCTCTCTGGGCCCTTCTCACCCCTTTTAAAGAAAATAAAAAAGGCATACTTCAAAGTGTAAGTGCGAAAGAGGATAAAAGATCGTGTCCGCACCCTTTTTGAAGCACCATGGAAATAAACGCAAAGGTACGAGATTATTCTTATACACAGTTATCAAAAGGAGAACGAAGGTGCTAAGAAACCCCTTTAAATCCGAAATAACCTCTTCAAAGGCTGAGTCCTAGTGAAAGTTTTTATTGCAGTGTCAGGAAACTGAGCAGGGAATCCAGACACACAGCGTCCATCAATAACTGAGCTCTCTGAGACACAGAAAGATCCCAACATTGGCACTTTGGGAATTTCAACCATAGGACTACATTAGGATGAAGAAAAAAAAATAGTCATAGTACAGAGGTGTCAATTTGAATAAAAAGGGTTGAAAGTGTTAGTCGCTCAGTTACGTTGGACTCCTTGTGACCCTACAGACAGCAGCCTGCCAGGCTCCTCTGTCCATAGAGGGTTCTCCAGGCAAGGATACTGGTGTGGGTAGCCTTTCCCTTCTCCAGGGAATCTTCCCAACCCAGGGATCGAACCCAGGTCTACCTGCATTGCAGGCAGATTCTTTACCGTCTAAGCCACCAGGGGAGCCCCTTTCCCTTTTTCTTCTCACTTTCAGCATGTTAGGAAGCAGGGATTGTTCTATTTCCATTTTCCAGATGGGAAATGAAATCTCAGAGAGATTGAAAATCTTGCTGCCCACAGTCATTTGGCTCCTCAGCTAGGGTTTGCACTTGGGTAGGCCACCTTTACTCTTTTCCTCAAGCAGGATAAGGACAGGGCAGCCCCTGAAGGCCGACATACTTTTGGATGAATAAGTGGTGGGAGGATATCACAAAAATCCCAGACTCTGATGTAATCCCAGGTGGGCCTGGAGAAATGAGAATTCGGAATCCCATAGACAGAGTCAAGGTGACCCAGGTCTGGGACAGAACATGAGAAAAGCCAAGGGCTTTAGGCGCTGGTGGCTCAGATGGTAATGTGTCTGCTAACAATGCAGGAGACCCGGGTTCAATCCCTGGGTTGGGGAGATCTCCTGGAGAAGGAAATGGCAACCCACTCTAGTATTCTTGCCTGGAAAATCCCATGGACGGAGGAACCTGGTAGGCTACAGTCCATGGGGTCACAAAGAGTTGGACACGACTGAGTGACTTCACTTTCATTTTAGGTGCTGTACGGAGAGACTTATCATCTGAGGACACATCCAGGTTCTTGGAAACCAGCTCTAACAGGGGACTGCCACTCCACTATCATTGGTGGGTAAGACAGGATCACACAGCCCTCCTCTCCAACAGTCGACCTTAAGGGCCTTCCAGCCATCCTTTGACAAAACCTTTAGTGCTTTTGAAAGGACAATGAAAGGCGCCCAAAGAACATGAATGTGACTGAGAAGCATGAGGCCTGGGAGAAGGAAGGGTGACGGGCGAGTCCTGTGCCAGCACAATGGACACTCACCATGGGCCCGTCACTGTAGAAAACTCCCTTCCAAACCCTCAGGGACAGACGTCTACACCTCTCAGACCACCACGCAGTGTAGACACTGGGAGGAGTTGGGTTGGTGGTTGTTGTTTAGCCATTCAGTCCTGTCCAACTCTTTTGTGACCCCATGGACTGTAGCCCACCAGGCTCCTCTGTCCATGGGATTATCCCAGCAAGAATACTAGAGTGGGCTGCCATTATCCTTCTCCATGGGATCTTCCTGACCCAGGGATGGAACTTGAGTCTCCTGCATTGGCAGGTGGGTTCCTTCCCACTGAGCCACCAGGGAAGCTCCGGGAAGGTAGGCAGCATAGCCCAAAAGGAAGGTGCAGACAGATTGTGCCAACATAGTAATTTTGGGGAAAACTGATGAGGCTGAGAACAACAAAGATCATCACTCCTGCTCTTCTGGGCTGCCCCTGCTCGCACGCTCAGTCGCTTCAGTCGTGTCTGACTCTTTATGACCCTAAGGCCCTTAGCCCGGCAGACTCCCCTGTCCATGGGACTCTCCAGGCAAGAATACTGGAGTGGTTGCCATGCCCTCCTCCGGGGATCTTCCCCACCCAGGGATTAAACCCGAGTCTCCTGCATTGCAGGTGGATTCTTCACTGTTGAGCTACCAGGGAAGCCTGGGGGTGCCTCTAAGACCCACCCAAAGCACCTGGGTGCCACTCTAATAAGGCCTCCAGGCTTGGGTGCTGCCTGGGAGGTGGTGGCACCCCCTGAGCTGGCACCCACCTTGTTGCCATTGTTGTACATGGCCACCAAGCAATAGACGTGGTAGACGTGGCCACACCGGGACAGCTTGCCCACCAGGTCCGGCTTGACCGTGGGCTGGGGGCCTTTGTAGCCGGATGGGGCCGTGAGGCGCTCCATGCAGATGGTGCAGTCCTGGGGGCGGAAAGGGGCAGAGGAGAAAGACCGTCAGTTCCCACTTGGCCTGGGAGGCCACAGCACCTCCACGGTCTTCCAGCATGATCTCAGCGGCCAAGCGGGCTGTTGCTGCTGCTCCTCCAGAAAGCCCACAAACCGGGGAACACGCGCCTCTGGGAATCTAGACAGAATTCTGTATTTTTTGGCACAGCAGAGTAACTCTTGAACAAATACCTGATGGTGATATATGTTAATTTAGGCTGCCAAACAGAATGATAGCCCCTCCTTGGGGGCTGTGACTATCCCTCCGTGGGATCCCTCAGAGGTCTGTGCAGGAAACCAACACTTGCTGATTTGACCCACTGACCATTTACTTATTTAAGATGGACGTTTGTAAAGGAACTGTATTTGAGGTGCCCTGGAGAGGCTGCAGCATGTTTCAACATTTGGGGCTGGATAATTCTTTGCTGAGGACTTCCCTGGTGGTCCGGTGGTTAACAATCCACCTGCTAATGAAGGGGACACGGGTTTGATCCCTGGTCCGGAAAGATTCCATACGCTGCAGGGCAACTAAGCCCACACACGGCAACCACTGAAGCCCTGTGTTCCAGAGCCTCTGCTGCTGCTGCTGCTGCTAAGCAGCTTCAGTCGTGTCCGACTCTGTGCGACCCCACAGATGGCAGCCCACCAGGCTCCCCCATCCCTGGGATTCTCCAGGCAAGAACACTGGAGTGGGTTGCCATTTCTTTCTCCAATGCATGAAAGTGAAAAGTGAAAGTGACGTCGCTAAGTCATGTCCGACTCTAGCGACCCCATGGACTGCAGTCTACCAGGCTCCTCCGTCCATGGAATTTTCCATGCAAGAGTACTGGAGTGGGGTGCCATTGCCTTCTCTGTCCAGAGCCTCTGGTCTAGAACAAAGGAGGAGGCGGCACAGAAGAGACGTCAGATAGATCGCATCGCCAACTCAGTGGACATGACTCTGAGCAAACTCCGGGAGACAGTGGAGGACAGGGGAGCCTGGCAGGCTCCAGTCCACGTGGCTGAAAAGAGTCAAGCGTGACTCAGCGACTGAACAAAAACAGTTCTTCACTGCGGGTGCTGTCCCGGGCCTTCCTGAGCAAGGCGGTGGGTTTAGCAGCATCTTTGGCCTTGGCCTGCTGGATGCCACCAGCGTCTCCTCTTCCCTCCAGTTCTGTAAAATCGCCTCTGGTTGAGAATCTCTGATCACCATCAAGCCCATTTTTAAGTCGGTTCCCATAGCTTATCACACCACTTTGCTTAAATTCACGGTGAGACAGTTGAGCATCAGTCAGCAGTTTGCTGAACAGGCAGGTGTGAGAAGTTAAGCCACAGCTGTGGCCCAGAACATCCACTCCGACCAGCTCTGCATCGGTTGGGACCCAGAAAGCAGTGCCAGCTGCCTCCTGCAGAAAACTGGCCGGGGAGATGACTGGGGGCTGGGGAGGGTGAACCCCCCCACCCCCCGCCAGCCCTGGACTCACCTCGTCTGGCGGATGCCGGACTTTCTGCAGATACTTCTTCAGCACTTCTTCTGGGGTTTTCCCTGTGGGGACAGGATGATCAGGGGGCCACCAAGACAAGCTGGACATGCCAGAGAGGGGGGCATTGTTAGCCAGGCTCAGAGCTTTCAGAAAAGACAAGGAACCATTGCGCAGTTGGATTTAAGGATGGAAAGGGGACACGGGGTGGACGCGGGAGCCAGGTGGTCTGAGGAGGGGGGTGTTTACGTTCGCCTCACCTCCTGCCATCACCTCCCTGACACCAGCCTGCCTAATCGCAACAAGCTCACTTTTTCACTGGCACGGGCCAGCGGGCTTCCCTTCCCCAGCGTCAAAGAGCCTGGACCTGCCCAAAGGCTGCACCGAGCTAACAGTGACGAAAACTCTCTGTAAGCAGCTTCACGTCTTAAGCCGGTGGGCCGGTTTATGGCATTCCTTTCACAATGTGCTAAGGACCGTCTTGATCTGTAATGTTGCTTCAAAGTGCCATCATTTTTACGGGAAACTGGGACTTGACGACCGCAGCTTTCTGCCGGCCTTTCTCCTGTCGACGGTGCAGTTGCTGCCCAGCAGTAGGGAGAGGATGATGCGTCCTGGCAGGGGCAGTGACTCTGGGATTTGGGTGGAGGGGGAGCCAGGCCCCTAGGAGGCACCCTGGACTAAAAGCAGAGGTTGGCATGAGACAGCCTTGTCAAGGGGCAGGGAGGAATAAAGGGCTAGAGCCTCCTTGGCGACTCCTTGACCTTCTCTGAGTTTCTGTTTCTCACCTAGACAGCGGGCAAGAACAACAGCACCTGCCCAGAGGGGCGCTTGGACAATTAAACGACGTACAATTAAATGGACCTACAGCCCTGCGGCACTTAGCCCGCTAAGAGTTGGATAAGTGCTATTAATAATAACAGGAAGAATGGGAAAGCACAAAATCCCATCATTTCCTATGAGACCGCCAGGAAGACGAGCGAGTTCATTTAAGCAGAGAAACGTCGATAGACTGGAAAAGTAGGACAAGCGTTTCATGAAGTGGATCCTCCGACGTCCAAAAGCTGTGGCGCAGGCCCTCCCTTCCCGCTGCCCTGCTCCTCTAACAAGAATTAAGCGTCTGTGGACTGAGAGCCTCTTGCTTGCTGAGATAAGTTATAACATGCTTACGATCCCACTGAAACCTCACCAGTTTGCAAGGGGAGGGCTTAGGGCTGACGGTCGAATCATTTAGAAATTGACACTAGAGACCAGGGGTTTCCAGGTGGTGTCAGTGGTTAAGAATTTGCTCTCCAAAGCAGGAGATGCAGGCTCAATCCCTGGGTGGGGAAGATCCCCTGGAGGAGGAAATGGCAACCCACTCCAGGATTCCTGCCTGGGAAATGCCCTGGACAGAGGAGCCTGGTGGGCTCCAGTTCAGGGGGGCCACAAAGAGTTGGACATGACTTAGCCATGACACACACACACACACACACACAAACACACACACACAAACACACACATACCCCCAGAACTAGAGAGAGTAGCCGTAGAGGTCAGGCTGGGTCCTTGGGGCCCAGGTAGGCACAGGTATTGACCTCTTAGCTGCGGGACTGTGAGGAGGGGGATGAGCTCTTGAAGGAGGGTCAAGCAGCCAGAGCTTCTGGAGTATCCCGAGGGACACGAGAAGTGACTTCCACTGCCTTCCAGGACACACCTGCTGGGTACCGGCTGTACGAATTGTAAAGGGGAGAAAATTGAGACAGCCTGGGGTCTCGTGACTTGCAGGGCACAAAGTTGGGATCTGAATCCAGGCTGTTCGGGTTCCCATGCCAAGGTGCTCCATCTCTCTAGTGTATATTCTCTGTGTCACACGCTGTATCTTCATGTGTCTGTATTGTTGCCCTGAATTTCTCTGTTTCTCAAAGGGTCTCCATCAGATCCAAACCTATCCACTTTGGTGTAATCCTCAGAGTGGGAATTAGTTAGCCCATTTAGCAGATGCAGAAACCGAGGCACAGAAGGCACGGTTGTGACCCTCAGTGGTGGAGACAGAGCTGGGCTGGGAGCCAATCTGTGACCACCCCCGCCCCAGGACTCCTTTTGACAAGGAGGCTGATACCTTTCTTGGCTTGCTTCTTGGTGGTCTTGCGGCTTGTGTTGGAAACCCCGGGGATGGATTTTATTTCGCTCTTGCTGACGGGGGGTGGGTGAAGGACCAGCTTTGGTGGCCGGGTGAGACACACAGGCAGCCCTGCTGCGCTCATGAGGATCCCAGTGATTCCTGGAAGACAAGGGCACCAGGGAGGAGGGCGGAGGGTCAGCCCCCAGCTCGCTCCACACTCCCTTCCCAGTAACCCGCTCCACACTCCCCTCCCAGTAACCCGCTCCACACTCCCTTCCCAGTAACCCGCTCGCCCCTTCTCCACACGGATCCTCCAAGAAACGCGTCCATCCCCCCTTCTCAACAGTGAGCTTTGCGTTTTGCAATCACTTCGCCCAAACTGTTCCTGCCCTTCCCGTCCACCCCCTCAGGCCCTCGTCTGTCTCAGTCACCACCAGGATTCTCTCTCTTTTTACAAACGTCCATGACACCTGTTGCTTTTGCTCTTCTTGTTTTTAACGTCTTTTTATGTTTTTAAACTTTTCATTTCGTGTTGGGGTGCAGCGGATGAACAATGTGGTGACAGTCTCAGGGGAGCTACATTTCCACGCGTCCATCCCGCTATAAACTGCCCTCCCGGGCTGACACGACACTGAGCTGAGTCCGCTGTGCTCTGCAGTAGGTCCTTGCTACTTGTCCATTTATCATAGACCAGCACGGACCGTACAGGCCACGGGGTCGCAAAGGACACAGCTGAGCGACTTTCACTGTGCTTAGTGCTTACGCGTCCATCCCAAAGGCCCTCCTAGTCTCTCCCTTTTCTCCCTTCGGCCGGGGTTTCCTTACCTGCCAGCGCAGGGTTGACGGGGCTGGACCCACTCAGGTTCTTCACGGGGACAGTGGGGACCCTGCAGAAGCACAGAGCAGACACATCACGCTTTCGACAAGCGGGAAAAAGGGCCGCAGTGCTGGGAGCCCCAGAGCGTCAGGGGTTCCCCTGTTACAGGAACCACTTGCTCCTACTAAAGCCGCAGTCAGCCCACAGCCAGAGCTGAGCCCTTCAAACCCAGCAGAACACGTTACAGCTCCGCTCAGAACCTCACAGCTCCGAACGGACCAGGGCTCCCTCAGGTTCCCAGCGAGGCCTGTCCACCCTGTAGAGCCACCGAACAGCTCGCCTGAGCACCCCCCACCAGCTCCCTGGTCTCCCTGGTCTGCCCTGAGTCACTCATCTCCTCCCGTGATGTCGCCATCCCTCCTGCAGGCCGGGCACACCCCAGCCTCAGGGCCTTTGCGCCTGCGGTTCCCTCTGCCTGAAGTGTTTTTCCACCTGACCCCTGCTTGGCTCCCTGCTACAGATCCTTCAGTATGGGCTCCGACGTGCCCTACTCAGCAATGTCCCTGAGGCCATCTCATTTAACACGGCTACCCACCCCTCCACCCAACCCTGAGATGCCAAGTCCTCTTCCTTGGTCCTTTTTGCTTTTTGCCCACACTGGTCGACCTGCAGGATCTTAGTTCCCTGACCAGGGACTGAACCTGGGATCCCGGCAGTGAAGTCCTAACCACTGGGCCACCAGGGAAGTCCCACTTATGGTCTTTTAAAATAAATTGTTACTTCTTATCTCCCCTCTCGAAATCTACGCTCTATCAGGACAAATACTGCTGTCTGTTTCATTCAGAGCCTGACACTTCATGAATATGGCATTTCATGAGTATCAGTGGAAGCAATGAAATGAAAAAAAAAAAAAAAAAAGAAGAAGAAGCGAGTTCAAACCCACAGGGTATAGTCACCTCAGAAGCTTCTGGAAGGGAGAGCCCCTTGCCTGAATCAGAAGTGCCAGCTGCAGGGTGCAAGCATCTGCACTTGGAGGAGCTTCTGCTGAGAGGTGGGCAGAGGACACCCACCCCCAGCCCAACAGGCGGAAACCATTGCCCTAACAGCTGCCACCTCTTTACCCAGAGAAACACAGACAGCAGGCAGAGTCTCCTCCCTTGTCCTTCTCCCCAGCAACTCGAGCCAGGCTGGAGACAAGCCTGGAGACAGCCCCACTGCCCGGGAAAGTTGGGGCCTCCCACGGGGCTGAGGACAAAAATACGGGGCACATGGGGCTCGGTCTTACGCCATCCCCTGCTACCTAGGCCTCTGCAGCTGGGCTTGGGGTGGGGGACGTGGGCTGGAGATCCTGATGGCCCGGGTCACAGACTACTCCAGGGGCCAGACCACCAGAGAAGCCAGCAGTTCTGCTCTGGGGTGGGGGGGGGGGGTGGCCAGAGGGGGTGCTGGGAAAGCAGAGGGGACGGGAAAGAGTATTTTGCTGGCTTACTTTTCATTCATGTGCTTCGATGCCCATCCCGATAGAGACCCCCTTGGTGCTGGACACTCTCCCGGATGCTGGGGACACAGCGGTGGCCCACACACCCTTTCATCTGCATGCTGAAATCCCTAACGAGTCCAGCCTGCTTGATCCCAGACACCATTCTGAATGCTCAGAATAGACACATCCATCCAAACCTTCCAACCACCTATGCGAGGGGTGTGATTGTCATGAACTCCGTTTTCATAGGCAGGGGCACTGGGGCACAGAGATGGTAAGCTAGCTTCAGGGAGGCCACACAGCCAAGGGTTTGAAGCCAGCTCATCTGGCTCTGGAGCCCACGGTCTCAGCCACTCACTACGCATGCTCCTGGGTCTGTACGGTTCTTATCACACCCCCGTGCTGCAGACAGGAAGCGTGAAGCTGCGAGCCTAAGGAATAAGTCCACCCTGAGAGGCGAGGCCAGAACGGCACCTGCAGGCTGGGCTGGGTGCTGGTGCATCTGAACCCCACGCGCCGGGAGGATGGGTGCGCCCTCCGCCACGCGGAGTCCTCTGGGGCCTCTGTCTCCTCCCGGGGATGGTGACCACGCACCAGGCTTGTGAGAGGATGTGAGAATAACAGATGCGGGAGTGTTTGTGTCTCCACAGGCCACCGAAGGCCACTTGTCCTCAGAAACCGGCTTCAAGATAAATCAAATCCTGACTGGGGCGGGGGTGGGGGGGAAGCTGAATTCAACATGAAAGAAAGTCATCAAGGGGACTTTCCTGGTGGTCCAGTGGCTAAGATCCCCAGCTCCCAGTGAAGGGGGCCTGGGTTCGATCCCTGGTCTGGGAACTAGACCCCACGTGCTACAAATGAATATTCCACACGCTGCAGCGAGAAGATGCTGAGGGCTGCAGCTACCAGTGCAGCCAAATAAACACTAAAGAAAAAAAAAAAAAAAAAAGTGAAGAAGAAAGTCAGCAAGAAAAAGAGGAACAGACTGGATTCCAGACTCTAACCTGCCCACAGGGCCAGGTGTGGTACAGCAGGTGGGAGTCAGAAAAACCAGGTTTAAGACCCAACCCCACCAGGATCACACATGCGTGCTAAGTCACTTCAGGCGTGTCAGGCTCTCTGCAACCCCATGGAATGCAGCCCTCCAGGCGCCTCTGTCCATGGGATTCTCCACGCAAGAATCCCAGAGTGGGTTGCCATGCCCTCCTCCAGGGGATCCTCCCTACCCAGGGATCAAACCTGTGACTCTTACGTCTCCTGCATTGGCAGGCAGGTTCTTTACCACTAGCACCACCTGGGAAGCCCACCAGTAACAATGTCCATCAACTTTATTGAGCCTCCATTTCCTTATCTGTAAGACTGTGAAAGTCTTAGGTAGGAGGCTGCATATTAAAAAGCAGAGACATTACTTTGCCAACAAAGGTCTGTCTAGTCAAGGCTATTGTTTTCCAGTGGTCATGTATGGATGTGGGAGTTGGACTATAAAGGAAGCTGAGTGCCAAGGAATTGATGCTTTTGAACTGTGGTGTTGGAGAAGACTCTTGAGAGTCCCTTAGACTGCAAGGAGATCCAACCAATCCATCCTAAAGGAGATCAGTCCTGGGTGTTCATTGGAAGGACTGATGCTGAAGCTGAAACTCCAATACTCTGGCCACCTGATGCAAAGAGTTGACTCATTGGAAAAGACCCTGATGCTGGGAGGGATTGGGGGCAGGAGGAGAAGGGGACGACAGAGGATGAGATGGTTGGATGGCATCACCAACTCAATGGACATGGGTTTGGGTGAACTCCGGGAGTTGGTGATGGACAGGGAGGCCTGGCGTGCTGCGATTCACGGGGTCGGACACGACTGAGCACCTGAACTGAACTGAACTGAGAGGCTGCGGGGAGAGACTTCCTGATGATTCTCCACCCCAGAATCTGACTACCCAACCTTGGGGGCAGTCTCCCTGCTGGGTTCTGCACAGGGTCTGGTTCCCCTCCAGCCTCTCCAGGAGGTGGGGGAGGGCCTGCTCCCTGGATGCCCACTGTGGGGGGCAGGCACGGCCCAGCCCTGCACCTGCCTACCCCCCTCACCACCTTTGAGGCCCCCACTCAGGCTGATAAGGAGCAGCGATCTGCAGGACAAAAGCCACCTTTGTTCCCACAAACTGGACCAGCAGGTTTACCTGGTCTGGTGAAGGAGGAAATAGTCCAACCTCCCCAGAGGGCACGCCCAGGGTGGCCTGAGAACTGGGGGCTGGGGGGAGGGTCTGGAGAGACAGGGAGGGTGTGCCCCCGAATGCTGGCAGACGGGTGGGCATCCCCACCACTGCCTGATGGCAGGAGAGGTGGAAGGGCTTGTCGGCGGTGCTGGACGCCTGGAGCAGGGCTGGGGAGGGGGGATGTGCTTATGAAATGCAGAAGGGTCCGGGGAAGGGCCTGCCAGGGGGTCGGGAGGCCTGGCTTCTAGGCTGACCCCACGGGGCCTTTCTGAGAACCGCGCAGTCTCTCTGCCATCCTCGGCCACGTCTGTGTTACCGTGGCAGTACACAGGGCGCCCCAAATCTCAGTCCCCAGGAGGAATGAGGATCTGGGTCGCATCTTCTGTAAACAGCCCAGCCCTATGCGAATCTGGGTGATCATTTACATTCTTGTTTCCCAAGGGTAAGAGGAAGCGGGCTCCAGAGAAAGCCTTTTCCTGCTTGGTGGTGGTTTCGTCACTCAGTGGCGTTGGACTCTGTGACCCCAGGGGCTGCAGCCTGCCAGGCCCCGCATTCTCCAGGCAAGAATTCTGGAGTAGGTTGCCATTTCCTCCTCCAGAGGATCTTCCCGACCCAGGGCTCGAACCCACGTCACCTGGCAGGCAGACTCTTTACCAGCCTAGCCACCAGGGAAGCCCTTTTCCCCTCCTCGCCTAATGTCCCAGTTTTCTCAGATTCTTGAAGGGGTCAAGGGTAAGCATCAAGCTGAGTGCTGGGCAGACTGTGGAGCTGGAAACACCGGATCACCCTCCAGCACTGTTCCTGGTGGAGGTGAAAACCCGGGAGAGCAGCCTTCAGGGTCCACACCAGTCACACCCCGTTGGGGTCCCTGGGTTATAGGCGCCTGAGCCCTTTGTCTAGAAATCAGCAGGCCAGACAAAGGGTGGCGAGCATTCATCCATGTCCTCCAGGGAGCACGGCTCAGCCAAGGCTGCGGGACCCGACCCCATGTCGGCCCCTTGGCGGACCCTCCGGCCTGCTTGCTCCGGGTACGCGTTTAAATTTCAGTCTCAGAGAATACAAAATGGAGAGAGGAGTGGCAGGGTGGCGGGGAAGGAGGCATTGATGAGGGGAGAGCCCCTCTGCAGACGCCACGGGAGAGCAGTGTTTGTTCGCCACGGGAGAGCAGTGTTTGTTCGGGGGGGTTCTGAGCCAGACCAGGGGTGGTCAGCAGAACCGTGTTCTTGTCTCTCCAGCCACCGAGGTCTCGCTGGAGATGGAGCCGCCTGCGTCCAGAAAAGAGGGGCGACTCCCGCCCTCGGGGGCACAGCTCCCCCCCTCTTTAGAAACTGCCCGGCTTGTGTCTCTGAATAATTCACAGGGTCTTTTGTTCCTCCCAGACCCTTCTCTCCAGGGCACCTCTCCCACCCTACCGGGTCTTCCTCTTTTCCGGGGGGAAGTTGCTGGGAGAGGTCACGGGCAGAGAGGGGAGGGGCCGGGGCCGCTGGATGACAGCAGGGCGAAGGCAGAGTCAGACAAAGGGAATCAACGGGCTCATTAAGTGGCCGCGGGGGTGAGGGAGGTGGGGAGAGGCTGAGAGGAGAGAGCTGGGAGACGGAGAGCGCTGTGGAGGGGGCCTCCCCTGTGGGGGAGACAGCACAGAAAAACAAGCTCCTTTCTATAGCCCTTTTCAAATTGAACTGCCCAGAACTCCGCCCTCCTGGGTCCCTCAGATTCCATCTGCCCTGCTGACACTAAAGCAGAGAGATAAAAGCTGAGATTTACAGTGATCTGGGCTTCCTTACCCTCAGTTATGGCAAGGAGGTCACTTGGCTTTTGCCTGCTGCTGCTGCTGCTAAGTCGCTTCAGTCGTGTCCGACTCTGTGTGACCCCAGAGACGGCAGCCCACCAGGCTCCCCCGTCCCTGGGATTCTCCAGGCAAGAACACTGGAGTGGGTTGCCATTGCCTTCTCCAATGCATGAAAGTGAAAAGTGAAAGTGAAGTCGCTCAGTCATGCCCGACTCTTAGCGACCCCATGGACTGCAGCCTACCAGGCTCCTCCATCCATGGGATTTTCCAGGCAAGAGTACTGGAGTGGGGTGCCATTGCCTGGCTTTTGCCTAGGGCACCAGAAATGAAGTGGTGGAGTCAGCTTAGATCTGACTTCAGCAACCACAGAGGGCCTAGCTCAGACAGTTCATAGTAATAATAATAGCAGCCTCTGACCAAATTCTCATCACGTGCCCAGCATTATGGTAAATCTCACTGAAAACCTCCTATAATCCCCATGGCAAATCCTATGAGCAAGGAACCGTTCCTACCCCATTTTACAGATGAATAAACTGAAGACGGATGGTGCACAGCTTGCCCCGAGTTACGCAGCCAGAAACCTGGGTCCCAGCGCAGGTGGTGAAGCTTCTAGAGGGTGAGCTCTTACCTCCACATGAGCGTCCCTCTCCCACAGTGGCACGCACCAGGAACTCCTGCGAGAGGCCCCAGGAGGCTGCCTTACGCCAGCGTGGAGACAGGACCAGCGGCATCGCGCCAGGACCCATCCGGAAGTCATAGGAAAAGCCTCGACACCTGACCGGCATCTGACCATTTATAACTTGCCTTTGAATACAATGAGAAGCTGGGCTTTAGCCAGGAGAGCACCGATCAGATGAGGAGACAAAGTCTTGGGCCCCAGCCCCGCCTCTGTAACACGTGGAGTGTGCAGCTCTCTCCCTGAGTCTGATACTTGGAATGGGTCCCTGCTGGCAAGTGCGTCTGGGCAGATGTTAAGGAGCGCCCTCTCCTCGCTGAGGGTTACACACTGACTCGGGGTGGGGGGCAGGGCAAGCCTGCTACCCCCAGTCCACACAGGCAGGAACGTGGATGTGCAGACAGTCTAGGGCTCACCCAGCGGCAGAGGCAGAGGTAAGCTGGGCCACCTCCCAGTCCTCAGCATCCTCTCGTCTTCTCTCCGCCCAGGGCCGAGCCCTCCGGTGCAGAGACACTCTTCCTGGCAGCTCGATCTTCGCAAGCTGGTGTCCACCCTAACTCTAAGCCTTCCTGAATATCTGCGGCTAGGGGTGACCGCCAAGTCAGGCTCCTCCAGAGAAAGGGAAGGCTGGCAGGTACAAGATGCCCAATCTCACATGAAATCCATGGCCAGCAGCCAAAGGCGGTGGGTACCACGTGGACCTGGGTCTCTCTGATTTTATGACCAGGAAGACTAAGAAGCTTGATAGAACATGGGAATAACAGAACGGACAACTCCCCCAAGTTGTCACAAGGAATGACTGACCTTATGCACGGAAAGTGTCTGGCACATATAAGTGGAAGTGTGTGAAAGTGAAGCCGCTCAGTCGTGTCCAACTGCTCACGACCCCATGGACTGTAGCCCAGCAGGCTCTTCTGTCTGTGGAATTCTCCAGGCAAAAATACTGGAGTGGGTTGCCATGCCCTCCTCCAGGGGGTCTTCCCAACTCAGGGATCAAACCTGAGGCTCCTGCATGGCAGACGGATTCTTCACCATCTGAGCCACCAGGGAAACCCCATGGTAAGCATTTACTAAACATGGGCTGTTATTCCAGTCTGGAGTCCCTGGAGGCAAGGGAGTAACTCTCACGGGACACCTGCGCGTGCCGTGTGCGACTGCCAGGGAAGCAGTGTGGCAGAGTTGGAAGGACTCCCTAAAGTTTGAGTCCCCGTCTCTGCGGATAACCAGATATGTACCCTGGAGCAAGTGAGCCTCTCGGGTCTTCCAAGGTAAAATGGGACCAAAAATATGTGCTTTGTAGACTTGCAAGGATTAAGTAAAGTAAAGCAATAAGGCCTGCAAACTAGAAGGTGGGGGGAGCCCACGAACGATGTCTGCTCTTCCTTGGCAGGCATAGTGCTCACCGCAACCCTAACACCATGGCCGGGATTTACAGATGAGCAAGTCAGGAATCTATGATGTTAGGGAACTGGCTTCTATCACAGGGCTGCTGCTGCTGCTGCTGCTAAGTCGCCTCAGTTGTGTCCGACTCTGTGCGACCCCATAGACGGCAGCCCATCCAGCTCCCCTGTCCCTGGGATTCTCCAGGCAAGAACGCTGGAGTGGGTTGCCGTTTCCTTCTCCAAAGCACGCATGTTCAGTCGCTTCCATCGTGTCCGACTCTGTGTGACCCCATAGACAGCAGCCCAACAGGCTCCACCGCCCACGGGATCCTCTAGGCAAGAACACGACTGGGTTGCCGTTTCCTGCTCTTAGTAAGAGGCAACGTCTCCTTCAGAATTCAGACCTGCCGGGACGCCAAAGACCAAAAGGCTCCCCTCCGCATCACACCACTGCGGGCCTTTCCCCTGCAGCCAGGGGGTCTGGAGAAGCCATGGAGGAGCTTAAGCCAGAGCAGCCCCTGGGTGCTCTCTGACTCAGGCGATCCTCAGGTCTGAGGCCCGGGGCTCCGGACGCGCTCAGGGGTGTCGCCGCAGAAGCACTTACCCAGAGGCGATCAGCACCCGGGACTGGGCGAGGGCCAGTCGCTGCAGGCTGGTCCGATTCAAGGTCGCCAGGGCCACCCGGCCGGCCTTGCCGTTGGCCCCCGGTGGGCTGGCAGGACAGCCCGCGGGGGCCGCCCCTGCCGCCGCGCTGGACACTTGTCTCCGGATCGCCTGCGACGACGGGGCCGGCTTCCCGGGGCCCCGGCCTGCGCCCGTGCTGTCCAGCGGCGTGGCCCCGGGGCCCGGGGGTGGCCCCTTGAGGGCCACGGGTGGGGCGGCGCTCCTGCGGGCGGCGGGGGCCGGCGGCGCCGCGGCCTTGACGCTCCTCACCAGGACGCACTGCGGGCAGGAGCAGGGTGGCGCGCGCGGCCCCGCGGCGGCGGCGGCCCAGGGGGCGGCCGGCCAGGACGCGGCGCGGCCCGCGGCGCCCGTTACCAGCGGGTAGACCAGGTCCAGGCGGCGGCGCACGCGGCGCTGGCGCTGCGTCTGCCGGTTGATCTGGCCCATGGTGCCGAAGTCAATGACGTAGCCGAAGCCGATGGGGCTCAGGTCGATCCAGGGCCTCTGCTTCTCGAAGGCGTGTTGGATGGTGATGCCCACGTCCATGTCGTAGGGCGTCCAGGAGCCGTGGTCGTTCTCCCACTCCCACACCACGCCCTTTCCGGGCGCCGAGGCGGGGTCGTAGTAGTTGCGCCGGACGGGCCGGAGGGTCCCTGCCGGAGAGGGACGGAGGAGGCGGTCAGCGGCACCCAGGGCAGGAACCCACGGGTGCTACCTTAAGAGGCTCGCGGTAAGCGAGTCTACGTGGCCGGCCCTTGGCTGCCTTGGCTTTGAAGGAGGCTCCTTCCTGCCGTTTTAAGGTCTGCCGTGAACGGGGAGGGTTCAGGGGTGCGGGCTGGGGTGGGAGGCAGGGTGGGAAGCTGATGAGCTGCAAGGGAAGGATGTGGGTGACGCTGCAGGGAACCCCAAAGAGCACTGCCTGATTTGGAGTCCGGAGACTTGACTCTAGTTTGCAGCCACATTTGTTTGCTTATTTTTTTCCCCCAGGAGAAATAAGATAATAGCTCCTTTGCAAAGTTTTTGCCATAATTAGATGTTGCTCTTTCATTCAACATGTATGTATTTGTGCCAAGTCCGGGATTTCTCAAGCGCCCTGTCCTTTGCACTAAGGCATATCACCTTTGACACATAGTAGGTGCTCTTAAATAATCTCTCTTCTTCCGTGACTCTCTAAAGGCCCAAGCCCCTGAGGGCTAAGAGGAAAAGAACACAGGTCAGGGAACCCTAGAGAACATAGGAAGACTCTGTCCCCACCCAGGAAGCCCGCCCAGGTGGTAATGGAGCTGGCTGTCTGCACTTTTATGGGTGTGGTAAAAAAATAAAAGATCAGGGTGGGAGAACTCTCTCATATTTCCCAGCATTAAATCTTATATCAACAACAGTAACAGCGATCCTAAGAATAACTTTCTATTTATCTAACATCTTTTATTCAAGAAGCTCAACCTTCCTAAAGATAGGGTTGTGGCTGTTTAGTTGCTGTTTAGTCAAAAGTTGTGTCTGACTCTTTGCAACCTCATGGACTATAGCTCACCAGGCTCCTTTGTCCCTGGGATTTTCCAGGCAAGGATACTGGAATGGGTTGCCATTTCCTTCTCCAGGAGATCTTCCCAACCCAAGGACTGAAACTGAGTCTCTTACATCTCCTGCATTGGCAGGCGGATTCTTTACCTGCTGACCCCCCAGGAAAGCCAAAGGCAGGGTGAAAGTGAAGGTGCTACTTGCTCAGCCCTGTTGACTCTTTGTAGCCCACTAGCCTCCTCTGTCCATGGAATTCTCCTGGCAAGAATACTGGAGTGGGTTGCCATTGGCTTCTCCAGGGGATCTTCCCACCCCCGGAATTGAACCTGGGTTCCTGCATTGCAGGAGGATTTTTACCATTTGAGCCACCAGGGTAGTTTCATAACTGCCCAATGAGACAAAGTGAAGTACATGTCAAGAATTTGAATCCAGATGTGTGAGTAAAGATCATGTTGTTCAACCTTAGATAACTCTGCCTGCCTCCTGAATAATAATAAAAAAGAGTTCCTGTAATTATAAAACAAAGATAGGACAGTCTCAATCTGGATCATCTCAGGGTGGGTGGGTAGGGGGTGGCAAGGGCAGGGAAGAGATCCGGGTTATTGCAGGGGAACAGTTAGAGCAGAGATGAGCCTTCAGGACTGGCGGGGAAAACTAAGCCTGTAACTGTTGCCTCTTTCTCCTCTACCTCCCAGAACCCTGAATGCAGACCCAGGTCCACCCCAGGCTCATTTCATGGGTATTAAGCTCAAGGCTGAGGACGCCTGGCTCAGAGCAGGAGGGGGAGACTGGGAGAGCTCCTAGGATGCTGGAATCTCTGCATCTGTCAGCTTAGGCTCCATCAGAGCAGTGGGAAAAGGCTCCCCTCCGCTGGCCCCTGACCCATCCCCTCCTCCAAGCCAGAAGGAGATACCAAGACTGGGGACAGAATCCCATTCAAAGGGGGAAGAAAAGGAACAATGACTATTGAGGCCTTTGCCAGGTCGTCACCCGCCCTCCCGCCCTGTCTCCAAGCCCCTTAATGACCCAGAACATCAATATGCAGAGGCTGGAGGGAGAGACAGAACAAGCCCCTTATTCAGGCCCGGGAGCTCTGCTGGGGGACGTAGGGGGCGCGGGAGAGGAGGGAGAAGGGGCGGCACCCAGGAGGCCCCCGTTAGCCCCCCGGTTTCCCCCTAAGGAGCCAGCTCTCTGGGGGACAAAGTCGCGGCCTTCTGATCCAACTGCGGAGCTTCCGGCCGCATCAGCCGCTTGGTCCAGCCTCGTTTCCCCACCTGTTTGCTCCCTCGCCAGTGCTCCCTGACTCCCCCACGCCTCCTAGTCACCAGGCCTGGCCTCTGCGGACACCCTCCTTTGCTGTTTTCATCTGCCGAAATGTTCCTTATCGTTCCTGTGCCATTTGTCACTTGTTTCTGGACGTGCCTTCCCGGTCCGGGTGCCACCCTCAAGGAGCCTGGGGAGCACGGCGCCTTCCGTCTGCTGGGTACCAGCATCCCGGCCTTTTTCACAGCAGAGCACCTTGCCCTCCAGCACCTAATGCAGCGCGGGCGGTAACGCGGGCCCCACAGACGCGCCGCGGTGCGTGGAAGACGCACCTCTGGGGACGCTGGCATCTGATTCCGGATCCCATGTTGCTGAGTGTGTATCAGCGGCCGTGAGGAAGGCCGATTCAGGCGCTCCTTGAGCGCCTGGAGTCTAAAACCAGGCAAGGAAGTTACGAGACAGAGGCTGCCCGAGAAGGCTGCCAGCAGGGCAGTGTTAACAGTAAACCACACGCCCTGGGAGCTCCGGTCCCGGGCACAACTTCCTCGAGGTCTAGACCGAGAGCCGCCCCTCCACGGCCTCCGCACACCGTGATACTCTCTGCCCGCACTTCCGCCTCCGGCTTCCGCACCCTCTTAGGCGCCCATCCTTCAGATCTCAGTTCATTTTCTCAAGGAAGCCTCTCTGGGCCGTCCGACTGGCTCAAATTCCTGCCCCTATTATTATTATTTTTTACACACGATCTGGAGGGGCAGTCATACATTTCTTTGTGTGACTCATTTGATGAACGTCACTCTAACCCATGGGACTCCCAGTCTCACAGGGTGGGCATCCAGGAGCTTGCTCATGGCTGTGGCCCCCATGCCTGGCATGTCCTAAGAGCTCAGTACCTATCCAGGGAACACATGAGGTAGTAACCACTTGGAGAACATTTCAAGAAGCGGAGAGCATGACAAAGAGCCTAGGGCCCAGGGGAGAGGGGGAATCTCAGGAGGTGACAAGGCCAAAGCAGGGCAGCTCAGGAGAAGCAGCCTGCTGCAGGTGGAGGGGGGTCCCAGGGAATGCCTGAATAAAAGACTCGCTTGTCGGCAGGCGTAGAGGAAAATATGGGCAGAGAACAGGATAAACCTGGAAAGGCGTGTGAGAGCCAGGGCACAGATCGTTGGAAACGCTGGGCCGTGAGGGCTTGTATTTACAGGTCTCGAGGAACCACTGAGGTTTGCGACACAGAGAAGTGACGCACCAGTGCTTCCGTGCCAACTCGCTTCAGTCGAGTCTGACTCTGTGCCACCCTGTGGACCATAGCCCACCGGGCTCCTCTGTCTGTGAGGTTCTCCAGGCAAGAATATTGGAGTGGGTTGCCATGCCCTCCTCCAGGGGATCTTCCAGACCCAGGGATCGAATCTGCGTCTCCTCTGTCTCCTGCATGGGCAGGGGGGGTTCTTTACCGCTGAGCCCCTGGGGAAGCACAGTGACACCAGAGCTGCTCTGTTTATTGAGTACTGTGGGGCGGGGGTGGGCGGTGAGGGGATGGAGGTGGGAGAGGGTGCTGGGAGCAGAAATGAAAAGCAGGTGACAGACCACAGACCCCACAGATGGGCACCGGGCAGGGCATGAGCCTGAGTAGCTGAATGCTTTCTAAGTGATCCAGGGTCGCCGGCTTCTGAGTCTCCTAGGGAACAGACAAGTCACCGAGGGTCGGCCTGGCCGGGGGCCGGGCCCAGAAACCTGCACGTGAGCCCCTGCCGTGTTCATCGTGACTGCTCAACTTTCAAGTCCCACATGTCCATATAGATGAGACATGCAAACACAAAGCTGAAACGCGTCAAAGACTCCTGAGGCTTCGATCACGGGCAAGCCGTAAGATGGTGATGCCATTCACCAAGCAGAGAGCTATCACAAGGAGAGCTGGCTTTTGGAGGGAAAGATGCTGCGTTCAGTTCAGCCCTGGAGGGCGAGGGTGGACCTCGGCACCAAAGCTGGGGGACAAGAGGGATGGTGGGGTTGCATTCTCTGAAGATTTTCAGAGACTGCTCCATCAGGAATGGGCGGGTCCTGGACCTGTCTGTAGTCCTGGACCTGTCTATAGACCCTGAACTAGATGATCAGAGGAAATCCACTGGGTCCCAAGGTACAGTGACTGAAGGACAGGGATAAAGGATTACACAGACTAAGCAGGAAAAAAGAGAAAGAGAGAAATAAGAGGTTTCCCTGGCAACTCAGACAGCGAGACCCCAAAGCACCACCCAAGTTGTTGGCTCCTGGGAAATGAGAGACAACACCTCCCAGGGCATTTCATCCACGTCTCTGCGGCCCTGCACTCAGGACGTCCCAGGCTTCTCTGACCAGTGGCCCTCATCCGCACTCGAACATTCCATGAGGGTGGAGACTTGGATGGTTTGCTGTTGCAACATTCCCCGGGCCTGGGACGGGGCCTGCGTGAAGTAGGTAGTCTGCAAGTGTTCCCCAGATGAGGCAGGGCATGCGCACTTGATCGGGAACCTCAGCTTTGCCGTGCACTTGCTGTAAAACTTTGGGCAACTTCATCTTTTCCAACTTGTTTCCTTTACTATGAAACCAGAACAGCGGGTTCTTCATAAGAGGACCATGGAGAATGGAACCAGGTACTATATGCGGGGTGCCTGCTGCCTGCCCCACGCCACAGTACCCTGTGGTCATGACGCTTGCCAGCACTCCTGTGCTCACACACGGTGGGGAATATCGCGGGGGAGCAGGCCTAAAAATCAGCTCGTACCAAACCCTTGATTCATGCTCCATCTGACCTTTCTCACTGTGTTAAAGACATAAAAGAGACGGATGTCACCTGGAAAACTGAGCTGGAAGGAACCCTCCCTCACACCCTGTTACGTCTCATCAGCATCTTCAGTGGTGCCGGCTCCAGACTCATCCACCTGCTGACCTGCATGATGGGAGGCAGGGAGCCAGAAGGAACTTTAAGGCTGCCCTTCATTCTACAGATGAGAATGACGCTTAAGCAGTCAAGGGACTCAATGGTAATGATTGGGTCTGCTGAAACATACAGGGGACAGTGATGTTGGAAGATACAGGGGATGAAGTTCCAGCCACTGCCCTACAACAGGTCAGCCCAGTCAAGGCGAATGGTCAGGGGCAGAGAGGACCCAGCCAAGGCTTTGGGAAGCAGGCAAGACTCCTTCACCTCCACCTCCCTGTCTCTTTCCTCCTTCTCCCTTCGCTTCAAGGAAAAGTGACACTGAATGCAAATAAGCTCAGAGTCTGGGAGGAGAGGGGCCCAGGGCAAACAGAGGCAGGCGAGGTGTCTGCGACCCCCCAGCCATCTCCCTGGAGACAGACTGGATGAGGCTGGAGCTGGGGGACTGGAGAGGAGGACTTACTTGGCAGCAAGGCAGGCAGCTTCTGAAAAAAAAAAGCTCCCGTGTCAGGAAACGTCCCCACAGAGTAGAGGCAACAACAAAAAAAATGAAAAAAGAAAGAGAGGAATCGCCTCTGGGCAAGGGGCTTCCAGCTCCCCTTTGTTTATGGAGATGTTTCTGGTTCCCAGCTTCAAACTGTGGCTTGGAGATGGTGGGTGCTTTAATTAGACATCGCTAGGGCTTGGCCAAGGTTGCCGGGGAGCCAGTGGGTTCCAGTCCCTACCCTGTCACAGCTTCATCCATGAGCTATATGGAGAGGAATTGTGTGTCTGTTGGCGGACAAGACAGAAGAGGGGGTTGCAGACACCCCAAGATGCTATTCTGCTTTGGCAAGCTCCCCAACAGACCCAGCACTCCCAGGAATCCAGCCCAGGGCCTTCTGCACTGGGTCTGGCGTGGAGGATGGGTTGGCCAACCGACCCTTAGCATGAGTGCGTAAAACCAACAGTCTCTAAAAGGAAGAGAACAGTGGAACAAGTACCCCAAGGCAGTTAGAAAAAGGCTCCAGGGCCAGCTCAGGTCTAACCTGTGAGGCGCCCCAGCCTCCAGGGTCCCTGTGCACCCCCAGGCAGTAGTCAGCTGGTTCTCAGGAAAGAGTGGTCAGACCTGGGGAGGAGGGTCTGTCCTTCCACCGGGTCTCCTCCAGACTTCACTTCTGTACAAAGGACCCATACCAGGCCCACCGCAGACATCCCCGAACACTGAGTAAGCTTTCCTCCTTTCCAAATGTGGGACCAGGCCTGGGACCTTTATGTTGCTAAGGTGTCCCTCCACGTGCAGCTGAGATTTAATCTGAAATGGGACAGCTCATAGGCCTCCCTGGTGGCTCAGCGGTAAGGAACCAGCTGGCCCATCCAGGAGACACAAGTTTGATCCCTGGGTCAGGAAGATCCCCTGGAGGAGGGCAGGGCAACCCACTCCAGTATTCTTGCCTGGAAAATCCCATGGACAGAGGAGCCTGGTGGACTACAGTCCATGGGTTGCAAAAGAGTCAGACACAACTTAGCGGCTCAACAATGACAACTGAACAGCAAACACCTGTCCGTGAATTCTGAGCAGGACTGGAGTTCCCTGTCAGTAGGTGTCTTGACCGTCATCCTCGCTCTGGACCCACCAACAGGGATAGACCTTTCCAACCGCTACCCCAAGTCCACAGTTAACTTCTCCCCATCCCCCCAGGCCACACAATCCTCTGTCCCAGTCTCCCCACTCTCCTCTGTCCCAGCCTCCTCACTGTCCTCTGCCCTAGTCTCCCCACTTCCCTCTGCCCCACTCTCCCCACTGTCCTCTGCCCCAGTCTCCCCACTTCCCTCTTTAGCCCCTCCTCCCCCAGTCTCTCTCAGATCTACCTTCCCCCTCTCTCACCAAGGCTGAAGCCCCCCAGATGCTAACACTTCTGGAATCCTTTCCCCAGAAGGCTTCCCTCAATAGGCGAGTGTCTGCAAAGTCCTTGGCAGCGAGTTTGTTGGGAGTCATGGCTACAGATGAAGACGGGGGGTGGAAAAACACCCCTTTCCCATGACCATCCTAATTAGCGCTCAGGACGTGGGGGCTTTCCAAGACGGGCGGACATGCCCTGCTCGGGCAGCTGTTGTCCGGCCCTTTGGGACTCTCCCGTCCCCTCTCCAGCCCCTCCTCTCCAACACCTGCCTTTCCGGGGGCTCCTCAGTTAGGGAGGCCTGGGGGGGCTGCAGTCCATGGGGTGGCAAAGAGTGGGACACGACTGAGCAGCTGAACTGAACTAAGCAGTCACACTCGTGGGGAAAGCCCAGCCAGAATTCCAGAAACACCCCCCAGAAACACCACCTCCCTGAAGAGGCTGTTCAGGGATAGACGCGTACTAGACCAGCTGAGCTCGGCCCGGGGGCCTCGCAGAGAGGCAGGTCTCCCCAGCTTCCCTGCCCTCACGCCAAGGACCGGGCACCCTGATCGCCATCCTTACTCTGGCTGGGAAGCCGGGTTGGTAGTGGCCACAGCCGCGACTTACTTCTCACCAGTAGATGGGAGTTCAGTGTGCCCCTCATCGGGGACCTTTGTGGGAGGAAGCTGGGGACAGTTTCCTTGCAGGAATGCGCAGCCCCGGCCGCCTCCGCCCGCAGGGACACACGCCTGGCTTCCCGCCGGCATTCCGGAGCGGCGGCCCTCCCCGTCCCCTGTCCATCTGCGCGGGCCTGTTGCTTCCACCCTCGGAGCGCGCGATCAGAGGCGCTCACCGCCCCGCGGCCGCCAGGGCGTGCCCGGCGCTGACAGCCCCCCAAGTCCATCGGTCTCTCCGGGGAGGCCTGTCCCTTCGCAGGCTCGACTACAGCGCCGGCCTCCCGGGAATCTCCACCCTCCCCCGCGCCCGGTGTCCACCCCCAGGACGCGGCCGGGGGGACGGCATGCCCCCGAGAAGGGCCGAGGCGGCGACGTGGGCAGCCTGGGAAGCGGGTGGCAGGCCCCAGGGTGCCCGAGGCAACGAAGGCTCAGCCCACGTGATGCTGGCGAAGGCGGGCAGGTAGACTTGCCCACCGGCCGGGATGCTGCCGCGGCCCCTCGGTTCCTACTAGAGTGGACTTGGGGTACCCAGCGTTTAAAGGGGGGGGGGGGGAGGACCGTGAAGGGCTTTCTTAGGGGCGAGGGTAAAAGTCGGCCGGCCTAACCAGACCTGCACGGACGTTTATTGCAGCAGGTATCATAAGACTCTCGCAGGGCGGGGACACACTGCGCCCCCTCCTCGGCAGCTTATGGGGGACCCAGAGGTCCGGAGGGGCCCCCCTGCGGAGGAGGGTGCGCGCGGGGCGGGGACGGCCGGCTCACCCGTGTCCTGGCGAAACTGGTTCATGGAGTGCAGGTCGATGATGTAGGGCGCGAGCCGGCGGTCCACCTGGCCCAGCACCACGCTGCCGCCGGCGCGCGGGCCGGCGCGCACCGCCGCCTCGATGTGGTGGCTCACGGCGGGGCTGTAGGGCCGCCAGCGCCCGTGCTCGTTCAGCCATTCCCAGACCACCACGGCCGAGGCCAGGAGCATGGCGCGCCTGACCGCCCGCGGGCCCCGGCCCCGCACCCCGCGCCCCCGGCCGCCTCAGCTCCGGGCCGCGGGCCGCGCCGCCGCCGCGCGTCCGCTGGGGCCCCGAGAGCCCGGCCGCCGGCTCGGATCGCGCGCCCCACGGGGTCGAGGGGCCTCATGCACACGGGCGCGCGGCCGGGGCTCCAGCCCTTGCACCGGGCGCCGGCGGGATCGGGCGGGCGGCGGCGCTCGGGGCGGCTGGCCGGGCCCTCCTCCCCGCCCCGCGGCCCCCGCCGCCCCCCCTGCCCGCCCGCCGCGCGGGCCAAGAGCTCCCCCTCCCTGCGGCTTCGCGCCGCCGCCTCGGGAAGGAGCCGCCCCTCCCGAACCCCGCGCCGGGGCAAACCCGCGCCTGCGAGGGGCTCCACGGTCCCGAGACGCGAAGGAGCGACACCCCCACCCCCGACCAGGACATGGCCCGGGACCGCCGCTGTCAGCATCCTCAACTTGGCAGGCTCTCTCCCCAAAAGGGAATTTTTTTCTTTCTTTCTTTCTTTCTTTTTTTTTTTTTTAAGTGCAGTGTGATCGCTGTCCGCACCGCGAGCTCCGGGACCCGCAGCGCCTGGCACACTCACGGTCTGCAAGCTCTCGCCGCGGGGGCCGTATTCCCGCATCTTCGCCAGCATCCTGCGCTGTCCGTCAAGGACGCGGGGCCACGCCCCGGGGCCCGGCCGCAGCCCAGAGCCCCCGCCCCCTGCCGGCCGAGCGCGCTCCTGCCGGCCCGGCCACGGCTCAACCCCGGCGCTGCCGCCCGCCCCGGTGTTCCTGCCTTGAGGACCCTGGGGACAGACGAGCCTGCGGCCTACGGTCCACACAGTCGGATACGACTGAGCGACTCAGCACGTACCAGCCTCTCTGCTGAGACCCCCTGCAAAGGCATGCAGAAATTGGAGAGATGATGGATTAACACTGTTGGTGTAGAGGGCAAATGTGGGTTTTCTGGCCTACTTAGACTACCTTGGGCTTCCCTGGTGGCTCAGATGGTAAAAAAATCCACCTGCAGTGTGGGAGCCCTGGGTTCAATCCCTGGGTTGGAAAGATCCCCTGGTGGAGGGAAAGGCTACCCACTCCAGTTTTCTGGCCTGGAGAATTCCATAGGCTGTATAGTCCATGGGGTCGCACAGAGTTAGACACGACTGAGCGACTTTCACTTTCACTTTAGACTACCTTACTGAAATAAAGAAGGCATGTGTTAAATGGATTTATTTTGCAGAATTTCTGAGACGCAAATAATGAGACACTAGGTAGGCAATGGCACCCCACTCCAGTACTCTCGCCTGGAAAATCCCATGGACAGAGGAGCCTGGTAGGCTGCAGTCCATGGGGTCGCTAAGAGTCAGACAGGACTGAGTGACTTCACTTTCACTTTTCACTTTCATGCATTGGAGAAGGAAATGGCAACCCACTCCAGTGTTCTTGCCTGGAGAATCCCAGGGTCGGGGGAGCCTGCTGGGCTGCCATCTCTGGGGTTGCACAGAGTCAGACATGACTGAAGCAACATAGCAGCAGCAGCAGCAGGTCTTCCCTGGTGGCTCAGATGGTAAAGAATCTGCCTGCAAAGCAGGACTACCGGGTTCAATCCCTGGGTGGGGAAAATCTGCTGGAGGAGGGAATGGCAACCCACTCTAGTCTTCTTGCCTGGAGAATTCCATGGATAGAGGAGCCTGGCGGGCTTCAGTCCATGGGGTTGCAGAGAATGGGACCCTTTTCAGGACAGATAAAAGTTAGACTTGGTTGTTTGGTCATCAACAGTCAACGTGGAAAATAGTCTAAAATGGATATGTTCTGACTAAAAGATTAGATTGACATCAGGATTACATATTAATCTTTCCAGAAAGCACAAAACTTGCTTTGCTAAACCTGCAACCACATGAAACAGTGCATTCATATGATCAAGATCCAGGATAGGATCTGGAGAAATAAAAGTAGTTTCTGTATTAAGAATGGGGATTAAGAAACTTTCTGAAATAATAGTTTTCTGCCAAAACATCATATGATCTCTTTTGTTTTGGAAGATCTGTGTTCCATCCGTTCCTTGCTCTCCCTTGAATTATATCTGCCCTTTCTTCCTTCACTAGTACTTTCCAAATCTCTTCATCCCTCTACCCTCACTTCCCTCTTCACTGAGTCCTAAATATGAAGTCAATGAGAAAATACCAAACATGCTCTTCTTTGGGCTTCTGAAAGCACCAGACTTGAGGCTGCCTCTGAGCTTTGTTCCTGCTGGTCCCCTTGCCCAGAAATCTCCCCAAGGTTACCTCCAGAGTCTCTAGTAAACCTCTTCCCCAGGACCAGTATCCCAATCCAACTCAATCAACGTCATTCATTAAAACAAAGAATTTTAGAGTTTGAAGGACAAAAGGAAAAGGAGTTAAGGATACCACAGTCCCACCAAGAGTCACTATTATTCCCATTTTATAAATGACACAGTTTTGGGAATTTGAGCAGTTTGCCCCAGTTACATGTTTAACAGAGGGGAAACTGAGATTCAAAAATTCAGTGGACAAAAAGCCAAATCAAACCAAGACCAAAAAAAAAAAAAAAAGCCAAGACAAAATAAAACCCCATATTGTTTTGTGACACATTATATGATGAGAAGATGGTGTGATAAAAGGCAAGACATATAGCAATGTGAAACTGCCTCAGTGCGAAAGAAAGGAAGGGAGACAAAGAGGATAGAATGTTCTGGAAGGACAAAGTAGAACTGAAGAAAAATGCATATAAACTTGTATCGAGCTATTTTTACTTTCAGTCATGGGACCAAGAGTATGAAGACCCTGGGAACTTTCCTATGGTCTGGGTAGGCAAAGATCCAGAAATTAACTAGAAAATATCAGTAACAATTTAAGGGGAGTTGGAAGTATCAGAGTAAAAAACAGCACCTGACCAACTAAATGAGAAATTCCCAGGTAGAAAAAGCCAAAACCTGATAAAAGAGGTAAGTTCTGTGGGTGCTTAAATGGAACCTGTATTCTGTTGTTGAGTGGAGTGTTCTACAAATTTTCATTAAATGCTATTGGTTGATGACTTTATTTAGTTCTTCTTTTCTGAGGCTGATTGTCTGTATAGTTGTTCTATAAATTTTTGAAAGAGGTGAACCGGAGTCTCTAACTAGAATTGTGAATTTGTCTATTTTTCCTTTTAGTTCTATCAGGTTTTACATCACACACTTTGCCACTTTGTTGCTTATGCTTGCACATTTAGGATTACTTTATTTTTTGATGGATTGACCTTTTTATCATTATATAGTAGCCCTGTTAGCAGTAATTTTCTTTGATCTGAAGTCAACTTTATCTAGTATTAAGATAGGCACTTATGTTTTCCTTTTATCAGTGTCTTCATTATGCATATTTTTTCCCCATTCTTTCACTTCAATCTGCCTCTAAAGGTATATTTGAACTGAGTTTTTAAAGACAGTTTATAACTAGGCTATGTTTTAATCTACTCTGGCAATCTCTGCCCTTTAACTGATAGACTTAAACCATTTACATTTACTGTAGCTATTAATATGTTAGAGGTTAAAGAAAGAGAGAGAGAGAAAGAGAAAGAATGAGTAGACAAGCCATAGACTGAGATAAAAGGTTTGTGGTGTTGGACAGATGTGGGGAAAGCAAACATCCTTGCCTGGTTTCTGATTTTGGCAGGAAAGCATCTGGTTTCTCACCATGAAGTATGATATTGGTTATAGGATTTTTGTAGATGTTCTTTATCAACTTGAGAAAATTGCCCTCTATTTCTAGTTGGCTGATAGTTTTTACAAATGGGTGTTGGATTTTGTCAAATGATTTTACTGCCTCTACTGTTATGATCATATGGCTTTACCTCTTTAGTCAGTTCATGGGATGAATCACGTGAATAAGACTTTGGATGTTGAACCAGCCTTGCATGCCTAGACTAAATCGTATTCATTTGCTGATTTTTATCTGTATTCTTTCACTGTAATAAACCATGGCATGAGCATAATGGTTTTTTGAGCTCTACTAATCTTTTAGCAAATTATTGAACTGAAAGGTGGTCTTTGGAGACTTTTGAACTTATACATTATAACAGTCTTGCCCAACAGGAAGTTTAGAAGCTAAAAATGGTCACTCAGAGAGGCCTCACATTTACTATTTACCAAATAACATATTCATCAGTTCAGCTTGCGACCCCATGGATGGCAGCAGGCCAGGCTTCCCTGTCCATCACCAACTCCCAGAGTTTACTCAAACTCATGTCTACTGAGTCGATGATGCCATCCAACCATCTCATCCTCTGTCATCCCCTTCTCCTCCTGCCCTCAATCTTTCCCAGCATCAGGGTCTTTTCCAATGAGTCATCTCTTCGCATCAGGTGGCCAAAGTAGTGGAATTTCATCTTCAACATCAGTCCTTCCAATGAACACCCAGGACTGATCTCCTTTAGGATGGACTGGTTGGATCTCCTTGTAGTCCGAGGGACTCTCAAGAGACTTCTCCAATGCCACAGTTTAAAAGCTTCAATTCTTCGGTGCTCAGCCTTCTTTACAGTCCAACTCTCACCTCCATACACGACTACTGGAAAAACCAAAGCTTTGATTGGAGGGACCTTTGTTGGCAAAGTAACATCTCTGCTTTTTCACAGGTTCCAGGAGTGAGGCCACAGATGTCTTTGCAGGAATGCTCCCCACGTTGCCCATGCAACTCACTTGTGATTTTTTTCTTTCATTCTCTCATTTTCTCTCATTCATCAGCTCTGGGTACACCACTTCTGAATTACAAGAGGGAGTTTTTGGCCACACCTGAATTATGACTTGGCAAACCTGATGGAACTCACCACACAATGAGCCGTTCCGGAAGAATCATCACAAGACGTCTCACGCTCAGGTGCTCTGTTTTAGCCAGGGTCCACTAGAACACCAGAAGTTGTTATTCTGAAAACTTATACCTTCCACTGAAAATGGCATGGCCTTGCTGCAGAGCCACAGGGGTCTGCATTGTGACTCTCCCACACGTGCTGTAAACTCCACACAGAATGTTCTTCCATGTCTGATACTTCTAATACCACAGGGTCAGCTCAGCTGGATCATCCAAGTAGCAGCACTGTTTTCACCACAGACTGCATTTTCTGCAAAACCCTTCCCTAATCTAAGTCCCATTCAAAGATGGAAGCCTATTTTGTCACCCTATAAATGGGCAGAAGCAGTATACCCAGCTGTGAAATATGCTACCCTCAGGAACCAGAGGCATTGTGACCTCCTCCTGTATAGTGGGGTATACCATTTTTTAAAGAGGAGACATCCTGGCATGCCCCTGATTTAGTAGGTTCTTCATAGAATTACCTCCCAATGTCTGAAATGCATGTGAGCCAGGGCCTCTAAAGTGGTGACTACTTCAGCTCATCTGGCTTGATTAGCATGATACCATTGATCAGTTCAGTTCAGTTCAGTTGCTCAGTCCTTTCCGACTCTTTGGGACCCCATGGACTGCAGCACACCAGGCCTCCCTGTCCATCATCAACTCCCGGAGTTTACTCAAACTCATGTCCATTGAGTTGGTGATGCCATCCAACCATCTCATCCTCTGTTGTCCCCTTCTCCTCCTGCCTTCAATTTTTCCCAGCATCAGAGTCTTTTCTAATTATCACTGATAGAGCTGACAAATATGATGGTCTGAATGGCATCCCACTCCAGTACCTTGCCTGGAAAATCCCATGGATGGAGGAGCCTGGTGGGCTGCAGTCCATGGGGTCGCTAAGAGTCGGACACGACTGAACGACTTCACTTTCACTTTTCACTTTCATGCACTGGAGAAGGAAATGGCAACCCACTCCAGTGTTCTTGCCTGGAGAATCCCAGGGACGGGGGAGCCTGGTGGCTGCTGTCTATGGGGTCACACAGAGTCGGACACGACTGAAGTGACTTAGCAGCGGCAGCAGTGGGAATTACACATCATCCACACTCTGTAACAAAAAGAAAGTGTGTTAATACAATTTCTTGGGGCAAAACTAAATAATATATACTGTTGTCTCTTTGTGTGAGTTCAAATGTTTCTGATCCCCTCTAATAGTGAAAGGAAAAAAAAAAAAAAACCCACACTCATCCAATCAGTGACCACAACCATATACCCAAGACAGTGTTCATTTGCTTTTGCAAAGATACTGCATCTGGAATAGAAGCTACACCTGGACCTGCCACTTGGCTGACTTGGAGGAACGAGACTCTCATTCTTTAGGACTTGCTAGGTTTCTGTAGGGGACAGACTGACAAGTCAAAGGCCTATGTGACAGAGGCCACTCTTTCTGTGCTCTTCAGGTCCTTAAAGAAGCTTGCACTAGTTTCCAGGCTCCCCTCCCACTCCAGTGGGGGTAGATAAGTCAGTGAAAAGTCTCCGCAAAGACTTATGGTGCTGATGAGATAAACACTGGGGTTCAGAATTTGACACGGGAAGGACATTAATAAACATCCCAGGCTCTCAGCTGGACGCCCGGAAGGTTAAACTCTGGAGTGGACCAGAGGTAGACAAAACCTTAACATTTTGTAACTCCATTTCAAGTCAGTTTCATCTCTGACAAGATGAAGATGATCTGATTCACGCAATCAGAAGACAGAGTGACCTTTCTCTGGAGGGCAAAAAAAAAAAAAAAAAAAAAAATCCTGATGGGGAATGAAGTGGGGGAGAAGTTTTCTCCCAGAAAGGCAACTGCCATTTTTTCACGTTAAATCCAAAGTGATGCCTGTGCTGGGGGCTGACGGAGCTCCTGAATATACCATTTGCATTTGACTGCGAGTGACTTTGGATCCTTCCGTTGATAGTCCGTGATTCAGAGTTGGACAGCTCCGCAAAGGAGACAGCAGATGGAAATTCCCCTGGTAAATTTCAACGTCTTCTGGCTGCAAGAGGACCGAGGCCTCGGTTTGGAAGGTGTGCGTTTTGCGGCTCCGTCCAGCAGGTGGCGATGTGGTACCGGGAAACCGTGCGCTTGCAGTCCAGCTTCCAATGTTTTTAAGCTATTCTGGGAACTCCCGTTCTTTGGGGATTCTGGATTAATTTTTGCTGGAATATCCAGACAGGACAGGGAAATGGTTTGGAGCTAGTCTACATGTCTCATGTGAAGTAGTTCCTGAGAAATCTGTCTTGTGTTTATGAGATGGGAGTGCAGGCGTGCAAGGCATCCATTCCACAACACTTCACAGGCGGCACTAGCGGTAAAGAATCCGCCTGCCAACGCAAGAGAGGCAAGAGATGCAGGTTCAATCCCTGGGTCGGGAACATCCCAGAGGAGGAAACGGCAGCCCACTCCAGTATCTTTACCTGGAGAATCCCATGGACAGAGAGCCTGGAGGGCTGCAGTCCATGGGGTCGCAAAGAGTCGGACACGACTGAACGCACACACCCACAGACACAACAGACAGAAGTATACCGAGTCCATCCAAAGCGCCTCCTCCAGGAGCTCACATTTCCTTCCTCACGTCACATCTTACCTGAACCCCACTGAGTGAATCAGATGTCTTTCCTCCTACAGAATCACAGTGCAAATCAGGGGGCACAATTAAAGCTGCCCAGGGAAGTTCAGAGTGGTGGGGAAAAGCTGGTGGGGGCCAAAGCACTGGAGATTCAGTGTCAGTCCCTCCAATGAACACTCAGGGTTGATTTCCTTTTGGAATGACTGGTTGATCTCCTTGCAGACCAAGGCACTCTCAAGAATCTTCTCCAACACCATGGTTCAGAAACATCAATTCTTCCGCATTCAGCCTTCTTTATGGTCCAACTCTCGCATCCACACACGACTACTGGAAAAGCCATAGCGTTGACTGTGCGGACCTTTGTCAGCAAAGCGATGGCTGCGGTCTTTAATACACTGTCTAGGTTGCTCATAGCTTTCAACTCAAGGAGCAATCGTCTTTTAATGTCATGGCTGCAGTCACTGTCTGCAGTGATTTTGGAGCCCAAGAAAATAAAAGCTGCCACTTCTTCCACTTTTTCCCCTTCTGCTTGCCATGAGCTGATGGGAAAGTCTAGCTCGGGTGGATAAGAGAGGACAGTGGACGTAGGAGAGAGAGAAGTGAACTGTTGGTCTCTCTTCCTCCGTTAGCCCCTTTCTGCAGGATTATTGCCCAAGTGCCACTGTTAATTCCTCTCTCATGTCCCTCTCAGTGTCTGGTGAAAACCAAGGTCAGGGACTTCTTTCTGACTCCATACACGTGCCTTCATGCCATCCCTCAGTCCTCGGTGCCTTTGACTGCCTGCACCTGGGCCAGAATCTTTTCCCCTCTCAGGGCAAGAAAGGGACTTGGGTGCCTGGATCCAACACAGCCAGAAGTTTAACTCCTCCCCTCCCTGAAATTCCCAGTACATTCACACAAGGGTGTATGGTCTTTGGTCCCCTGGGGAGACAGAAAAGTTTCAGCTCCATCTCTAAGTCTCCCCAAAGGCATCTGAGGTTGACGGAGAGAGGCAGGGAGAGAACAGGAGTGATGACATGCATTTATTTCTGTCTTTGTGTGGCTAGTGGGTAGTTTGGGTTCAAGCAAAAGACCTCCTGTTTTAGTTCACTCAAAGGCAGACAGCAAATAGTAAGGTTTAAAGGATGGTGCGGTTGATTTCCACTCTGGGGACTCCTGCACTCAGAAGTCAGAGCCACGTGGCTTTTCTGCTGGCCACGAGGCTTGCTGCCCCAGTGTCGTGAAAACCTTCCCTCCTGCTCCTGTCTAGATGCTTAGTCACTCAGTCATGCCAGTCGAGTCTGACTCTTTGTGACCCCACAGACTGTGGTCTGCCAGGCTCCTCTGTCCTGGGGATTTCCCAGGCGAGAGTACTGGAGTGGGTTGTCATTTCCTCCTCCAGGGGATCTTCCTGACTCAGGGAACGAGCCCTAGTCTCCTGTGTCTCCTGCATTACAGGCAGATTCTTTCCTGCTGAACCATCATCGGGAATGTTCCTGCCTGGAGGAGAGAGAACAGCCTGAGTAACAACAAGGAACCATTGGGATGACTTGTTTTAATCCTTCCTCTTGCCATCCAGACTGTTAACAAGAGGGCCTGTGGCGGGAAGAAGAAAGGAACACTTAATCCTCCCCCTCACCCATCAACTGGGGGATAGCATTTGCTCCAAGATGGCAGAGAGTCTTCTCATAAACCCTAACCCATGCCATCCAGATCTTGTTCATCTTCTCCCAAAATACACCTTGAAAAATTAGTTAGCAAAACACTGAAGCATAATATTTATCGCATTGAAACCTAGTCATTTATGCTAGTAATAACTTAAATTTACCCAGCACTTTTTATTCTAGTCATTAAGTCAATGGTAAGAGACAAATATGACCTCTAATGGTTGAAGGGGAAGCTGGGACACAGAAAATAATTTTTTTCATCCCAAAGTCACAAATTAGCAATGAATACAGTGAGAATCAAAACCCCAATTCTTTGTTTACTTCTTTTCCCAATAGACTATGTGATTTTGAATGAATTTTATATTATTATTTGCATTTGTTAGAGATAGGCTTTCCCAAAAAGATGAAGTAAAAAAAGCAAGTTTAAGCAACAGAAAGTAAATGAAAACAGAGCATCTGGTCACTCAATCTTAATGTGTGTTTCCCAAGTCATCTTCATCTGATATGTGTGGTGGACTGAATCATGGCCCCTGAAGACACAGCCATGTCCTAATCCCCAGGACCTGTGAATGTTGTCTTATATGATAAAGACTTGGCAGGTGTGATAAATTACGGATCTTGAGATAGGAAGTATCCTGCATTATTTGCATGTGTACTAAATCACTTCATTGGTGTCTGACTCTGTGTGACCCTATGGACTGTGGCCTGCCAGGGTCCTCTGTCCATGGGATTCTCCAGGCAAGAATACTGGGATGGGTTGTCATGCCCTCCTCCAGGGATCTTCCCGACCCAGGGGTCAAACCCAGGTCTCCCTCATTGCAAGCAGATTTTTTACCGTCTGAGCCACCAGGGAAGCTCTAATTATCAAGTGGGTCCAAATGTCCTTAGGCTTCCCAGGTAGCTCAGCGGTAAAGAATCAGCAGCCAGTGCAGGAGATGTGGGTTCCATCCCTGTGGTGGAACCCACAGGGAAGACCCTCTGGAGAAGGAAATGGCAACCTACTCCAGTATTCTTGCCTGGGAAATCTCATGGACAGAGGAGCCTGGCGGGCTTCAGCCCATGGGGTTGCAAAAGAGTCAGACACGACTTAGCGACTACAGCAACAACCATCTCATCTGCTTCCCCTGGCTTGTAGGTTGCACCCAATGCACCATTGCAACATCCCTGTAAGATGCAGATCGTGACCTGCTGAAAGAGGGGCACCAGCCACCCAGGGTCGGCAGGGGGCTCCTTCGGAAGCATCCAGGCTCCCACTGCAGGGAGTGAAGCCCACAGGGTCACTTGTATCGAAGGCAGAGTTGCCATACACCCACATGAAGGAAACAGGATCACAAGATTCTTTTACTTACAGATCCCAGAAGCTGGGGTGAGGAGCCAGGGCAAGGGTGGTCCTCTATCCAAAATCACGAGTGAGCAGGGAGACAGAGAGCAGGGTAGCAAGCACCCAGTACTTCTCAGGGGGTTGAGGGGATGGTTCTTAGACTGAAAACTGGCCCCTGTACACGGAAGGCAGGGAGGAGGGCAAAGGAAGCTGTAGACCTCTCCAAACTGATGAGTAGCAGCTTCATAAGCAAGGGCACAGCATGCGTGACTTGTGTTGAGAAGTCAAAACACAGGTGGTCTCTGCATTCCCCCCACCAGAATTTTTTTTTATTGAAATATAGTGAATATACAATATCGTGTTAGTTTCAGGTGTACAGCAAAGTGACTCAGCTGTATCTTTCAGATTATACTCCATTATAGGTTATTACAAGATATTGCATATAATTCCCCATGCTGTAGAGTAACCCCTGGTTCGTATCTATTTGTATCTGTGACTCTATACTCCTAATTTGTCTCTTCTTTCCTCACCTCTTTGGTAACTATATGTTTGTCTCCTGTGTCTGTGAGTCTGTTTCTGACTTGCACTGATACATGGACTCCTTTGCATTCTTTTTTAGATTCCACATGTAAGTGCCATTCGGTGTCTTAAAGTGAAGGGTGTGTCCCTTGACTTTACTGTTCACGCTGTGGAAATGGTAGGCAGCGTGTCCCTTCCGAGGACAGAGGCCCCCCGGATGGCCAGATCCAGTTCGAGGGCCAAGAGGCGGTCATGTCCTCTAGATGTCCTCCACTGGCACTCCACCCCTCGTGACCGGCTCTGACGATCTCACATGCCCGCCTCTCCCGCAAGGTGCCCAGAGTGGTCAGCAAGAGGCTTCTTGAGTATGGAGGTGCCTAGGGGGTCGCTGTCTGGCTGCCCTGGAGGCAGACATCACAGCAACGATGCACCCAGATGCCAGAGAACACACAGATTAAGGTGATTCCCAAAGTAAGTACCGATCATCCCCACCAGGAGCCCCATGAGCTGGACCCCGGATTCACTAAGTCCCCTAGGCTGGAGGGTGGAGCATTGGGGATGTTCACTTGTGTCCTCCTGTGGTTTAATAAACAAAGAAACATTAGTTGGCGTGTCAGGTATGAAGACAGACATGTGGCTTGGATGATGGCACAGGTGTCTCTTGGCAAGGTAGTACTAAATGTCCAAGCCCATCCTGTTTCAGAGCTTTCCTCCTTAGAGACATTTTGGTGTTGGTCAAGACAGGCTTTGCCAACTACCATTTTAGCCTGGCTGGGGACATTCAGTAACGTGTGCTAGGTTGCCTCCCACACAGGCGGATGCCAAGTAAATTATGTAAATACTCCAGGAGTGTTTACATTAGGAGAGGAAGCATAACTCCCCACTCCATCCCTGTGGGTTGTATACAATGAATTCCTTTCAAAGAGTACATTAGACAGAGCAGAGAGAAAAGAATAAATTTACAGGAGAGAATCTGATAAACACGACTTTGGTCAGGTGGTCAAGGCTAACTTCAGGTCACAAAGCATTTTGGTAGTATGTACCCCTGATACTATATGACAATATTTTTTTTTAATTTCCTGATATTTATTATCTATATTATTTATGGAAGTATGGTGGATTTACTATATTAGTTTCAGGTACAAAAGAGTGATTCAATATTATTATTATAATTATTATGATGGTGGTGGTTTAGTCACTAAGTTGTGTCCAGCTCTTGAGACCCCATTGACTGTAGCCCGCCAGCCTCCTCTATCTATGGGATTCTCTAGGTAAGAATACTGGAGTGGGTTGCCATTTGCTTATCCAATTATCATATAGTTATATATTTACTATAATTATAATTATTATATAATAATCATTCAAATAATTATTATTCATTTGATTTTAATTGAAGTATCATTGATTTATAATATCATATTCGTTTCAGGTGTGCAGCACATCATCAGATACATACACACACGCACATATCTCTACGTGCATATATATGTCTGTATATGTGTGTACACGTGTCTATGTAGATACATCTGTGTATGTTGTTCTTGCTGTTTAGTCACTGCCGAGGTCCAGCCCCAGCTGATCCAGGGAGTTCGAAGCGGGGATGGCGTCGGCGAGGATCAGGATACAATAGCTTCAATTAGATATTAATTAGAGATATAAAGAGTAATAGAATCAGGATAGCTCAGTAGGAAAATTCAGTGGAGAAAAGAGGCTGAGTAGCTTGGTTTACATGGGACACCAATAAAACTTCAAGACAAGAAGCTTGCACCACTTACGTAGGCCGCAGGCGTCCTTCCGTTCTCCTGAAGGAGAGGAGACACTGAGGCCTCCCCGGTCGGATCTTAGAAGCCCAGGCATAATTAGTAAGCATGGCGGGTTCTGCACTCCAGATGGAGACTCAGCCAGAGTTTGAGAGAAAGAACGACATGGGGAGACCAGTATTTCGAGAAACTGATCCCAATTCTTTATTTTCCATGGTCTACTTTTATACACTGAGATGTTAAGGAAAAGTCACGCGGGGTCAGCAGTCCTGACTTTTATCAAAGTCAGGTGCTTCATACAAATGTATACAGAGGTCTTAGGGGTGTTACATCATCTTCTGGCCAGGGGGCCTGCTGACAATTTATGACCCTCTCCTTGTGACAGCGGTCAGTCAACCAGGACACTTATTTCTCCAGGGGTGATTATTCTTAAAAAAGACTCCACTTTCCGAAGGTACCAGATAAAGTTACATTCCTATAGGGTGAGGTTGTAGTGGGTTTTAATTAAGGAAAGAATTTGCTTAGCCTAAGGTCTAATGTGATTAATATCAAAGGTTAATACTTATTTCTTCTATATATTCATTAATGTGTGTAAGGGCAGGGGATGTGGAGACTTAGCAACAAACATTGGCTCAACAAATGAAAAACCCTTCACCAATACAATTTCTAATTAGCCCACTATACTTATACTAATGGTTTTCTAACTTTTCTAAGGAACCTGTTTTTAGAAGGTTTAAAGCATCCAGTGCCTCTCATGGTTGGGAGGCTGTGAGCAATCACATGTGGCCGGACAAGCCTGTCAGGCAGGCTAGAGAACCTTCAGAGGAGTTTGTAGGTTAAAACACTCTTGTCACGCCCAGGGGTTTTTATCAACTGGAGCTCTAGGTTAACTCCTTCTCCGAAAGAGGTGGTGGGGGACAGCCCCCCGTAAAGTCAGAGGTGTAGGTGAGAGCACAAAGTAGTAAAGTAGGCAGGCTCTGGTTTTGGGGGTAGATGCTCGAGAATTTCCAGGGGGACTCCTGAGGCTCGATCCCGCCTTTGCGTATGTTGAGCCTCCTTCCTCATGACCTTTGCCATGGGCGGAGGTCCTGGCTCCTGGCAAGTCACTAAGTTGTGTATGACTCCTTTGTGACCCCCGTGGACTGCAGCCCGCCAGTCTCCTCTGCCCATGGGATTTCCCAGGCAAGAACACTGGAGTGGGTTGCCATTTCCTTCTCCTATATATGTGTACATGGATGGAGGAGCCTGGTGGGCTGCAGTCCATGGGGTCGCTAAGAGTCAGACACGACTGAGTGACTTAGCAGCAGCAGCAGCAGCGTATATGTAGTTATTACAAGAATCCTGACGTATTGAGTCTAGTCCCCTTTGTATCCTTGTTTGTTATCCATGCTGTATACAGCACTGTGTCCAGGTTAATACCAACCTCCTAATTGATGCCTCCCTAGACCCCCTCTTGGCTTTGGTAACCGTAAGTTTGTTTTCTATGTCTGTGAGTCTCTTTCCATTTTGGAAATAAATTCATTCGGTTTTTTTTTTATTTTAGTGTCCACAGATAAGCAATATCATACATTTGTCTCCTTCTGACTTCCTTCACTTAGTATGATAATCTCTAGGTCCCTCCTTGTTGCTTCCAATGGCATTACTTCATTCTTTTTGTGGCTGAGTCATATTTCCATTACATGTATGTACCACATCTTCGTTATCCATTCGTCTGTCGATGGACATTTAGCTTGCCTCCACCTCTTGGTTACAAAATGACACTTTGCCTCTGTGATCTTACTCTCCAAAACCCACAGCCCCAGTCCAATGAGTATTAGAAAAAAACATCAGACAAATTCCAATAGAAGGGCATTTTACAAAATAGTTGACCAGTACACTTCCTGTCAAGATCATAAAATACAAGAAAAGGCTGAGAAACTGTCACGACCAAGAGAAGTCTAAGCAGACCTAACAGCGAACGCAATGTGGGCACTAGCCGGCATCCTGGAGCAGGAAAAGAACTTCAGGCAAAAACTAGGACATCTCTATAAAGTAACATGGTATTTAAGATAGCCCCCCTAGTAGCCTATAAATACATGGAAAATGGATATATTACTTTCTGAATTTCAGGAAACATATATCCTGACGGTTTGGATCATATGAGGATTTTGGAAATTCTAAAAGATTTCATTTGAGATTACTTCTAACCAAGCGTTTAGCTACTCAGTCCAGGTGGCACAGTGGTAAAGAATTCGCCTGCCAATTTAGGAGATGCAAGATATGTGGGTTCGATCCCTGGATTGGGAAGATCTCCTGGAAAAGGAAATGGCAACCCACTCCAGTGTTCTTGCCTGGAAAACTCCATGGACAGAGGAGCCTGGCAGGCTACAGTCCATGCGGTTGCAAAGAGTCTGACACAACTGAGCGATTGACCCACACACCTAAGATTAACAGCAGCCCTAAGTGTTGCTACTGATGAACCTACATATTTTCGAAGCCCTTAATTTCCATGTGCCAGACATTGTGGATAATGAGAAGAAGAAGTCTTGGATCCTGCCTTTAAGCAACTGAACTTAGGGGGAGATACTGCTGCTGCTGCTAAGTCGATTCAGTTGTGTCCGACTCTGTGTGACCCCATAGATGGCAGCCTACCAGGGTCCCCCATCCCTGGGATTCTCCAGGCAAGAACATTGGAGTGGGTTGCCATTTCCTTCTGCCATGCGTGAAAGTGAAGTCGCTCAGTAATGTCCAACTCTTAGCAACCCCATGGACTGCAGCACACCAGGCTCCTCTGTCCATGGAATTTTCCAGGCAAGAGTACTGGAGTGGGGTACCATTGCCTTCTCTGAAGGGGAGATAGGGAAGATGAAAAAAACAAAAATAATGTTTACTTTTATTGTCATAAAACTGAGTATTATTAATCTTTGTTCACATTGCTTAACTTTAAAATAGGTATAGTAGCCCACCTCATAGATTTGTTAAAACCAGTTCCTTCATGTACCTAGAAAAATGCTAGGTGCATAGGAAGTAGTCAGTAACATTAATTATTATTGTTGTTGATGAGATTGACCATTACAGAATTTAGAAACCTGTTATCATTGCCTGTGGAATAACAATTCCATAGATGATTCCCTGAACAGCTGGGGTGTATTCTGAATTGTCATTCTTTTTCATCCTTAATACTCACCTTTCTTTGAATCTGGCAGGTTTAGAAATAGTCCTTCCTACCACATTCTGTGTTTTTTCTTAACATCATGGATAATGGATTTCAGGGTACAGCCAAATTCAGTGATGCTGGAAATCCCCTGTGGGTACTTATAAGCGAAGCCTGCAGTGTACGTGGCACCAACGAGCCTTCAGAATCAAACATGGGGGAGCCAGAGACCCAAAGTAAGAAGCGGTGTTATGGGTCGCCACATCAGGCTGGGGGACTATTTCCTGGAAACTCTTCTGGGTGTGCATATGGATGTACTGCGTTCAAGCACCACGCCTGTCTGCAGCTCTAGCCTGAATGTGTTCCAAGTATTTCTCTTCCCGCTGATCCTGAGGGATCACAGCACAGGCATCAGTAGACTTCGCCTCCCCAGCTGGATGGCCAAGAACACACACCGGGCTGCTGTCTGGTCCAGGGTCGTTCCCATCACACAGCCCCTCAGGCGCTGGCTGTCCCTGTGTCTTCACTTTCAGAGCTTCGTGGTCAAGCTCTACATCAGATGTCTCAAACCAACGCTCAAGGAGAAGCAGTGCTTATGTTCATCTTCAGCCTTTTCATAAGCAAATGTCCCCTTTACACACTGACCATGTGTGCGTGCACTCTCACGTGACTCTATGTCTTCTCCCACGGTCCGATATATCACATGCTGATGAGTGGAAATGTACAACCCTTTCAAAACAAAGCAAGTGGCAGAACATGTACTCTTCCTGGTGTACCATGAAAGGTGCCCGACTGAGTCACTGAGCCCAGAAAGAAGTTTGTGCACTTCAACCCGAGCACAGTTTTTGGTCAGTTTCCCAAAGTCTGTTTTATGCAATTCAAACAATTTTTTCCCCTGTGTTTTATCCAAATTATTCTCAAAGTTTTTCTAATTTTATCACTTTCTCTTTCCAAACTAGGGTGCTTGTCTGCCATGATTGTTTGTTTCAACACACAAGGCTTTATTTCCTGTGACTCAGAATTTCTAGCAGCTGGTGCCCTGGCGTCCATGCTTTTTTTCAACCTCAATCTGAGAATTCGAAGCAGCTGGTGCCCTGGCTTTTATGCTTGTTTTTAACCTCAAGCTGAAAGAGCTCGCCCTCTAAGACATCGGCCAACTGTGAGCTGTCTAAAACAAAGCTCAGGTTTCCAATGAGGGTCCAGTCACTCTTCTCCAGAAGGGAAAGAAGTCTGCCATCCGCAGACACAGCCTTCTTATGCTTTCTCCTTTGAAAGCATAGACGCAGAGTTTATACTCATCTTTGTGAAGTTCCCTTCATTTGAGAAGAGTTTTTCTGGTCTTCCCAACTGTGTGAATATAAAATTTGACACAGTCAGTTGATGTGTTGTTAAACCGACCAAATACCTGTTCCTCTTTCCCTGTCTCGCTTCTCTTTGGAGAAAAGGTAACTCTCACGTGGCGGTTTTCAGGAGAACACCTGAGAGGCATTCCAAGGTTTAAGAATGTGTCAGTTCCTTCTGCGCTGTACACCAGCCTTTCTCTGCCAGGGCGAGTTCCCACTGCCTTTCTGACAACCTCAGAGTGCTGAGGGTCTCCCACAAGCTCCCCCATCACACGGGGCCTGTGCTTCCTTCGCTTGTTTGGCTTGATGTTTACATCAAGGATAACATAAATTGTCTCTTCTGGGGACACAGTTTGGTCTCTGGGTCCTTCAACCTGGATGTTGTCTATATTCTCTGAACTTGTCTTAGAGTCCATCTCCATTTGAGGAGTATTGGACTTATCCTGCTGGTTTTCACTGAGGTAAACAGAAATGTTAAATATTTTAAAATTATGAGTGCAACAATAGTCTTTTATATTTCTCTTTGCTGCATACCATTCACAAAGTTTTTCATGGAAACGCAGAATGAATATGAAAAGGCCAGGGAATAGAATTAAATCAGAATCTGAGTTGGGATCCAACATATAAGCCGAGTTTCCTATCTTATCAGTTAGATAAGTTCTTAACACAGCTACACTGGTGCAGTGTTTTCAGAGAAATATAAGGAAAGAAGCAACTTTCCCCAAGTGCATCAAAAACAGAGATACTTAAATCTGAGTGTTTGTTACTTCAGGTCTTGGTTATAATTTTCAACTTCAAAATTTTTACTTTTTTTGAGCATAGTGATGATTTGCACCAAAAAATTCTCGTCTTCTTGTTGAAAAATTCAAGGAGCACTGTAGACTCAGAAAAAGAGATGATGGTTTGATATGATAACAGAGTCCAGTTAGTAGGGATAGCCATGACTTCACTTTTGTAAACTTAAGGCCAAGTCTTCATTCCACTTCTGCCTTAGGCAACAGTCACTTTTCCTCGCTTCTTATTAACAAATTGAGGAAAATAAAATTCTCTCTTCTTGCCTAACAAGGCTATGGTAAGAACAAACATCTTAAAAATTGCTTTATAAACTGTGAAGCACTGTGCAAATATAGATATGCTTGTTACTGAACAGATCAGCCATGTTAGGGAACGACATATATTTCCATGCTTTGCAATAGCATTCATGTTATTTTCACTCTATAGCTTATTCTAATACGTTATATTTTATTTTATGGCTGTTGTTCAGGAAGTATTACAACTTTTTTTTTTTTTGGTTGAAGTTTCCTTTGATCTAGCAAAGAGTTTTATTAAAACATCTTCCTGCCACCATCAAACTAAAACAAGAAGAATAAAATGGATGAGACAGATTTTAAATTATTTACTATTTCCTACGTACAATGAAGTCATTTATTGGCAAGAAGGTCTATGAAGCCCAGTCTCAAGGATGGCTAAGTTTAATAAGTTTAAGTTTATATTCCACAAATAGTGTTTATAAACATACCTTAGGAAAGCAGTGTTCAGTACAGCTCTTACACTTTTCAGCTGAGTCCTTCTGTGAGGGCTGCTCAGAGCTCACGATGGCTTGAAGATGAACACACAATTCAGCTGAAACATGTTTCAGAAAGCGTCAAGTTACAGCAGTATCTTCAAGGCTATCATTAATTGTATAGAGACTAAGATTAACAGGGACCCCCTAACACACCTGTCCCATTCAGCTCCACCCTCACTTTCCTTAGAGATGTTAATTTAGAATGTAGACAGTTTATCCACTAATTACAATGACCTGAACAATAAAACCTCCTTTTTATAGAGCAGCACACCAGACTTTACAAAAATTATCTCTAATTGCCAGTGCAATTATACCACGTAGGTATACCTTCATTTTGCAGGCGTAGAAAGTATAACTTAGATAACTTGCCCAAGGCCAGACCTACAAAGCAGAGATGGAATTCAGATGCCAGGATAAATACCTTACAGATGGATTTTCTCTTGGAGCATTGAAAAGTGTGTTCTAGATACACCAATGTTAAAATTCAGCCTCCATTTAAGACGGAGACAATACCGAGGTGATATCATTATAGGAAGACAGGTGGGAAGAGAACTCTGTTGTGCCATGAAGACAGAACAAACTTAGAGAGTCTGCCCAAGAGCTGCAGCTTTAGTTTTAAGGAGGTGTTTCCCCGTTTGTCATCCCGCTGACACCTCCCCAGAAGAGAAACGATGTAAATGAAATAGTGAAGTTTTCAGCAGTGATGTAAACCTCTAGAAAGTTAAAGCCATGGACGGCAGCAGCCATCTGTCTTCAGAGTCCCAACATGTGTCACAAAGCCTGGCACAGGGCAAGCCCTCAGCAAAGAAACATTCACACAGACATGTCAATGAGAGCATGAGGTGGCCTATGAGCTCTGCCGTTTTAGAACTGCTTTTCATAGACTACCTCATGTAATTTTTACAGCCCTCTGAGATACACTAATCCTATGTCACTGATAAAGACTTTGAACATCCAGACAGGTCAAACTATTTACTTGAGGTCACAAAGCCCCAGAAAGTATATTTCTCATAACTTTTGATTATGAACATATTCAAACAGAGAAACAAGAGAATGGTACAATGCTGCTGCTGCTGCTGCTAAGTCGCTTCAGTCGTGTCTGACTCTGTGCAACCCCAGAGACGGCAGCCCACCAGGCTCCCCCGTCCCTGGGATTCTCCAGTCAAGAACACTGGAGTGGGTTGCCATTTCCTTCTCCAATGCGTGAAAGTGAAGTCACTCAGTCGTGTCCAACTCTTAGCGACCCCATGGACTGCAGCCCACCAGGCTCCTCCATCCACGGGATTTTCCAGGCAAGAGTGCTGGAGTGGGGCGCCCTTGCCTTCTCCCAATGGCACAGTGAGCCTCTGATGCTCACACACAGGGTAATGCGCCCTTATGTTTGCTTGTTTATATCACCCTTGTGTTTTACATTAATTTACAGTTAGAAACGTCAGGACATGTTCACCCTAATTGCCACTTTCCCTCTTTAAAAATTTTGGACTTTTTCTTATATCATCACAAAACTCATTTACTCAGACCAAGATGCAATTGAAGGATACATAAGTTGTCTTTAATTTTTGAGTCTGTCCTGTTCTAAAAAACAACAACATTGATTTATTGAAGAAAACAGAGACTTGTAGAGTGTTTACTTCCTGGGTGGCTTCTTCACCTTAGTGCTTAGCTTCTAGCTCCTGCATTTCTGGTCAAGAAGTTACCTACAGACTGTGCTGATTCCACTCACTGTTTCATAGCAGAGCCTGAGCGCTGGCTTCATCGTTTCCTGGGACTGCGCTTACCAACAAACTCCCTTCAGCCTCTCTCAGCCTCAGTTCACTGTTAGCAAGGTGAGCGATGGTTCTCAGTCTGCCTTTCTGCCCCCCGCTTCCCCTCCCTCCTCTGTCCCCCCTCCCCTCTCCTCCCCCTCCCCTCTCCTCCCCCTCCCCTCTCCTCTCCCTTCCTCCCTTCTCTCCCCCACCTTCCCTCCTCTCCCTCCCCCCTCCCTCCTCCTCTGCTTTTCCCTTTTCTCCTTCCCTCCCCCAGGCCCCTCCACACTCTTCTCTGGCCGGGACTCCCCAGAGCCTGGCCGTGGCCTCATCCAGGGGCAGGACTCAGAGAGCGCAGGCCCCGGGCTTCCTTTAGGTCCGCCAGCTAGCTCCCACCGGCAAACTGCATGATGGATGCAGCCACTGCCTTCTGGGCTCCCCACACGGACCCGTCTGCCCCAGCCCAGCCCAGCCCCTTCCTACCAGCCCCGGGCCGGGGTCCGGCCTGGCCGCCCAGGGCCCGGCCCTCTCGCTGAGCCCCTCGCCCAGGGCTGGGGTGCCGCGCCCGCCCGGGTGTCTGCTCCCTTGGGAAGAGCAGTCCTCCCAGCTCCGCAGGCGGCTGGCGAGGGGCGTGCTCCCACCTTTGCTCAGAAGAGCAGTCATGGAGGGAGGTGGGCTAAGATTTCGGAACTGCTGACTTTCGGAACCCTTGCTCAGTGGTCCCTTTGGAGACTCTCTTTCATTTCCTCCTGGCTTCTTTCAGCCTAGGCCTCCCGCCCACCGCCCCCCGCCCCCTCCCCTGCCTCTCCGGGTTCCTCTATTCTGTTGACAACTGGGAAAGCGGAAAGAGGATGGTTGGAGACACTTCACAGCGGAGCACTTGAGGCGCGGCTCCGCCCGCTGGAGCTCACGGAGGACGCGGCGGGTGGGTGGGGGCGATGGGGCTGGAGTCACCCGGGCGCTTTCCTGGGGTGTCCTTCCCAGCCGCCAGGATCGGACCCACGACGAAGACAATTAGGAAGAAACCTCGGGTGCAGAGGACGTGGACGACCTCGTCACAAATCGATTCTCCAAAGGTCTGAAAGTGCAGACGTTTGCCAGGACTGTGCATCTCAAAGCTGGCCGTTACACATCTCCGTCCGAAAGGGCTTGCAAAGCTCCGCACGCTAGGCGGAGAGCAAGCTTGCAGTATTCCACCCCGTGTTTGAGAAGGGATCGAAGTCGCAAAGCTGACAACTTGGATGCAGCTTGACAGAGGAGTCTCCGCTGTGTATAAGATGACAGGGTTGAAGAGTGTTATTTGGTGACTACAATCTGCGTGATGATTTGGGAGAACTGGACTTAACGTGCATTCAATACACTTAAAGTAGTTTGTTACCGCTTCCTCTTCTGTGGGTCCTCTGGGGTTTGGATAGAGGAACTTTTAAAAGGGCAACAGTAACAATGAAACCAACTTGCCCAAAAGTGTCCACCTCTTACTGTCCTCCTCCGAAATCATTATAGGTTTCTGGATCTCTGAGAGCAGAGAGTGCAACAATCACCAGAGAATTAGTATCCAGCTGATCCTTTTCTTTTTTTATTGTGGATTCTGAAGCAACAAATATTCAGCGACAAGTAAAACGTAATAAAGAATGTAGCTGTTTTAGTCGCTAAGTAGTGTCCAACTGGTTTGTGACCCTCCATGGACTGTAGCCCACCAGGCTCCTTCATCCATGGGATTTCGCAGGCAAGAATACTGGAGTGGGTTGCCAGTTCCTCCTCCAGGGGATCTTCCCAAACCTGCATCTCGCCTGAATTGCAGGCAGATTCTTTACTGCTCAGCCACCCATAAAGAATACTAGGGTTGAAATTGCTGAGAGAGCTGAGCTATCCTGATGACTTCTAAACATTGAACAGCGTCCTGATTTCCATCTGACTTATTAATATTTGATAGGCTTTGAGATATTGAGATATTGCCTGGAAATTAAGAAATGGATCTCAGAATGCTATGAACATGAGTGAAGTCATCCTTTTTGAAACAAGCACTGATATTGCTGAAACCACCACTTGTAAAGTAAGAAGACCTCTGATGGTAATAAATACAACCAGTTAGTCTACTGAGAATGTGTGCAAATGTGAGTCATTTCCTGTGGGTTTTCACCCCCTTCTTCCACTTCTTCTTCTTCTTCTATTTTTTTTTTTTTTTTTTTTTGCCCTTTGCCCATTTCACAGAGAAGAAATCAGGTAAATTTCCTAGAGGCCACGGAACTAGTTGGAAGAGAAAAGAGTTTTAAGGCTTCAACTCTCAGAGCCTCACAGCCTTCTGGAGCTCTTCGGAGAGATGAGGTACCTTTCAGGTCCTCCATTTGCGATTTAAAAGATTGTCCCAGACCAGAGATTCCCCAACTTTTAGAAATGCAAATTCACAGAGCCCACACAATATGTTATGGTTTAACAAGTCTGGAGTGAGGCCTGATAATCTGCATCTTTTCCATATCACCATGGTGAGGGACTTCCCTGGTGGTCCAGTGGTTAAGAGTCCATGGTCCCAACGCAAGGGGCCCAGGTTTGATCCCTGGTCAGGGATGTAGATTTCACAGGCCACAACTAAGCACTGAGAGCCGCAACGGAAGATCTGGCGTGCTACAATGAAGATCAAAGATGCTGCGTACTGAAGCTAGGACCCAGCATGGCCAAATAGATAAACATGAAAAAACATATTACCCTAGTGCAAAACTCTGGACTGGATCATCTTATTCATTTTACTTTCTTATTGAAGTAGAGTTGATTTATAATATTATATTAGTTTCAGGTATATAACACAATGATTCAATACTTTTAGAGATTTTACTCCATTTAAAGTTGTTATAAAATATTGGATATTTTATAGTATATAATATATATTACATATTTATACGTATAATATATATATATATAATATAGTAGAGACTATTCCTTGTTCTCTACAGTATATCCTTGTAGCTTATTTATTTTATGCATAGTAGTTTGTGCTTCTTGAACTATCCCTATCTTGCCCCTTCCCCCTTTCTTCTCAACACTAGTAACCACTAGTTTGATCTCTGTACCTGTGAATCTGTTTCTGTTTTCTTATACTCACTGCTTTATGTTTTAGATTCCACATATAAATGATATCGTATGGTTTGTTTTTCTCTGTCTGACTTCACTAAGCCTAATACCCTCCAGATCCATGCACGTGGTTGCAAATGGCAGACTTTCAATCTTTTTTTATGGCTAATACTTCAATATATATACCACATCTTTACCTATTTGTCTGTTGATAGACATAGATTGTTTCCATATCTTGGCTATTGTAAGTAACACTGATGTGAACACTGGACTACACATATTGTGTCTTTTCAGGTTAACGTCTTCATTCTGTTTGGATATATAACCATCTGGATCACATGGCAGTCCTAATTTTAGTTTTTTGAGGAAACTCCGTAATGTTTCCCATGTTGGTTGCACTAATTTAGATTCCCATCAATAATGTACAGTTCAGTTCACTCTCTCAGTCATGTCTGACTCTTTGCGACCCCATGGGCTGCAGCACGCCAGGCTTCCTTGTCCATACCAACTCCTGGAGCTTGCTCAAATGCATGTCCATCGAGTTGGTTCCCCTTTCTCCACATCCTCACCAACGTTTGTTATTTGCAGACTTAAAAATCATGTATTTATTTATTTATGATTGAGAGCTTTCTCCAGTGGCAGCAAGTGGAGGCTGTTCTTTCTCAAGGTGCTCAGGCTTCTCACTGTGGTGTCTTCTCTTGTTGCAGAGCACAGGCTCTAGATGCGTGGGCTTGGGTAGTTGCAGCACCTGGGATCAGTCATTTCCGTTCCCCATGGGCTCAGTTGTGGTACATGGGCTTTTAGGTGCTCACAGCTGTCCACTGAATTGGCAGGCAGATTCCTGCCCACTGTATCACCAGGAAAGTCCCTGTTATTTGTAGACTTTTGATGATAACCATTCTGACAGGTACCAGGTGATATCTCATTGTGGTTTTGATTTGCATTTTACTGAGTATTACTGATGTTGAACATCTTTTCATGTGCCTATTGACCATCTGTACGTCTTCTTTTGAAAAAATATCTATTCAATTCTTCTGTCATTTTTAAGTCAGGTTGGTTTTTTTTTAATAGTGAGTTATATGAGCCATTTATATATTCTGGATATTAACCCCTTATCAGTTATATCATTTAAAAATATTTTCCCCCATTCAAGTAGGGCATTTTTTTTTTTTTCATTTGTCCATGGCTGCTTTTGCTGTGGAAAAGCTTTAAGTTTAATTGAGTCCCATTTGTTTCTTTTCGCTTTTGTTTTGTCTTAGGGGACAAAGTAAAAAAAAAAATAAAATAAAATACTGCATCAATTTGTGTGGGTTCCATCATCCTTAAAGCCAGTTTCTAATGAACAAACTTTACCCTGCTCTCTCTGTCAGGTACTGTTCTATGTTCTTAGTTCAGTTCAGTTTAGTTCAGTCGCTCAGTCGTGTCCGACTCTTTGCGACCCCATGAAATGTAGGATGTCAGGCCTTCCTGTCCATCACCAACTCTCGGAGTTCACCCAAACTCATGTCCATCGAGTGGTGATGCCATCCAGCCATCTCATCCTCTGTCATCCCCTTCTCCTCCTGCCCCCAATCCCTCCCAGCATCAGAGTCTTTTCCAATGAGTCAACTCTTAACAATGTTTAAATCCTCACACCACCTTTGCAAAGTGGGGACAACTTTTAGCACCCCCATTTTGCAGAGGAAGAACCTGGCCCCAAGGCTTTCGCCTCTAGAACTATCTTCCTTCCTATTGTCAGCTCAGTCTCCAGGACGCCACCCCACCTCAGCCCTTTCCCATCCAGTCGGTTCCACTTAGGGCAGTCCTCTCCCCGTGACCCTCCATGCAGGGGATGAGATCAGCGCCCACAGCTTCCTCCCAGGAAAGTCCCGGGAGGCCTACTCAGGGGTGTCTCCTCGCCCTGGGTGGAGCCCTGCCTGTAGACAGAGACCTGGGGCTGGGGGATGGGGGGACGGAGCTGGGACGAAGATTGACATCCACCACGCCCAATGGCAACACTGCTGGGAGATGGCTTCCCAAGCCTCAGGTCTCTGGGGCAGAGCTTGAAGCCTTCTGGAAACTGCTTTTCCCCTCTCTGGGAGCTGGAGAGGATAGCAGAGAGCTGTGAAGTGGGAGATCTGGGACGTTCTATGACCTGCTCTTTTGAGACCCTTCTATTGCTCTGAAGGAGCCAGCCCTGGGATTGGTTTGGCCTCTTGGGGCTGACTCAGCCTCCTTTCAGTTTACTCATGACCTGCCTCACCCTCACTAGGTAGTTCAGTTCAGTCGCGTCCGACTTCTTTGCGACCCCACAGACTGCCTCACGCCACGCCTGCCCGTCCATCACCAACTTCCTGGGCTTGCTCAAACTCATGTCCGTCGAGTCGGTAGGTGGAGGAGGTCTTAAATACCCGTTTCTCCATCACTGGTGATACCCTGGATTACTGTAAAAATGGAAAGGGATTCTTGGATCAGAATTAAGGAATTTACTTACATTAACTTAGTAGTGTTGGTCACTCAGTCGTGTCGGACTCTTTTGTGACCCCATGGTTTGTAGCCTGCGAGTCTCCTCTGTCCATGGAATTTTCTAGGCAAGAATACTGGAGTGGATTGCCATTTCCTTCTCCAGGGGATCTTCCTGACCCAGGCAGGTTCCTTCCTTACTGTCTGAGCCACCAGGGAAGCCCAAATATAATTTAAGTGTTATGTAAATAGTTGAAGATGAGTGGCAAATTCAAGTTTTGCTTTTTGGAATTTCACAGAATTTTTTTTTCAAATATTTTCCATCCTTTGGTTCAGCCTATGGATATGCAGATACATAGGACCGACTGTGTTTTCTTCTTTCCAAATACCTGCAAAGTACTTCTGGCCCTGAAAAGAGTAAGCTGAGTCCTTAGATACATTTTAAGTTATATTACATATATAATATATTACATATTCGGAAGTTTCTTTTCCTCCTTAAACTTTGTTTTAATACGTCCCCAAATTCTGTAACAGTTTTGGCCAAGCTGTCTCCATTAAAAAGTACTGATTCAAAACTTCCACGCACAAAGTACATGGGCCACAAAACACCAACCTTAATTTTCCTTCCTAGCCTTTTTATAGTAGCAACAACAGCAAAAGCAGGCTGGTGTCAAAGCCAATTGTAGACATTTTCTATGCCCTGAGGGCTTCCCTGATAGCTCAGTTGGTCAAGAATCTGCCTACAATGCAGGAGACCTTGATTTGACTCCTGGGTCAGGAAGATCCCCTGGAGAAGATATAGACTACCCAACCCAGTATTCTTGGGCTTCTCTTGTGGCTCAGCTGGTAAAGAATCTGCCTGCAATGTGGGAGACCTGGGTTCAATCCCTGGGTGGGGAAGATCCCCTGGAGAAGGGAAAGGCTACCCACTCCAGTATTCTGGCCTGGAGAATTCCATGGACTGTATAGTCCATGGGGTCACAAAGAGTCGGACACGACTGAGCGACTTTCATATCTATGCCCTGAAGCCTGGCAATTAATGTATTTTACCACCCTCTCCTCCCTTGCAGGCAATAGTGGAAATAGTTGAACCACATGATTGGAGTGATAGACTCAATAGCCAGATTTCACGGTGAGTGGATGTCTTTTTGTTGTTGTTCAGTCGCTCAGTCGTGTCTGACTCTTTGTGACCCCATGGACTGCAGCACATCAAGCTTCCCTGTCCTTCACTGTCTCCTGGAGTTTGCTCAAACCCATGTCCATTGAGGCGGTCTTTTAGTTCTACTTAATTGTCCAGCTGACCAAACAAACAAAAAGGGCTGCAGCCAATATGCTCAATGAGGCTGGATGAACATGTATTTCACCAGCAAAGTGTGGGCCATTTTCTGATCTTCCTTCTTTGCTGCCCTTGGCAAGGTTGGATGAAGTCCACGAGGATTGTGCAGCAAAGACAGGAAGGAGAGTGCTGGAGGAACTCCACCATAGGGGCCTCATCTTTAGCTGGTTTATATGGGGCTTCCCCGGGGACTCAGTGGTAGAGAATCTGCCTGCCAATGCAGGAGACTTGGGTTCCCTCCCTGGGTCTGGAAGATCCCCCTGGAGAAGGAAATGGCAGTCCACTCCAGTATTCTTGCCTGGGAAGTCCCATGAACAGAGGAGCCTGGCGGGCTACAGTACATGGGGTCAGACACAACTGAGCGACTGAACAGCAACAAGATGGTTCCAGCACAATTATCTGTTGGGTTAGGTTTCCCATGAGCATGCTTTATGGGTTAGCTGTTCTGCATCTCTCATTGACCTGTGTCTAAGAACTATCCTAGGGTCTGTGTGTCTGATTTCTGTATAACCCAGTGATAAGCTATACCTACAGTTTTCGTGGAGAATGTTACTAGAACCACTTAGAACCACTGTTTGGCCCACTCAATTGGACCCATCTTTGGTTCAGAGGAAGGGGTAGTGGTCACAAGGCAGGTATGCGCAAGCAGTGGCACAGGACACTGAGAGAGGCGGTCTTCACTTGTGTGCCAGTTAAAAAAAAATAAGTCTGAGGATCTGATTCAGCTAATTTGGAGCTGCCCTGAATAATGTTCAGTGTAGATTTAGTTGCAACATCAGGATCATGTGATTTGCAATCTTTGAGTGTGGTTGCAGCAGGAGGAGCCGTGGGCTTCCAGGATTTGACAAGAGGGTCCACTGTTCTCAAAATGTCTTAAAGTATCCTTCTGGTTAAAGTTATAGTGCACTTTTTGTTGTGAAGTTGTTCTTTTCAGTTTCAGTAAATACTAAAGCAAGAAATGTCAGTCCACATTGCCTGGCAGAGAAAGAATGAGTCGGATGTTGAGAGAACCTAATTCTCTGTTATTCAAGTAGTTGTTAGGAAAGAACGCTTGCCTGTTGAATAAGTACTTTGGGCTCTCGGATTATTAGTAATTATAACCCAGTAAATAATTATCGTGTGTACCTCATGTTATCATTACTATTTACTTTGGGCTGCCCCATCTCTGCTGCTGCGTGTGAGCCTTCTCTGGTTGTGACCAGTGGGGGCGACTTTCTAGTTGCAGGGTGTGGGCCTCTCACTGTGGTGGCCTGGGCACATGGGCTTGTTGTCGTGCAGAACGTGGGATCTTCCCAGATCATGGATCAAACTTGTGTCTCCTGCATTGGTAGGAGGCTTCTTAACCACTGGACCACCAGGGAAGTCTTCACATATTGGTATTAGATTGAAGAATATCATCACATTTTTCTCATCAAGTCTATCTCTCTGCCAATTTTCTTGATAGACTTCCCATAAAAGCTCTTTCGAGTCTAAGATTTCATTTTTCAGTAGCAAATTTTGTCCTGTAGGGGAAAAAAATGAGACTTAGGATAATATAACCTTCTTCCAAAGAGACGTTGCCATCCATTCTGGGAGATGGCTAGGTGGGAGTCACTAACCTAACCTAGGCTGTGCTGTGTTGTGCTTAGTTGCTTCAGTCATGTCTGACTCTTTGCAACCCTGTGGACTGTAGCCCACCAGGCTCCTCTGTCCATGGGGATTCTCCAGGCAAGAATACTGGTGTGGGTTTCCACGCTGTCTTCCAGGGGATCTTCCCAACCCAGGAATCGAACCCAGGTCTCCCGCATTGCAGGCGGATCCTTTATTGTCTGAGTCACCAGGGATCATCCAGGTTAGATCATCCTAACTTAGTTGGGGTCGAGAATGTTTTCTGACTTGAGTCCCTGTGAAGGTTGTTTTTTTCCTATATAAAATTTTGCAGTGTTTACTAGACCCCCCACCACTTGATAGGCCTTAAATTCTAACTTTTGCTTCTGCTTCCCTCAGCTTCATGATTTGTTTCAAATGTCTGGTTAGCTAGTCAGATGCTCAACCATCTCCTCCAAAAATGGCAGGTGCCTCTAATGTAAAAGCAACATGAACAACAGAGCTCACCCTTTGAACCTATTTTCTCACTTGAATATTGGTCCTGTACTTCCTGCTTTCATAATGCTTTGATATCTTCACACAAGTGTTTCCTATTTTTTGTCTATATTTTCAGGTTATTCAGTATGCCTGCATGTGTATGCAGGGTGGGAAGATTGGTTTGAATACCCGTTCCACCAGTACCAGAATTCTGAGACTAATTTTTCATATTGCTAAATTCCAATAGCAGTTGAATTCAAAACCTCTCCTGTCTTATACGTGAAATTTAGAACCTTCATTTACAAAGGGTAAGCTTCCTAGAATTGGAGTTCTGGTATTTGGGAGGCTCCTAAGACTTGGAAAATATCAATCATTAACGTTGAGAGAAGACTCTACACATGGACATCACCAGATGGTCAATACCGAAATCAGATTGATTATATTCTTTGCAGCCAAAGATGGAGAAGCTCTATACAGTCAGCAAAAACAAGACCGGGAGCTGACTGTGGCTCAGATCATGAATGCCTAATTGCCAAATTCAGACTTAAATTGAGGAAAGTAGGGGGAAAAATGAGACCATTCAGGTATGACCAAAATCATTCCTTACGATTATACAGTGGAAGTGAGAAATAGGTTCAAGGGATTAGATCTGAAAGACAGAGTGCCTGATGAAGTATGGATGGAGGTTCATGACATTGTACAGGAGACAGGGATCAAGACCATCCCCAAGAAAAAGAAATGCAAAAAGGCAAATTGGGTGTCTGAGGAGTCTTTACAAATAGCTGTGAAAAGAAGAGATGTGAAAGGCAAAGAAGAAAAGGAAAGATATACCTATTTGAATGCAGAGTTTCAAAGAATAGAAAGAAGAGATAAAAAAAGCCTTCCTCAGTGATCAGTGCAAAGAAATAGAGGAAAACAATAGAATGGGAAAGACTAGAGATCTCTTCAAGAAAATTAGAGATACTAAGGGAACTTTTCCGGAGAAGGCAATGGCACCCCACTCCAGTACTCTTGCCTGGAAAATCCCATGGATGGAGGAGCCTGGTGGGCTACAGTCCATGGTGTCGTGAAGAGTCAGACATGACTGAGCGACTTCCCTTTCACTTTTCACTTTCATGCACTGGAGAAGGAAATGGCAACCCACTCCAGTGTTCTTGCCTGGAGAATCCCAGGGACGGAGGAGCCTGGTGCTGCCATCTTTGGGGTCGCACAGAGTCGGACACGACTGAAGCAACTTAGCAGCAGCAGCAGCAGCAGGGGAACTTTTCATGCAAAGATGGGCACAATTAAGGACAGAAATGGTAAGGACCTAACAGAAGCAGATGATATTAAGAAGAGGTGGCAAGAATACACAGAAGAACTATACACAAAAGATCTTCATGACTCAGATAATCACGATGTGATCACTCATCCATAGTCAGACATTCTGGAATGTGAAGTCAAGTGGGCCTTAGGAAGCATCACGATGAACAAAGCTAGTGGAGGTGATGGAATTCCAGTTGAGCTCTTTTAAATCGTAAAAGATGATGTGGTGCTGCACTCAATATGCCAGCAAATTTGGAAAACTCAGCAGTGGTCATAGGTTAGAAAAGGTCAGTTTTCATTCTAATCCCAAAGAAAGGCAATGCCAAAGAATGTTCAAACTAACACACAATTGCCTTAATCTCACACGCTAGCAAAGTAATGCTCAAAATTCTCCAAGCAAGGCTTCAACAGTATGTGAACTGAAAACTTCCAGATGTTCAAGCGGGGTTTAGAAAAGGCAGAGGAACCAGAGAACAAATTGCCAACATCCATTGGATCACTGAGGAGAAAGCAATGGCACCCCACTCCAGTACTCTTGCCTGGAAAATCCCATGGACGGAGGAGCCTGGAAGACTGCAGTCCATGGGGTGGTTGAGGGTCAGACACGGCTTCTCTTTCACTTTTCACTTTCATGCATTGGAGAAGGAAATGGCAACCCACTCCAGTGTTCTTGCCTGGAGAATCCCAGGGACGGGGGAGCCTGGTGGGCTGCCGTCTATGGGGTCGCACAGAGTTGGACACGACTGAAGTGACTTAGTAGCAGCATTGGATCATTGAAAAAGAGAGTTCCAGAAAACCATCTACTTTTGTTTTATTGACTATGCCAAAGCCTTTGACTGTGTGGATAACAAGAAACTGTGGAAAATTCTTAAGAGATGGGAATACCAGACCACCTGACCTGCCTCCTGTGAGGCATGTGTGCAGGTCACGAAGCAACAGTTAGAACTGGACATGGAACAACAGACTGGTTCAAAATTGGGAAAGGAGTACGTCAAGGCTGTATATTGTCAGCATGCTTATTTAACATATATGCAGAGTACATCATAAGAAATACTGGGTGGGATGAAGCACAAGCTGGAATCAAGATTTCTGGAACAAATATCAATAACCTCAGATATGCAGATGACACCACCCCTTATGGCAGAAAGTAAAGAAGAACTAAAGAACCTCTTGATGAAAGTGAAAGCGGAGAGTGAAAAAGTTGGCTTAAAGCTCAACATTCAGAGAATGAAGATAATGGAATCTGGTCCCATCATATCATGGCAAATAGATGGAGAAGCAATGGAAACAGTGACAGACTTTATTTTTGGGGGCTCCAAAATTGCTGCAGTAGGCAACTGCGGCCATGAAGTTAAAAGATGCTTGCTCCTTGGAAGAAAAGTCATGACCAACCTAGTTGTCATATTAAAAAGCAGAGACGCTACTTTGCCAACAAAAGTCTGTCTAGTCAAAGCTGTGGTTTTTCCAGTAGTCACGCCTGGATGTGAGAGTTGGACCATAAAGGAAGCTGAGCACAGAAGAATTAATTGATGTGTTTGAACTGTGGTGTTGGAGAAGACTCTTGACAGTCCCTTGGGCTGCAAGGAGATCCAACCAGTCCATCCTAAAGGGTATCAGTCCTGAATATTCATTGGAAGGACTGATGCTGAAGCTGAATCTCCAATACTTTGGGCACCTGATGTGAAGAACTGACTAACTGGAAAAGACCCTGATGTTGAGAAAGATTGAAGGCAGGAGGGGAAGGGGACGGTAGAGGATGAGACGGTTGGATGACATCACTGACTCAATGGACCTGAGTTTGGATAAACTCTGGGAGTTGGGGATGGACAGGGAGGCCTGGCGTGCTGTCAGGGATTGCAAAGAGTCAGACACGACTGAGCAACTGAACTGAACGGAATCTTGGATGACATTTTCTCTGCTGTTCTGCTTTGTCTTCTGGTAGGAGAAAGCTAACAGATTTCTCTCATGCCCTGTGCTTCATTGCAGTGGTCCTGTTAGTGTATTAGGGTTCCCCAGTAAAGCAGAACCAATAGGATATGTACATTTATTACAGGTAATTGGCTTATGAGATTATGTACAAATGCATGTATGCATTTATTATGTTATTGGCTCACATGTTTGTGGAGGCTGGAAAGCCCCAACATCTGTAGGGTGAACCTGAAAACCAGAGACCTGGGATATCCCATGGTGTGCTCCAGTCAGCATCTGAAGTTCTGAGAACAAGGCAGTCTTGAGACCCAGGAAAAACCAATGTTTCAAGTCCAAAGGCAGGAAAAATCCAGTGTCCCAGTTCAAAGACAGTCATACAGGAAGAATTCTCTCCTAAATCGGGTGAGGGTCAGTCTTTTTGTTGTATTCAGGCCTTCAACTGATTGGACGAGGCCCACCCATATTAAGAAGGGCTATCTGCTTTAATCTTAATCTTATGCAAAATCACTCTCCCAGAAAAACCTAGAATAACACTTGACTAAATATCCAGTCACCTTGTGGCCCAGTCAAGTTGACATACAACATTAACTGCCACACCAGATTTAAAGTTACTATGATCTGAAGGTAATTTGCAGAATATGTGAGAAAAAAGTTTTATGCAGAAAGAATTTTTAGAATTAAACTCCATCATCAAAAAAATAGGGGATATTTGTGGGAGAGCATTTTAAAACTTAATTCAAAAAGATGGGAAATGATGTTGGCTTAGTACTTTGAAGTGGTATACTTTCCAGAGATTCTGTATTCAACACTCAGTTACAGGAAGCCAGTAGGATTTATACTAAATTTCATGATGCTAATGAAAATGAAGATCAGATACTGGCCCATTGTAAATATAACAGGAAGACCAAATATCCCTTGACACCACTTAGGAAGTAGCAAAAAGTCCAAACTGAATATAATCAACCCTCTAGATCTAACTACCAGTTTACAGGAAATAGAGGGAGTACAGCTACACATTCAGTGACATGATAGAGATGAAAGAGTGGAGTCCAGAATGTAGAATATTCTACAGGACACATATGACCCAGTTTCTCCAATAAATAAATGTCTGAAAAAGAGAGATAGGAAGCAGGAATTTACACATTAAAAGCAACTTAAGAGACTTATATGACCAAATACAATGTGGAAACTGGATTCTGATTCAAACGATCCAGATGTGAAACAAACAAAAATTAACAAATTAAAGAGAAGTCAGGGGGAGGTATACACTGACTGAAATGATCACTATAATTTTATAAGCATGCTGATAGCAGTGTATCTATATTAAAGATGCTGCTTAGCATTTTAATTGGGTAGTAGTCACTTGAGCAATGCATTTGTCAGAATTCACAGACCTGTACAGAAAAAAGATGTATTTTACTGTACATAAACCCTAACTTAATAAAACTACACATTGCGAAGAGAAGGAAATGGCCACAGGAGAAAACAGACAGGAAAGAACACCCTGAAAAAAAAAAAACAAACCTGGGGTTTTGAGTGACAATGTACAAGGCTGTTCCAACTCCAATGAGCAGTAACCAAGAGTTATAACATGAACTAGGTCGCGAAGAGTCAGACACACTGAGCGACTTGACTTTCACTTTTCACTTTCATGAATTGCAGAAGGAAATGGCAACCCACTCCAGTGTTCTTGCCTGGAGAATCCCAGGGACGGGGGAGCCTGATGGGCTGCTGTCTATGGGGTCACAGAGAGTCGGACACGACTGAAGCGACTTAGCAGCAGTAGCAGCAGTCGTAACTCAGACTCCCTACTGGAGCAGAGCATTCTGGCAATTCCTACAAAACATAATCTGATCATTGTTATGGGGTTGTAACTGCCAAAATTTCCATTATCCTCTTTTCTGAATAAAAATGTAAATTCCTGGATTCTGGCCATACTCCACTCTGGTATATCAGGTGTGTGAGTAGCATGAGGAGGAATCGGCTGATATGTCTCTGGGCCGTGAGGAGTTGCATTCAGGTGTGATGAAGAGAAACACACGTTACCCAGAAATGCTGGACTATCTTGGAGAGTGAGCAGGTGTGCCTCTTGTCATGGAAGGAAGTGTATATAAGGTACTAGGGGGGCTGAATGGGTAGGGCTGTGATTAAGGTTGCTCAGTTCAGTTCAGTCACTCAGTCGCGTCCGACTCCTTGTGACCCCATGGACTGCAGCACACCAGGCTTCCCTGTCCATCACCAACTCCCAGAGTTTACTCAAACTCATGTCCATTGAGTCAGTCATGCCATCCAACCATCTCATCCTCTGTCGTCCCCTTCTCCCGCCTTCGATCTCTCCCAGCGTCAGGGTCTTTTCAAATGAGTCAGTTCTTCGCATCACGTGGCCAAAGTATTGGAGTTTCAGCTTCAGCATCAGTCCTTCCAGTGAATATTCAGGACTGATACCCTTTAGAATAGACTGTTTGGATCTCCTTGTAGTCCAAGGGACTTTCAAGAGTCTTCTCCAACACCACAGTTCAAAAACATAAATTCTTCAGTGCTCAGCTTCCTTTATAGTCCAACTCTCACATCCAGACATGACTACTGGAAAAACCATAGCTTTTACTAGACAGACCTTTGCTGGCAAAGTAATGTCTCTACTTTTTAATATGCTATCTAGGTTGGTCATGACTTTTCTTCCAAGGAGCAAGCGTCTTAATTTCATGGCTGCAGTCACCATCTTCAGTGATTTTGGAGCCCCCCCCCCCCCCCAAATAAATAAGGCTGCTAGTTTACCCAATATCCATTTTCCTTTTCTTCCACAGTATTAGAATTTAGGCTACGCATCTGGTCAAGTAGAACAAATACAACATTTCACAGTCTGATTATAGTTTTAAAAAATTTTATACAATTTTAAAGGTTACACTCCATTTACAGTTATAAAATATCGGCTCTATTTCCTGTGTTGTACAATACATCCTGTAGTCTACCTCACATCCAGTAAGTACTGTACCACCGAACTGAAGTATTTTAAGTGATGCTTGAGATTGCTGAAAAGAAAAAAAGCCAATGAGAGAAAAAAAAATCAATGCTCATTTGAGCTCTAATATGTGTTTTGTACATCCACATGATTCTCTTAAAGTTTTTTTCTAATTGAGAAATAATGTTCATTATACTTTAAAGAAACAGCCCCAAATGTTGAGTTGGCCAAAAAGTTGGTTTTTTTTTTTCATTTTCACCAAGAACTTTACTGAATAATGTATTTACTGCCTTTTGCCATTTTTCAGGCAACTTTATAATACTTTTCATCATAATTCCCAATACTTTTCATGTTTTTGATCAAAGAACTGTTTCAGATGTCTTTTATAGTCTTCCAGGGAATTGAATTTTTTCCATTAAGAGAACTCTGTAAAGACCAAGACAAATGGACATCTGAAATTGCAGTGTCTGATGAAGATGGTGGATGAATGAGAACTTCTCATCTTAACTGTAACAATTTTTGCCTGGTTATCAAAGAAACATGCAGTCTGTGTCATCCTGATGTAAGAGGATGCATTGTCTGTTGACTAATTCTGGATACTTCATGCAAGTGCTGCCTTCAGGTGGCCTAATTCAGAGCAGTACTTATTGGAATTAATCATTTGGTTTTCCAGAAGGAGCTCATAATAGAGGACACCCTTCCAGTCCCACCATATACACACATTATTTCTTTGGACAGAGACTGGCCTTTGGTGGGGTTGGTGGCAGTTCATTTCACTTGCTCCACGATCTCTTCCATTCCGTATTATTGTACAGTATCCACTTTTCACCACCCATTACAATTTGTTTTAATGGCAAGTTTTTGTTAGGTGTCAGTAGAGAATTCCATATGGAAATGCAGTCAAGGTTTTTCTCGCTTAACTTATGTGGAACACAAACATCAAAGTGATGAACACAACCAAGCTGGTGCAAATTATTTTCAATGCTTGATTCGGATATTTTGAGTATGTCAGCTATCTCCTGCGTGATATAACACTGATTGCTCTCGGTTAATGTCTAGATTGGATCACTATTAACATCAATTTGTCTATTAGATCATGGACCATTGTCCAGTGAGAAATCTCCAGCAGACAAATTAGCAAACCACTTTTGACACATATGGTCAGTCACAGCACCTTCTCCATACACTGCACAAATCTTTTTTTTTTAAATTTCAATAGTTTTAACCTTACTTGAAATAATAAAGCATAATATGCCAACAATGTTTTCTTCCATCTTCAGTATTAAAATGGCTACACAAAAATTCATAAATTTTGATTTTTTTAAAAATGCCTGCTGATACAACAGCTGTCACAGTATTAATACAATCTAATGAAATCGTTTCAAATGAAGTTTAAGACAACTAAGCACTACTAGAGCCATCATACAGAAAAAAACCAAACCAACTTTTGGCCATCCCAATACTTTAAATCATTGGCATGTGTTTTTGAAAGCAGCATCCTTTTCCTAATATTGCATGGATTCAATCTGATTTTCTTGAGGTGACAGTTCTTGTTTATTATCTTTCTCTTCATTGTGGCTCTCATTTTTCTCTTCTTGTAATAATTTGTACAAGTTCTCATCTTTCTGTTTAATATCACAAAGAATAGATTCCATAGAATAGCCAAATTCAATAAGGGCATAAGCCTTATTTACACGGCTATAAAAATGCCCAAAGCTGTGCATAGCAACCAACTTGCCAGATGCATTAAACACTGGGGAGCCAGAAGACCCACTAGAAAAATAAGTATCATAACTAAGTGTGTTAGTGCTCCACGCCTCTGGCAGGAAACTTCTCTGGGTAAACATAGGGAAAGCATTATAAATGTCTGAACTGAATGTCTGAAACTAGAGTTTCACCAGACACCATAAACCATGGCTCAAAGGAAAGCCAATCAACATCGTTAGGGCAGAACTCTTTATAAGCAAAAGTGACCTTTGCACATGTGCTTATTATATCTGGCCATGACTTTGGCTCTGTACTTTCTCCCACGATGAGGTGTAAAACATGTCTACAGGTGAGAATAAAACCATTATTGAAAACAAAGCAAGTAGCATTGCCTGTGTTTCCATTATTGTCCCATTTCATGAACCCAACTGACTTATTAAGATGAACAAGACGTTCACACATTACAACTTAAACAGAATTTTCAGTCACTTTTCCAAAGTAATTTTTATACATGCTGAATTGTTTAAACGTTGACAGTTTCATTCTCTTCCGTTTTTCCTGAAAATGCTTTTGTATCCGAAGTGCCTCTTTATTAAAATTTGGATACTGATGCATCGTAACTTTGTTCAATATTTGTAAATTCTTTACCCAGAGATTAGTTGTCTCCCTTTGGATTTTCTGAATAGCATATTGCCTACCTAGAGAGAGCCTTCGCCTAACTTGCGTGGTTTTTCTCCTAAGTCTTTTGTAGAGATTATTATTGTAATAACGTTTAATTTTGGAAATGGACCGGCGTGTCTTATGTTTAATATCAAGCCCTAGACTCTGACATGGGAGAATTTTTTCTCTGTTGTGTTCTACATCTTCAGTTTCTCCATCTTTCTCTGGTTCATGGACTTTGCTCTTAGACTGTGTTAAAGCCTGCAGACTGATATCTTCAGTAGCATTTTCATCTTCTGTTTTAATTTTTTTATGGGTACATTTCTTGATAGACAGTTTAAGAATGTCCAATTGTAAGACTTTTCCAGATACTTCATCCACCATGGACTGTTTTCCATAAATTTTATTGTGACCTTCTATTACTGTCCATTCAAGTGTGTCTAGATCTGAGAGAAATCGGCCATCATTGCAAAGGGCTTCTTTGATAGTCTCACCCTTCAAGGCATAGACACAAAGTGTAGTTCCTCGTTCATGAAGTTCCTTAATCACAACAATCTTCTTTATGGTCTTCCTAATAGCAACAACTTGAAAAAGAATGCATTCAGTGTCTGGATTTTCACATGGGCGTAATAACTGATCATCTTTCTGGTTACTTGTTCTTTGACCAAATGTTATTTTCAAATGGGAACCACTAGGTAGGCATCTGAGAGGCACTCCTAAATTTATATACGCTTTTATTATTTCTTCTTCATAAACAATGATGTTCTTATTTACATGTTTTTTCATCCTTTCACTGAAATAGTCATGAGCACTCAGAACTGAATAGATATTCTCATTGGGTCCACCAAATGCTGTAAACACACTACGGTCTGACTTCCTGAAGTGTTCATTCAAACTAAAGGTGAAATGACATTTTTCACTGGTGTTCACACATGGGTTCTGTCGTTCAGAGGATGTTTCATGCTCACTGACTTCACTTTTAACTTTAATGGTGCTGTTACATTCTCGTATGTCAGACAGAGACTGATCAACAGGTGTGCCAGAACATGCCTCCTCTATGACAGTATCCTTAGAAAAGGAAAGATTAAAAATTTAGTAAGGATCACCTTTAATAATAATGTCCCATGCCTTTTGAATTATAAAATCAAAATATACCATGCTGCATATGAGTTCATGTTTCACTAAGCAGTCTGTCAGTGCTTCTGCATATCATTAAACAACCTTTGAAAACACAGTTTGAGGAGCTATATGATAGTTCACTGTACAATAGTTTTTAATCCATTTTTCTGTTGCTGGCTATTTAGATTTCTAATTTTTTTACTATTCTAAATATGACAAACTTTTCTATACACAAAACACTTTGTCTAAAGTCTTAAAATATTTTCCTATGCTAGATTCCCAGCAGTGGAAATAGATTATAAATGTACTTCACCACATACACTGCCAAACTGCTTTGTCGGAAGGTCACATCAATTCACCCTCCCCGTTCTTTCCTTATTGCCCAAGGAAATCAGTATTATGGTTAATTCTTCAAAAGGATTTGAGTACTACCATTTTAAAGGTTTGGTAACTGGGAGATATAGCTTGACTTTTTTTTACATTTATATTTATTTACTTACTAACAAAGCTGGTTTAACACATCACTTGGACATTTGAAGTACAACCTTTTAAAAAATTCCTGTGAAATATTTACTGTCCAGTTTATTCTGTACATGGTATCAACAGCACTAAGGAAAGATACTAACATGATTAATAAATCACAGGATTGGACAGGTATACAAATCCATATTCAAAACGTATTATATAATCAGTTGGCAATAGCCTAGGAAAAAGTATTTTGATAATCTGCTGGCAACAAATTCTTTAGGGACATATGCGTATAGTGGCTCAGATGGCAAAGGAACTGCCTGCAATGCAGGAGACAAGGGTTCAATCCTTGTGTTGGGAAGATACCCTGGAAAAGGAAATGGCAACTCACTGCAGTATTCCTGCCTGGAGAATTCCATGGACAGAGAAGCCTGGTGGGCTATAGTTCATGGGGTCACAGAGTTGGATAGGACTGAGCAACTAACACACACATATAAGTAGCATACTCTTTAGCTTTGTGTGTTTTTGATTTTTGCACAAATGAATCTTTTGAATATGTCTCTTTTTTTTAGTTTTATTTATTTTACTTTATAATATTGTATTTGTTTTGCCATACATTGACTTGAATCTGCCATAGGTGTACATGTGTTCCCCATCCTGAACGCCCCTCCCACCTCCCTCCCCATCCCATCCCTCTGGGTCATCCCAGTGCACCAGCCCCAAGCACCTGTATCATGCATCAAACCTGGACTGGTGGCTCATTTCACATATGATAATTTACATGTTTCAATACCATTCACCCATATCATCCCACCCTCACCCTCTCCCACAGAGTCCAAAAGACTGTTCAATACATCTGTGTCTCTCTTGCTGTCTCACATAAATGAATATGTCTTTTGTGATTTGTTCCACTATTTTTTTAACGTTCTTTCCAGTTGATGGAGCTTTAAATTCACTTTCACACTTAAATAGAATCCACTGAAGAAATTAACTGGTTATGTGCATTTCAGTTATTTCTAGTTTTTTTTTTTTTTTTTTTTTTCTATCAACTACAGTAGTACGGTTCTGCTGTGAATATCTATTCATATGTTTCCTGGCGCAGATGTGCAAGAGTGTCTCTTGGGAATAGATTAGGAGCTGAATAGCTCAACTTCTGGAATACACATACTCACCATTATTAAATACTGTCAAATTATTTACTAAATGGTTGTACCACTTTACACCTCTGACAGTGGGAAACAGGAGTTCTCACTGCCTCCACCTCCTTATCAAAACATGGTATTCCCAAACTTTTAAAGTTTGCCAATCTTGTGAATATGAAATGGCACCTTTCAAAAAAAATTTCACTGGGGTATAGTTGATTTACAATGTTGTGATAATTTCAGGGGTACAGCAAACCTAATCATGTATACATACATATATATCCACTCTTTTGTTAAGATTCTTTTCCCATGTAGACATTACAGAGCACTGAGTATAATTCCCCATGTATACAGCAGGCTATTATTAGTTATCTACTTTATATATGTGCTTAGTTGCTTAGTCATTTGCGACTCTTTGCGATGCCATGGACTGTAGCCCACCAGGCTCCTCTGTCCATGGGGATTCTCCAAGCAAGAATACTGGAGTGTGTTGCCATGCCCTCTGCCAGGGGATCTTCCCAATCCAGGGATTGAACCCGGGTATCTTGCACTGCAGGCAGATTCTTTACTGTCTGAGCCACCAGGGAAGCCCAACTTTATATATAGTAGTGTGCATATGTCACTCCAAATCTCCCAATTTATCCCTCCCCTGAAATGGCATCTTGTTGGTAGTTTAATAAGTTTAGTAACTTCTGCCTGTTCATGTCTTTTACCCATTTTTCTATTGGATTATTTTTATTATTGAAATTACTTTATATATCCTAGACACATATTATTTATTCATCATATGTAATAAAAATCTATTCTCTGAGTTTGTGGACTTCCCAGGTGGCTCAGATGGTAAAGAATCTGCCTGCAAAGCAGGAGACCCAGGTTGGATTCTTGGATCAGGAAGATCCCCAGGAGAAGGAAATGGCAACCCACTCCAGTATTCTTGCCTGGGAAATCTCATGGACAGAAGTGCCTGGAAAGCTACAGCCCATAGGGTCACAAAGAGTAGGACACAACTCACTTTCTTTCACTTTCTGAGTTTGTGGATTGCTTTTCATATCAGTTCAGTTCAGTCGCTCAGTTGTGTCCAACTCTGCGACACCATGAATTGCAGTACGCCAGGCCTCCCTGTCCATCACAAACTCACGGAGTTCACTCAAACTCACATCCATCGAGTCAGTGATGCCATCCAGCCATCTCATCCTCTGTCATCCCCTTTTCCTCCTGCCCCCAATCCCTCCCAGCATCAGAGTCTTTTCCAATGAGTCAACTCTTCGCATGAGGTGGCCAAAGTACTGGAGTTTCAGCTTTAGCATCATTCCTTCCAAAGAACACCTAGGACCGATCTCCTTTAGAATGGACTGGTTGGATCTCCTTGCAGTCCAAGGGACTCTCAAGAGTCTTCTCCAACACCACAGTTCTAAAGCATCAATTCTTAGGCGCTCAGCTGTCTTCACAGTCCAACTCTCACATCCATATATGACCACAGGAAAAACCATAGCCTTGACTAGACGGACTTGGTTGGCAAAGTAATGTCTCTGCTTTTGAATATGCTATCTAGGTTGGTCATAACTTTGCTTTCGAGGAGTAAGTGTCTTTTAATTTCATGGTTGCAATCACCATCTGCACTGTTTTTGGAGCCCAGAAAAATAAAGTCTGACACTGTTTCCCCATCTATTTCCCATGAAGTGATGGGACCAGATGCCATGATCTTCGTTTTCTGAATGTTGAGCTTTAAGCCAACTTTTTCACTCTCCTCTTTCACTTTCATCAAGAGGCTCTTTAGTTCCTCTTCACTTTCTGCCGTAAGGGTGGTGTCTTCTGCATATCTGAGGTTATTGATATTTCTCCCAGCAATCTTGATTCCAGCTTGTGCTTCTTCCAGCCCAGCATTTCTCATGATGTACTCTGCATACAAGTTAAATAGCAGGGTGACAATATACAGTCTTGACGTACTCATTTTCCTATTTGGAACCAGTGTGTTCTTCCATGTCCGGTTCTAACTGTTGCTTCCTGACCTGCATATAGGTTTCTCAAGAGGCAGGTCAGGTGGTCTGGTATTCCCATCTCTTTCAGAATTTTCCACAGTTTATTGTGATCCACACAGTCAAAGGCTTTGGCATGGTCAATAAAGCAGAAATAGATTTTTTCTGGAATTCTCATGCTTTTTCCATGACCAGCAGATGTTGGCAATTTGATCTCTGGTTCCTCTGCCTTTTCTAAAACCAGCTTGAACATCTGGAAGTTCATGGTTCACGTATTGCTGAAGTCTGGCTTGGAGAATTTTGAGCATTACTTTACTAGCATGTGAGATGAGTGCAACTGTGTGGTAGTTTGAGTATTCTTTGGCATTGCCTTTCTTTGGGATTGGAATGAAAACTGACCTTTTCCAGTCCTGTGGCCACTGCTGAGTTTTCCAAATTTGCTGGCATGTTGAGTGCAGCACTTTTACAGCATCATCTTTCAGGATTTGAAATAGCTTAACTGGAATTCCATCACCTCCACTAGCTTTGTTCGTAGTGATGCTTTCTAAGGTGCACTTGACTTCACATTCCAGATGTCTGGCTCTAGGTGAGTGATCATACCATCATGATTATCTTGGCCATGACAATCTTTTTTGTACAGTTCTTCTGTGTATTCTTGCCACCTCTTCTTAATACCTTCTGCTTCTGTTAGGTCCATATTATTTCTGTCCTTTATGAGCCCATCTTTGCATGAAATGTTCCCTTGGTATCTCTAATTTTCTTGAAGAGATCTCTAGTCTTTCCCATTCTGTTGTTTTCCTCTATTTCCTTGCATTGATCGCTGAGGAAGGCTTTCTTATCTCTCCTTGCTATTCTTTGGAACTTGGATTCAGATGCTCATATCTTTCCTTTTCTCCTTTGCTCTTCGCTTCTCTTCTTTTCACAGCTATTTGTAAGGCCTCCCCAGACAGCCATTTTGCTTTTTTGCATTTATTTCCCATGGGTATGGTCTTGATCTTTGTCTCCTGTACAATGTCATGAACCTCTGTCCATAGTTCATCAGGCACTCTATCTATCAGATCTAGTCCCTTAAATTTATTTCTCACTTCCACTGTATAATCATAAGGAATTTGATTTAGGTCATACTTGAATGGTCTAGTGGTTTTCCCTACTTTCTTCAATTTAAGTCTGAATTTGGCAATAAGGAGTTCATGATCTGAGCCCCAGTCAGCTCCCAGTCTTGTTTTTGCTGACTGTATAGAGCTCCTCCATTTTTGACTGCAAAGAATATAATCCATCTGATTTCAGTATTGACCATCTGTTGATGTCCATGTGTAGTCTTCTCTTGTGTTGTTGGAAGAGGGTGTTTGCTATGACCAGTGCGTTCTCTTGGCAAAACTCTATTAGCCTTTGCCCTGCTTCATTCCGTATTCCAAGGCCAAATTTGCCTGTTACTCCAGGTATTTCTTGACTTCCTTCTATTGCACTCCAGTCCCCTATAATGAAAAGGAAATATTTTTTGGGTGTTAGTTCTAAAAGGTCTTGTAGGTCTTCATAGAACCGTTCAACTTCAGCTTCTTCAGCGTTACTGGTTGGGGCATAGACTTGGATTACTGTGATATTGAATGGTTTGCTTTGGAAATGAACAGAGATCATTCTGTCGTTTTTGAGACTGCATCCAAGTACTGCATTTTGGACTGTTTTGTTGACTATGATGGCTACTCCATTTCTTCTAAGGGATTCCTGCCCACAGTAGTAGATATAACGGTCATCTGAGTTAAATTCACTTATTCCAGTCCATTTTAGTTCACTGATTCCTAGAATGTTGATATTCACTCTTGCCATCTCCTGTTTGACCACTTCCAATTTGCCTTGATTCTTGGACCTAACATTCCAGGTTCCTATGCAATATTGCTCTTTACAGCATTGGACCTTGCTTCTATCACCAGTCACATCTGCAACTAGGTATTGTTTTTGCTTTGGCTCCAACCCTTTATTCTTTCTGGAGTTATTTCTCCACTGATCTCCAGTATCATATTGGGCACCTACCAACCTGGGGAGTTCCTCTCTCAGTATCCTAGCATTTTGCCTTTTCATACTGTTCATGGGGTTCTCAAGGCAGAATACTTAAGTGGTTTGCCATTCCCTTCTCCAGTGGACCATATTCTGTCAGACCTCTCCACCATGACTCGACTGTCTTGGATGGCCCCACACAGCATGGCTTAGTTTCATTGAGTTAAACAAGGCTGTGGTCAGTGTGATTAGATTGACTAGTTTTCTGTGATTATGGTTTGTGTGTCTGCCCTGTGATGCCTCTCGCAGCACTTACTGTTTTACCTGGGTTTCTCTTACCTTGGATATGGGGAAGAAGCTATTAGGTGGTATCAATACTGCTGGTATACAGACCACAGTTTGAGAAGGATGGAGTTCCTTAACCTAGAGTAGCAGTTTGTAACTTTCTGCAATGATAGAAATGTTCTATATCTGCTTTGTTCAATATGGCAGCCATGAGCCACATATGGCTTCTGAGCACTTGAAATGTGGTTAGTGCATAAAGAAAATTAATTTTAAATTTCATTTACCTTTAATCCAATGAACCATTTTTGTTATTTCAAAGTTAGATGATTTTCCCCTGACAAAATGTTTTTACTGATATAGTCTACTGTGATCTTGTACTATATCGTATTCCCAGTATTACTTGCCTACTATGTTCTTGAATTCTCCTTACATACCGTCAAATATAGCTATACTATTTCTCAAATAGGTTTGCTTGGGTACATGACTTTACCCAGACTATTCCCTTATATTTGATCCACCTACCTTGTAAAATTGTGGCCAGTCTCTAAGATATTTCTCACATGACATAACTTTAATTTCTTGAGTCTCAATTAAACACTCTTTTCTCTACACTCTAAAAGCACTTGTTTATATTTTGATTTAGTATTATTATTTTGCATACTTTGAGGCAAACTGTGTGTTGGTCCAAAATTGCGTTCTGAAGTCTGATTGCCTGGGTTCGAATCCTTGCTCTGAAGTCCATTACTTTTGCAATTTTAAGAAAAGTGAGGGTCAGTTTCTCTATTTAGGGATGATAATTTCTATTGCAAAGAGTTTTATTAAATATTAAAGGAGATAATCCATAGAAAGTGACAAGCCTAATTCCAAGTACTCAGTAATTTCTCAGTACACATTAACTACCTTATTATTTTTGCCCATCTATATTTCCAATGATACTGAGTGTCTATACTGTCACCTTGCTGTTTAACAAGGTATTCTTTGCTTTGTTAATTCATATACTATCATTTTGTTTTTACACAAACACTTATATGTATGATCTCCCTAAATATATTTTAAACAATATATGAGAAGGGGTTATAATTGCCATTCTTTATACACTTATCCCCTTCAAGGATCCTAAGACAGTTCTATAGTTAGAGTGCCATCCCAGCAAAGTTGTTTAGAAGTACACACACCTTTGATGCTTCAGGTCTGGTACTCTGGTCATTTCCTGTAGCACTGAATGATGTATTCTCTTCAGTCTTCATGAAATCCATGATAAGTCCCAAGAGAATATGACTTTCTTCCACTACTGGCCAAGACAGAGAAACACGATTGAATTTACCAACCCCTTAATGACTAAAACAATAAAACACAAGATATATGAAATAATAAGTTTCAAACACTGGTTATCAGGCAGGGCACAACAGTGATCTCTGACCCCTAAGAGAGAGAGAGAGAAATCAGAGGCAGGACCTAGAGACATCTAGCTTGCTGCCTGGGGAGCATCTCTAGGCTGTATCTCAGGGAAGGGAGACACAAGCAGAGCCTGGCACTTTCCCCAAGTTGGGAAGACAAGCTAAGAGTCCTGGTGGGCCCAGGAGGCTGGAGTTTGTAGGGCTACAGTACTAGAGAGCTACAGCTACACAGAGTGTTAGAGATCTGTAGTGGGCACCCCTGAAGTTTCAGCTGACTAGTGGTCTGTTTCTCACACTCAACTGAGAACAGTTTCTGTTTCCCACACTCAGCTGAGAATAGTTTCTGTTTCTCATGCTCAACTGACAATAATTTGTGTTCCCAAAAGTCAAACTGCAAAACTTCATAATTCATAACATATTAGGTATTGACAAAGGTATTGCCTCTAAAGTGGGACAAAATTAGCCATAGACCAAAGACTGCTCTGGTCCCACCTGACACAATTTAAAAGCAAGCTTTGGAAGCGTAAAACTTTTCCACTAACACAACTAGAACAAAGCTCAAGAATGCTGATAGGAATAGAAACATTTCTAGCACCCATATATGTGAAATTGACAAAGTTTGATATCCAGTACAATTCTGAGGCAGAAAAATAAGATCCACAATGAGGAAAGAAATCAATGAACAGAAACGTATCCAGAAGTGACTCAGATGATAGAACTAGTAGACAAGAACATTAAAATGGTTATTATCTTGGATTTCTTGCCAAACAAAGTGACAGGGACCTGACTTGCCCTTCAGTCTGAAAGCAAAAGAAGACAATAAGCTAAACAGATGGAACAAGAATTTGCAAGGAACTAGACATCATGCAATTCGTGGCAGTGACAAATGAAGGGCATCCTGTGATGACTCCAGCTGATTGCCTTGAGAGATTCCAGGCCAGGGTGCCATGAGGGGCAGCCAGGCAGGGCCCGTTGGCATTCCTGACTTGAGAAGACAGCTGAGAGACCAAGGTGTCAGGAGTTCAAAAGACACAGAAAAGAGAGACCTGCACAGAGGGAAGTCCGGATATATGAACACTCCGAGGCATTCAGCTGAGAACTGATCACAACAGCAACGGCAGAACTACCCGGGGCCAGGAGAGAACCTCCACAATCCATCAAACCTTCGCGAGGTGATACTCCTTTTAGAAATCTCAGTTTCCTCATTTGTAAATTAAGGAGCTCGGCTGAAACTTGTATTGGTCCTGAGAATTCTCCCCTCTGAATTTTTTTTTTTTTTTAAAGAAGAAGAAGATACCCGAATCCCATCCTCACTACGCTTGGGATGCAGTTATGGGAATCTCCACTATTAAATCAACTTTAACCACCACCACCCCCCCTTCCACGCCCAAGGCACACAAACGTTAACTGGAATAGCTCCCTAGACTATCTGGAAGTGTCTTTCCAGGTGTAAAACTCTTGACCTCTGAACCTGGGGAGGCGGTTACCACAAGAGAAAACTGCTTATGCCCCCTCCCTCCAAAATTTTCTTGGATCTGGGCTGAGATCCTTCTAACTGGCGCCCTTGACAAACCTGCGCCTCGCCGCCCCAAGAACTCCACGTCCTCCTCAAGATCAGAGGAGCCCCTCACAGAAGCGGAGAATCTGCCCCAGCGGTGAGGATGATGGCGGGACAGGGATCCGCGATCCCGGCTGCCAGGACGGCGTTCGGCGGGAAATCTTCACGCGCGAAAGCGGAATCCAGTTATCCCCAACCGTCTGGCCAATGGGAGGCCAGATTGCGGAGGTCGTCTGCCCTCATGGACAGCAGCTCTCCCCCTGCAGAAGCCGATTGGCCAAGCCACTGAGAGCTGCGGCCGGAAAAGGTGGATGCGGACCCGGTGGCGGGACGGTTCGCGCGTAGGGAGACGCGCGCCCAGAGCGTCAAGAGGCACCGCCTCCGGCCGGTCCATTCGCGCGAGACCCATCGCTCTTGCCACAGTCCGCGTCCTTGTTCCGGGTCGGGCTTCGAGCCGTCCTGTCCCTTCATCCAGCCCGCCCATCCGCGTCCGCTGCTGTCAGGAGTGGGCGGAGTCGGCGGACTCACCAGGCCCCGCAGGGCGGGTTACACGGCGGCTGCGCGGAGCGCGGGGCAAAGCGCTTGGCCTCCGGAGCCGCGAGGCCAATAGCGCGGCCCGGCGGTGCAGGGAGATCGGCCGTCACGGCTCTTCGGCTACTGTCGGGCGGGCGGCGGCTGTGGACTGGGCTCTGGAGAGGCTCCCCACCCAACCCGTGGGGACGTCGGCGCGGTGAGCTTCGTCAGCTTCCAGCGCAGAAATGTATCAAAGCAGGCAGCCGAGTTTCTGTCTCTAACAAAGGAGCCAGCTTAGCTTAGAACTCGTTGCTTAGAACTCGTTGCAACACGGGTCCTCCAGCCAGGAGGAAGAGACCAGCTTTCCTGGTTCCCAGGCCCTGCATGGGTATATGCAGAATTTTCTAGTCCCAAGGGAGGGCTCCAGAATTAGGCGTTTCCAAACTGACGACCAAAGAAGGGGCTTGAGAAAACATCGTACAGTTTAAGAAACAATAGGAGGGGATGCCTTCAGTATTAGGTGCTGTTTTGGAAAAGCTGGTCAGAGAAGGGGAGAACACAGTTGATACGTGAAATTGGTGACAACGCTTTTGAAATAGATGTTTATGTAAAAGTCGATGATGTTGGAATAGTACTGAAAGCTTTTCCTAACTTGGCTTAATGTAAAATATATACAGAGCAACTATAATCAGTGCTTAAATTCCAGGTATTCAGTGGGATTTGGAGAGAGTAAACTTTAGAAGTGTTACTGTAAAAAGCTAGAAGAAAAGAAGAGAAAAACTGAGAGTTTCATCAAATCGCTGTTATTCCTTAAATCATCTTAGAGCATATAGGTGACTGATAGTAACATACGTAGATGGAGAATGAATTATTGCACAAGGGACTTACAGATTCTCTTATCTTTGTAGACCTTGGAGATGTTAAAAACTTGTAAAAAGGAAGAAGCAGTAGAGAATGGTGCTATTGAAGTTGCCTGACATTTCTAGGGACAGAGAATTTGTCCTGGAAAGGAACATACCTTAAGGAGCACATGTATTTGTCATTACCACTAAGCACCTTGTGGGCTGGGTTTTATTATAAATTGAAGATTCATTCTAACAGTTTGAAACAAGAGTGTAATATAATCTGACTTTTAAAAAAACCACTGGCAGCTGTATGGACCAAAAACTCTAGGGGGCAAGAGTGGATGCAGATGAAGAAAGCAATTAGGAGGAGGTTCTTCCAACTTTCCACCAATGTGGGAGGCACAGCTCGCACTGGTAGTGGTGGAGGTGTGAATACTGGTTGGATTCTACATGTATTTATTTATTTATTTTGATTTTTGGCTGCACTTCAAGGGGTGGGGGAATCTTAGTTACCTGACCAGGGATTGGATCCATGCCCCCTTCAGTGGAAACCTAGAGTCCACTGTGTAAATGGAGGAAGTCCCTGTATATATTTTGAAGGGCAAACCCATGAGCTTTGTGTATGGATGGGGGGGTTCAAGAAACAAGAGAAAAAGAGGGTTCAGTCATGATTTCTGGGCTTTTGACTTGAGTAAATGGAGTAAGGATAAAGTCTCCCTTAATTGGTGTGAGAAATCCAGGGAAGGAGCTGCTGCCGGCTTGTGTGTCTGTGAATTCTACTTTTGACATATTGACTTAGAGATACTAATCCACTCCAACTGAATAACAAGTGAAATGAAAGAATTCACATTCAATACGTGATAGTGAATACCCAGGGAGTGTCAGGAAGGGGCATAGAACTGACCATGGCAAGGAATAACAGACTAAAGTGGAAGAAGGACAGAGACATAATGACAGAGAAGCTTCAACTTCATGATAGTAATGACTTTGGCCATTAACTAAGAACATTTGAGATGCAGTGAAAAGGCAAAAGATAAGAAGCTTATGGAAGCTTCCTGATGGGAGAGACAGGGGGAAAGTGGGTCTTGTTCTGATGGCGGGGCCATGCTCAGTAAATATTTTTTTTCAATTAATTAATTTATTTTAATTGTAGGTTAATTATTTTACAATATTGTAGTGGTTTTGCCATACATTGACATGAATCAGCCATGGGTGTACATGTGTTCCCCATCCTGAACCACCCCCCCCCACCACCACCTCCCTCCCCATCCCATCCCTCAGGGTCATTCCAGTGCACCAGCCCTGAGCACCCTGTCTCATGCATCAAATCTGGACTGGAGATCTGTTTCATATATAATAATCAGTAAATCTTTAATTCAATTTTCTACTGATGGATGGGGCTGTGTTTCCTCCCTGTTGTTTGACCTGAGACCAAACTATGGTGGAGGTAATGAAGAAAATGGCTACTTCCTTCAAAAGGTCTCATGCATACACTACTGCACTCAGTGCCCCCAACCCTGTAGCAGGCCACTGCTGACCCACGCCTCCGCTGGAGACTCCTGGACACTCACTAGCAAGTCTGGGTCAGTCTCTTGTGGGGTCACTGCTCCTTTCTCCTGGGTCCTGGTGCACACAAGGTTTTGTTTGTGACCTTCAAAAAGAAGCAGGGCAAAGGCCAACAGTTTTGCCAAGAGAACGCACTGGTCATAGCAAACACCCTCTTCCAACAATACAAGAGAAGATTCTACACATGGACATCACCAGATGGTCAATACCAAAATCAAATTGATTATATTCTTTGCAGCCAAAGATGGAGAAGCTCTATACAGTCAGCAAAAACAAGAGGAGCTGACTGTGGCTCAGATCATGAATGCCTTATTGCCAAATTCTGACTTAAATTGAAGAAAGTAGGGAAAACCACTAGACCATTCAAGTATGACCTAAATCAAATTCCTTATGATTATACAGTGGAAGTGAGAAATAGATTCAAGGGATTAGATCTGAAAGACAGGTGCCTGAAGAACTATGGACAGAAGTTTGTGACATTGTACAGGAGGCAGGGATCAAGACCATCCCCAAGAAAAAGAAATGCAAAAAGGCAAAATGGTTGTCTGAGGAGGCCCTACAAATAGCTGTGAAAAGAAGAGAAGCGAAAAGCAAAGGAGAAAAAGAAAGATGTACCCATTTGAATGCAAAGTTCCAAAGAATAGAAAGAAAAGATAAGAAAGACTTCCTCAGTGATCAATGCAAAGAAACAGGAAAACAACAGAATAGGAAAGACTAGAGATCTCTTCAAAAAAATTAGAGATACCAAGGGAACATTTCATGCAAAGATGGGCACAATAAAGGACAGAAATGGTATGGACCTAACAGAAACAGACAATATTAAGAAGAGGTGGCAAGAATGCACAGAAGAACTGTACCAGATAACCATGGTGGTGTGATCAACCTACCTAGAGCCAGACATCCTGATGCGAACTCAAGTGGGTCTTAGGACGCATCTCTACGAGCAAAGCTAGTGGAGGTGATGGAATTCCAGTTGAGCTCCTTCACATCCTAAAAGATGATTCTGTGAAAGTGCTGCACTCAATATGCCAGCAAATTTGGAAAACTCAGCAGTGGCCACAGGATGGAAAAGGTCAGTTTTCATTCCAATCCCAAAGAAAGGCAATGCCCAAGAATGTTCAAACTACCACACAATTGCACTCATCTCACACACTAACAAAGTAATGCTCAAAATTCTCCAAGCCAGGTTTCAACAGTACATGAGGTGTGAACTTCCAGATGTTCAAACTGGATTTAAAAGAGGCAGAGGAACCAGAGGTCAAATTGCCAAAATCCACTAGATCATCAAAAAAGCAAGAGAGTTCCAGAAAAACATCTACTTCTGCTTTATTGACTCCACCAAAGCATTTGACTGTGTGTCACAACAAACTGTGGATAATTCTTCAAGTGATGGGGATACCAGACCACCTTATCTGGCTCCTGAGAAATCTGTATGCATGTCACAAAGCAACAGTTAGAACTGGACATGGAACAACAGACTGGTTCAAAATTGGGAAAGGAGTAAGTCAAGGCTGTATATTGTCACCCTGCTTATTTAACTTATATGCAGTACATCATGCGAAATGCTGGGCTGAATGAAGCACAAGCGGGAATCAAGATTGCAAGGAGAAATATCAATAACCTCAGGTACACACATGACCCCACCCTTATGGCAAAGAGTGAAAGTGGAGTCGCTCAGTCGTGTCCGACTCTTTGTGACCCCATGGACTGTAGCCCACCAGGCTCCTCCATCCATGGGATTCTCCAGGCAAGAGGACTGGAGTGGGTTGCCATTTCCTTCTCCAGGGGAGCTTTCTGACCCAGGGACTGAACCCAGGTCTCCCCCATTGTAGGCAGACGCTTTACTCTCTGAGTCACCAGGGAAGTGAAGAAGAACTAAAGAGCCTCTTGATGAAAGTAAAGGAGGAGAGTGAAAAAGTTGGCTTAAAACTCAACATTCAGAAAACTAAGATCATGGCATCAGGTCCCATCACTTCATGGCAAATAGATGGGGAAACAGTGGAAACAGTGGCTGACTTTATTTTTTTGCACTCCAAAATCACTGCAGATGGTGACTGCCGCTGTAGGAAGCAAGTACAAGAGAGAAAAAGCAGACCCCAGGAAAAGGATGGGAAAGCATTATCAACCTTGCTGACCAGACACCTCAAGACATAGGACTCTTGGATTAAGCCCAGAGGGAACAGAAAAACATCTTGAAAGCAGGATGTGTGCCTGGAGGTGGAAAGCCATCATCAGACTGTTCCATGACCGGGCGTCTCTGAGTCAAATGTTTTTCTCATCTGGAGCTTTGTTATTGAGACAGCAACCTAAATCATTAGTACAAGTAAATCTTTCTTAGTTCATCTTTATGTTACATTCCTAGCCTGTCTTAACAGCCTTGTGGCTCCATATGCTTCTGAGAGCGCGTTTTCCCTTGCACGGACTCCCCCACCTGCAAATATGTAATAAAGCTGACTTGATCAGTTTGGGCACCTTCGCCTAGGAGTGGTGTTGGTCTCCTGATCCTCGCTTTCAGTTCTTGTGTCTTTCTCATTCTTTCGCCGTATTGTGCTTTCTGAAAACCCTGGCTTGTTGAGCCGGACTCGACAAGTGGCATGGGAACAGGAACCTGAAAGCGAAACCAGCCTAGGAGGCTCAGCTCCGAGCGGAGCGGCGGAGAACGCAGGGAAATCCCTCCGGTGCGGTGGACAATGCAAGTACTTGGTAAGTACACCCCCGTGGATTTGTCAATCAGGGTAACAAAGGGGCAAAATCCTTCTAAGCATGCAGAATATATGCAAGTCTTAAAGACTTTATTGAAAAGCTCGGGAGTGCAAGTCTCTCAGTCTGCTTTTAAAGACTTTATTTTCTGCTAATGAAAAACATTGCTATTGGCTTGATCTGGCTAGAGGAATTTTAAGGTATAAAGAATGGCAAGAAGTAATGCGTTGCTTGCGCGGAGCTTATCAAAGTGGAGACAAATACCCTTGTCAGTGCGGTCATTAGGAAATCTCATTAGCACGGCTTTGGGCACAATAGAATCGGAGGTTTTGGAGTCTGATTGATGATTCCACTTCTCAAATGAATAGAGGCGGATTTAGAAGAAGAGTTACATATATATGACAATAGTGACTCAGAGGAGGAGGAAAAAACCTTTAAAAGCAAAAAATTTTTAAGGGAAATGTTATAAAAGTAATGAACAAATTTTGTTTGCTAGAACAGCTCGGCCGTCTGCACCCCCCCCCCCCCCCCCCCCCCCCGGGTGAGCCTTCTACTTTTGATCCGAGACTCCTTGGGAAGATTGTTTTATGTTAAAGCCACAAGTAACCATTCCCAATACCATCTCTCCCTTTCATAGGGGAGTTCATGTGGCTCAGTCACAAGGTGATGAAGATGCGTTAGCTCTTCCTGGAATAGTGATACAGGTTCCACCCGGACCTCAATTCCCAAATGGAGGATTAAATTTATAACCCTTTATCTTTCAAAACTATTAAAGAGATCAAACAGGCTTGTACTCAGTATGGAACGAATTCTCCTTATACTACGGGGGTGATCCAAGGTTTGCCACAGGCAGAAAGATTGATCCCTCATGATTGGGAGGGAGATGGTTGTTAGGACTTGTTTAACTACTTGGGAATTTTTACAATTTAGGACTGGTGGCAAGATGAGGCTAGTTAGCAAGCTCATAGTAATGCAGCCACTAATCCTCCCATTAACATTTCTTTAGAACAATTGATGGGATCTGGTGCATATTTTGGAGTTCAAGCCCAATTACAATTTGATGATCAAGTACTCATCAAGTGAGTGATGATCAAGTACTCAGCAAGTAGGAATGATATGCTTAAAAGCCTGGGAAAAAGTCAATCCTCCAGGACAGGCTACTCCATCATTTACTCAAACAATCTAATGGAGAGACATATGTAGACTTCATTGCACTATTACGTCAAAATTTAACCCAAACTATTTCTCAGCCAGGACTGAGAGATTTGTTATTACAGATTCTTGCTTATGATAATGCCAATTCAGAATGTCAAAAGGCTATTCAGCCACTAAAAGCTCACGGTGCTGCTTTTGAAGGAATATTTAAAGGCTTGTCATGATAGTGGGCCGGAGCCATATAAAATGCAATTATTGGCTCCAGCATTATCTAAAGGGAAAAGAGGAAATGACACTCTGTGCCATCAATGTGGAAAAATTGGACATATTAAGAGAGATTGGAAAGAAAAAAGATTTAAAAATGCTAAACAAGAAAATGAGACTCCAGGCTTATGTCCAAAATGCAAAAAAGGAAATCAATGGACAAATCAATACAGATCTAAATATCATAAAGATGGGACATTCCCAAAATGTAATGTGGGGCCTGGCTTGAGGCCCGCAAAACAATCCAAGTGCTTGGAAGACTGTTCCTTTTGTGTTTACAGCCCAGGCCCCCCAAAACAATCTGTCTATGACCTGCTCCAGCTACATCAGGGAGCGTAGCATTAGACATGGGAAGATTCAACAGTTCCCATTTTTGTGAATGACTCAGCTTGGCTTCCTGGCCCCTATGATCAAAGTCTCCCAGATAAACCAGAAGAAGAGGGATATATATTAAATATTTACACCATTGGGTCTGAAAATACCCCTATTTGCATTGGACATGGAGCTGCTGCTGCTAAGTCGCTTCATTTGGGTCTGACTCTGTGTGATCCCATAGATGGCAAGCCACCAGGCTCCCCTGTCCCTGGGATTCTCCAGGCAAGAATACTGGAGTGGGTTGTCATTTCCTTCTCCAAAGCATGCATGCATGCTAAATAGCTTCCATCATGTCCGACTCTGTGCGACCCCATGGACAGCAGCCTACCAGGCTCCTCTGTCCATGGGATTCTCTAGGCATGGAGAGATCTGTTTAAAAACAGATTATCAAAATGTTTATCTGTTGTTAAATCTACTAAAGATGATAAGACTTACTTTTTTCTTTTAACTGCTCTTAAGAAGGCAATGGCACCCCACTCCAGTACTCTTGCCTGGAAAATCCCATGGACGGGGGAGCCTGGTAGGCTGCAGTCCATGGGGTCGCTAAGAGTCAGACACGACTGAGCGACTTCACTTTCTCTTTTCACTTTCATGAATTGGAGAAGGAAATGGCAACCCACTCCAGTGTTCTTGCCTGCAGAATCCCAGGGACGGGGGAGCCTGGTGGGCTGCCGTCTATGGGGTCGCACAGAGTTGGACACGACTGAAGCGACTTAGCAGCAGCATGTTTTTAGAAAAGGAAGATTGGATGCAATGGAAATATTGTAAAGGAGTGGAAGGCCATTTATTGATCAATACTACTGAAGGTCCCATAATTGATTGGGGACCCAGAGGGACTCCAAAATTAAAAGACACCAAAATCCCCAGTCCTTGGATATACCGCAGTGGGACTCAGTACATTTGGTAATGGATCCTTGTTTTGGCATGGGGTAGGATTTGCCCCTCCCATTCCACATCTAGTTCACCATCCTATTCATAATGAGATCTGGAAAATACCTATGGCTTTGAAAACTCTTGGGGCATGGAATGGTTGATAGGCTGAATATATTTTAAATGACTCTGCTAACTGCTGCTGCTAAGTCACTTCAGTCGTGTCTGACTCTGGGCAACCCCATAGATGGCAGCCCAACAGGCTCCCCCGTCCCTGGGATTCTGCAGGCAAGAACACTGGAGTGGGTTGCCATTTCCTTCTCCAATTCATGAAAGTGAAAAGGGAAAGTGAAGTCGCTCAGTCGTGTCCGACTCTTAGCGACCCCATGGACTGCAGCCCACCAGGCTCCTCTGTCCATGGGATTTTTCCAGGCAAGAGTACTGGAGTGGGGTGCCATTGCCTTCTCCGGTAGGGCCAGATACATACAATGGAAAATTATTCAGTCTTGTAAAGGAAGGAAAGGGACTTTCTAGGTTGTCCAGTGGCTAAGACTCCAAGTTCCCAATGCAGGGGACCCAGGTTTGTTTGCTGGTCGGGGAACTAGATCCCTTATGCTGCAACTAAGACCTGATGCAAATAAATAAGCACTTTTTAAAATAATAATAAAAAAGGGGATAAAATTCTGACACATGTGACAGTATCAGTGAACTGTGAAGACATTATTCCAAGTGAAATAAGCCAGACAGAAAAGGACAAATATTACAGGATTCCACTTAAATGTACTTAGAATAGTCACATTTATAGAGAATAGAAAGAATAGTGACTTCCAGGGGAATGAGAAGTTATTGTGGAGTGGTACAGAATTCAATTTGAGATGTCAGGTTTTTCTGAAAATGGATAGTGGTGATGGTTACACAGCAAAGTGAATGTACTTAACACCACGAAACTGTGGCTAGGTTCACAAAAATGACTGAGATGGTAAATTTTATGTTATCAATATCTTACCACAATTTAAAAAAATTTTCAGAAAAAAACACCAACAGATACCCTACAATTGAAAAATATACTATCTAAAATTAAAAAATTTACTGGACAGGACTTCCCTGGTGGCACAGTGGAAGAGAGTCTGCCTGCCAACACAGAGGACATGGGTTGGATTCCTGATCTGGGAGGATTCCACATGCTGCAGAGCAACTGAGCCCATGAACCACAACTACTGAGCCCAAGCGCCTAGAGCCCATGCTCTGGGACAAGAGAAGCCATCACAATGAGAAGCCTGAGCAACACAACTGAATCTAGAGAAAGCTTGCCATACAACAATTAAGACCCAGCGAAGCCAAAAATAAAATTAAATTAAAAAAAATTTCACTGGACAAACAGCAAAATGAAAATGACAGAAAAAAAACAGTGCATTTGAAAATCGACCAACAAAATCATGGAATTTGAAAAATGGAGAGGAAAAAAGATTTAGGGAAAAAAAGAAAGTCTCAGGGCTCAGTACACAAAATGCTAAAAGAATTTCTTTAGGCTAAAGGAAAATGATACTAGATGGAAACTCAGATCTCCAGAAAGTATAAATACTGGAAATATCTTGAAATGCATCCATTAATTCAACAATATTTAACATGCACCCAAGATAGACAATGTCCTTTAGGCAATAAACATTTCATTAACCTTGTATAAAAATCATTTTTATTATTAGTTTATGCTATATTTTCAGGGATGCTTCAGGATGAAAGGTTGTTGTTGAATCATGCGAATACACCGGGATTCTTGGCGCCTGGAGGAGAAGAATTCAATCCGGGGTCAGAGACGAGGCTTAATCACTCAGAGCTTTTGTGTAATAAAGTTTTATTAAAGTATAAAGGAGATAGAGAAAGCTTCTGACATAGGCATCAGAAGGGGGCAGAAAGAGTACCTGCTTGCTAGTGTTAACAATGAAGTTATATACTCCAAAGAATGTCTGGAAGTTGTAAAGACCTCATCAGAGCTACTCCCATAATTTACATTTTAAGATAACAGAATTAGCCAGAAGGTTTAATCCAAAGACTGTCCTCAGGCAGGATACATTATTGTTATATAATCCTAAGGAATGTAGAAAAAGACAAAAAAGTTTGTCCTTTCTTCCTCCTTGAGAATTCCAGGCCCCTCTCTCCTTGGGAACCCCTAGACTCCCTATCAACCTGCCTAGGAACTGACTCTCTCAAGCAGTAGTCCTGTATATGCCAGTTATGAAGTGTCTCTTTTTTGGGGGGGTGGGCAGGGGGCCACACCACATGGCTTGCAGGATCTTAGTTCTCCAACTGGGGATTGAACCCTGACCACAGCAGTGAAAGCGCTGAGTCCTAACCACTGGACCCTAAAGCAACTTTTATTTTTACAAAAAACTCTACTCATAATATCCAAGCTTGTTTTAGACTTCCTTTTGTATTCATGGTCTGTCCAGCTAATTATGATAAAAATACAGGGCTTATAAATTGTTTACAGTGTTCCTTTTACACATGTTTAAGTGATACTATCCCATTCAATGACAGCTGGCAGAGTATTTATATTCTTAAAACTAGAGTGGGCATTTGGATATCAGTAGATTTGCAAAGATTTTGGCAAGAAAGTCCTACACTGTATGCCCTTGAAGAGATTATTAAAGGTTTAAAACATGCTGAAAGATTCACTGGAATGCATATCGCTGCTGTTTTAAGCATTATTAGCATAGCTATCGCTACCACGGCAGCAGTGGCTGGAGTAGGTTTACATCAATCTGTTCAAACAGTGCAGTTTGAACAAGAATGGCATAAGGATGCTGATGTTTTATATTCCACTCAACAAAAGACAGATGGAAAATTAGCTTCTCAGGTGGCTGATCTCCAGCAGACAGTAATACTATTCAGAGATCAAATGGTTAGTTTACAAAAGCAACTGAGATTAAAACGTGATTGGAATTACACCTCTTTTTGTCTTACAGCACACAAACACAATTGGTCATGGTTTAATTAGGACAAGATCAAACAACATTTATTAAATCAAGGAAATATTTCTCTAAATATTCAAGATTTACAACATGATATATTAGAAACTTTTAATAAAAAGTTAGATACGATTTCTGGATCTAATTTACTTGATACTATTGCTGATGGTATATCCTCTCTAAATCCTCTTAAACAGATCAAGGCCTATGGACATGGAATTATGTTAACCTGTGCTATAATTTTAATCGTTTTCTTTTGCTTCTGTGTAGTCTGGAGAAGAACAGTGAGATGACAATAATGTCACCAACAACAATTAGCCTGTCTTACAATTACTTCACTTCATGAAAAACAAAAAGGGGGAGATGTAGGAAGCAAGTACAAGAGAGGAAAAGCAGACCCCAGGAAAGGCATGCAAAAACATTATCAACCTTGCTGACCAGACACCTCAAGACATAGCACCCTTGGATTAAGCCCAGAGGGAACAGAAAAACATCTTGAAAGCAGGATGTGTGCCTGGAGGTGGAAAGCCATCATCAGACTGTTCCATGACTGGGCATCTCTGAGTCAAATGTTTTTCTCATCTGGAGCTTTGTTATTGAGACAGCAACCTAAATCATTAGTACAAGTAAATCTTTCTTAGTTCATCTTTATGTTACATGCCTAGCCTATCTTAACAGCCCTTGTGGCTCTATAGGCTTCTGAGAGCACGTTCTCACTTGCACGGACTCCCCTGTCTGAAAACATGTAATAAAGCTGACTTGATCAGTTTGGGCACCTTTGCCTAGGAGTGGTGTTGGTCTCCTGATCCTCACTTTCAATTATTGTGTCTTTCTCATTCTTTCTCTGTATTGCACTTTGGGGAAACCGTGGCTTGTTGAGCCAGCCTCGACATGCAGCCATGAAATTAAAAGACACTTGCTCTTGGAAGAAAAGCTATGACCAACCAGCATATTACAAAGCAGAGACATTACTTTGCCAACAAAGTTCGTCTAGTCCAGGTTATGTGTTTTCCAGTGGTCATGTATAGATGTGAGACTTGGACTATAAAGAAAGCTGAGCGCCAAAGAATTGATGCTTTTGAACTGTGGTGTTGGAGAAGACTCTTGAGAGTCCCTTGGACTGCAAGGAGATCCAACCAGTCCATCCTAAAGGAGATCAGTCCTGAGTGTTCATTGGAAGGACTGATGCTGAAGCTGAAACTCCAATACTTTGGCTACCTGATGTGAAGAATGCACTAATTGGAAAAGACCCTGATGCTGGGAAAGATTGAGGGCAGGAGGAGAAGGGGATGACAAAGGATGAGATGGTTGGATGGCATCGCTGACTTGATGGACATGCATTTGAGAAAGCTCTGGGAGTTGGTGAAGGACAGGGAAGCCTGGCATGCTGCAGTCCATGGGGTCGCAAAGAGTTGGACATGACAGCGTGAGTGAACTGAAAAGGCAAAGGAAAAAATAATTGAAAGGAAGACAGCTTGGCAGAAGAAAAAAAAAAAAAAAAAGCCTGTCTTGTTTCCCCAGGTCCCCCTGCTTCTTAGGTGACATTTGTATTTTTACCTCCCAATGGACTTTTGCCCATTTGTAATGGCATCCCAATGGCATCCCAACATGGTTCCTGCCAATCCCAAAGCATCTTGGTTTCTTGAGCTACCTGCTGATGCTTTATTCTCTGTTTACTGGTCACTGGAATAGCAACTGACATATGTTTGGAATTGTTGGCCTGATGCCATTTAGGAGGTGGTCTTCCATTTCAACCTTACACTGACCCTCATCGAAAAACTAACAGAGCTGGCTGAATCAGGACCTCTAGGTCCATGGCAGAGCCGCAGCATTGCTTTCCCTCTTGAAGCTGTGCCCTGAGAGCTCAGTGCAAACCCGCCACAACCTGGCAGCAGTGATGGTCAGGGAGCGCTCAAGGAATCTGCTGAGCCACCGAGACTTCACTTTCAGCTTCTGCGGATAGGATGTTGTTGAAACTGTCTGACATCCCTGAAGACAGAGTGTTTACCTTTGATAGGACCACACACTGCATAGCCCCTTGGACTAAACACCTTCTTGGCCATGTGCAGTAAGTCATCTGCCTTTCATTATAAATAGAGCAAGAATACATCTAGCCAAGTCTTCCCTTGTAGCTCAGTTGGTTAAGAATCCGCCTACAATGCAGGAGACCCAGGTTTGATTCCTGGGTTGGGAAGATCCCCTAGAGAAGGAAATGGCAATCCACTCCAGTATTCTTGCCTGGAGAATCCCATGGACTGTAGCCTGCCAGGCTCCTCTGTCCATACGGGTCACAAGAATCGGAGATGATTTAGCGACTCCAACTCTTAATAAACCACCACCACCAAGTCACAGGTGGTTGGGTTATTTAATTGTTGTTAAACCCATAATGGGGCTTCCCTTGTAGCTCAGTTGGTAAAGAATCTGCCTGCAGTACGCGAGACCTGGGTTCAATTCCTGGGTCGGGAACATCCCCTGGAGAAGGAAATGGCAACCCACTCCAGTATTCTTGCCTGGAGAATCTCACGGACAGAGGAGTCTGGCGGGCTACAGTCCTTGGGGTCATAAGAATCGGAGATGACTCAGCAACTAAACCACCACCACCAAACCCATAATGAGGTAAAGACTGCTCACACCTTCAAAGATGTCTGTACTCCATACATGATGTTCAGTCACTTCAGTCATGTCCAGCTTTTTGCAACCCTGTGGACTGTAGCCTACCAAACTCCCCTGTCAATGGGGTTCCCAGGCAAGAATACTGGAGTGGGTTGCCATTTCCTTCTCCGGGGGATCTCCCTGACCCAGGGATCGAACCTGTGTCTCTTATGTCTCCTGCACTGGCAGGCACAGTTCTTTACCACTAGCACCACCTGGGAAGCTCCACCCACATTCAATAGTCCTAACAGCATGGGCTGATTTCTGTATTTAGAGTTAAAAACAACATGTTCTAGGAGCCAAGAAGACACCTTTCCTCTACCTGAGGAGAATATGTGAGAGAAAGAGAGAAAGGGAGAAGTTAAGAAGGAAAGAGAGAGAAACGTTGATTTAGATTCAAACTTGATGGATGAGGGATGAACAGGGGTTTTATGGGGGACACCCTGAGGCTGGGAAAGATTGAAGGCAGGAGGAGAAAGGGACGACAGGGGATGAGATGGTTGGATGGCATCACTGACTCAATGGACATGAGTTTGGGTGGACTCCGGGAGTTGGTGATGGACAGGGAGGCCTGGCCTGCTGCGGTTCATGGGGTTGCAAAGAGTCTGACATGACTGAGTGACTGAACTGAACTGAACAGGGAAAACTGTCATCAGATGTACAAAGACAACACAGAGTGAAGGGCTAGAGATCTGGCCTCTGGGGAAGAATCGGGGTTGAAGGCCTAGACATCCTATTCCAGAGCTGGTCCTGGAATATGCCAAAGCCCAGTGGGATGGTCTCCTCCTCCTTGCCCATAAGTTTACAGTGGGCCCACCACAGTTCAACTTAGAAGCTGTCCCCTCCCTTTTATTCTTAAAAAAAAATTTTTTTTTACTTTTAATTTTTTAATTGAAGCACAATTAATTCACAATTACGTGAATGTGGTGGTTTAGTCCCTAAGTCATGTGCGACTCTTGCGAGTCCATGGACTATAGCCTGCTGGGCTTCTCTGTCCATGGGATTCTTCAGGCAAGAATACTGGGATGGGTTGCCATGTCCTTCTCCAGGGGATCTTCCCAAATTATGTGACTATGTTGTGCTAGTTTCAAGTGTAGAGCAAAATGGTTCAGTTATACATATATATATATATATATATATAATTTTTCAGATTCTTTCCCATAAGTTATTACAAGATATTGAGTCTAGTTCCCTGTGCTATACAGTAGGTCCTTGTGGTTTACCTATTTTATGTATAGTAGTAGTGTGTATATGTTAGTCCCAAACTTCTAGTTTATCCCCCACTACCCCCTTTGGTAGGGGTGTCCTGATGGCTCAGCAGGTAAAGAATCCACCAGCCATGCAGGAGACACCGGAGCCGAGGTTCCATCCCTGGATCGGAAGACCCCCTGAAAGAGGAAAGAGTCGGACATGACTGAGCATTTATGCATCCCCTTTGGTAACTGTGAGTTTGTTTTCTATGTCTGTGAATCTATTTCAATTTATTTTTTCACTTTAACATTTACAATTTAGTTTTAACTGGAGGATAATTGCTTTACAATGCTGCTTTCTGCCCTACGTCAACATGAACCAGTAAGAGGTATACATATGTCCCCTCCCTCTTGAACCTCCCTCTAACCCTGTCCCCTCTTGAACCTCCTCCAAAGAGGAGGTGGGTGGGGGCTCTAAATTTCTAGCAGCACCATAGGGTCAGCCCTGAAAGCCTGGCAGCTAAACTGTCTACAGAGACCCCTGGTCCATCCTGTCCTAGGAAGACAACACACTTGGGGGGCGGCAAAGCCCTCCTTTGTAGGACACCAGATGCTCCAAGGAGGTTGCCAGAAAGCAGGGAGTTTTTCCTCACCTCACCCGGAAAAGAACTATGGAGGTGGACACTGCCTGGAGCCATTGCCTGGAGCCAAGAGGCAGCGTGAGCCGGATGGTTTTATTCATGCATCCTCGCAGGCACACTGGGACTTGGAAACCATCCTCTGAGCTCCTGTCTTGGTTCTGGGGATGGCTCAGAACTGGGCTGGACCAGACTCAGGCCAAACTGAGAGGCCTGGATATCTCCCCGAAGCCCCTCACTTGCTGACTTGAGTTTCCAAGGAGGCTTATTTTATCAAGCGAATTGCAGGGTCCCAGGCGCCTGCAGGAATTGCAGGCTCTGGGGCCAGACATGGATGAACACTTCTGTCCAATCCATAGTCCCAGAGGGGACTTTTCTGGGTCATATTTGATCTTCACAGCCACCCCTTGAGCTAGGTGTGACTTTTGCCCCCATTTCACAGATTAGGAAACAAGATATTTTGAGGCCACTGGACTAGTTGGGGCAGAGGCCAAGGGGTGTCGGGGCGGAGTTTAACCTTAGAGCTTCACAGTTTCTTAGGACCCTAAACGGAGACCTTAGGCAAGCTCCCATTGCGTTTTGGGGTGCGGGGGTGGGGGTGGGATGGAGGGCGTGTGTCTTTATTCCCTATATGTGAATTAAAACGATCTATTCATTTGTGATTCTCCAACCATTTGCTTTCAAACTCAATCACATGAGTAGCTTTTAATAAACCACAGATTCTGGGACTCAGTCTCAGCGTAAATTCACCAGGTGAGGCTCGGTAACCAGTAGAGGCATCAACAGATCTGCCTGAGAAGCTCAGACCAGCACTTCATGGGGATCCTGTAGTGATCTTGTCGAAACACATTTCTGAGCTCCTGTGAGCTCCTGAGACCATAAGGCTGGAGTGTGGCCGGGTGGGGTGACCTGCATTTCTCAAAAGGTGATGCCAATGCCGCTGGCGACCATCCGTTTTCACTGAACAGAAACTAAGGACTTCACAAACATTAACTAATTTCATCTTCATAACACCCCAGGGAGCAACTTCAGCCATCCCCATTTCAAAAGAAAACTACGGCCAGCGACATCAAGCAACTGGCCTGCAGGCACACAGCTACCAGCAAGCCAGGCTGACTCCCTAGGCACGCAGGCAGCTGGCACGTGACCTTAGCGCTCCCCCGCGCCCCGCACTTTGCTTCTCCGCTGCGGTTCTAATCAGCTGCCCGGCCCACCCCAGCACCTCCCGGTCTGCTTCCCTCCCGTCTCGCTTCCTGCTGCCCCAACCTGTCCCTCCGGGACCCTCCCGCCCGGGGCCTGTGACCGAGGTCTGCGAGGGCAGCCCCTTTCCGGCCCCCACCCGGCACTCGCGCAAGCCAAGCGAGTATTCGCTGCGGGCAAAGCTGCTTCCCGGCGGATGGACACCCGCAGACTGCCTGCAGACGGTGATCAAGTTCCGGGAGGACGGGGCGGGGCAAGGAGGCGGGGCAAGCGGAGCTGAGCGCGGACTGACCGTCACGACGGCCAATGGCAGCTCGGGGTGGCTCGCCAGGCTTCCGCGCTCTGCCCCGCGACTTGGGTCAGTTCAGTCCTTTAGTCGTGACCGACCCTTTGCGACCTCACGGACTGCAGCACGCCAGGCCTCCCTGTCCATCACCAACGCCCGGAGTTTCCTCAAACTCATGTCCATTGAGTCTGTGATGCCATCCAACCATCTCATCCTCTGACGTCCCCTTCTCCTGCCTTCAATCTTTCCCAGCATCAGGGTCTTTTCCAAAGAGTCAGCTCTTCGCATCAGGTGGCCAAAACATTGGAGTTTCAGCTTCAGCATCAGTCTTTCCAATGAATATTCAGCACTGATTTCCTTTAGGATGGACTGGTTGAATCTCTTTGAAGTTTAAGGGACTCTCAAGAGTCTTCTCCAACACCACAGTACAAAAGCACCGATTTTTGGTGCTCAGCTTTCTTTATAGTCCAACTCTCACATCCATACATGACTACTGGAAAAACCATAGCCTTGACTGGACGTACCTTTGTTGGCAGAATAATATCTCTGCTTTTCAATAAGCTGTTTAGGTTGGTCATAGCTTTTCTTCCAAGGAGCAAGCGTCTTTAAATTACACGGCTGCAGTCACCACCTGCAGTGATTTTGGAGCCCCCCAAAATAAAGTCTTTCACTGTTTCCATTGTTTCCCCATCTATTTGCCATGAAGTGATGGGACCAGATGACATGATCTTAGTTTTTTGAATGTTGAATTTTAAGCCAGCTTTTCCACTCTCCTCTTTCATTTGTATCAAGAGGCTCTTTAGTTCCTCTTTGCTTTCTGCCCTAAGGGTGGTGTCATCTGCGTGTCTGAGGTTACTGATATTTCTCCCTACAGTCTCCCACACCTTTAGGGTGCTGCAGTTGTGGCAGGGAACGGCGAGGTGGAGGTGACAGACGCTGTGTCGTGTCCTCCCCGAGAGTACCACTGTTAGTCCAAGGTGGCACTAGCTCATGTTGGCTCAGCTTCCTGCCCCCCCGCCCCCAACTTACCTTCCGCTCAGTTAACTAAGGCTCAGCTCACCTGTCTCTGTCAAACTTGTGTTTTCATCACTCTGGGTCCTTGTCTATTTGGTAAAAGCAACGTGGGAGCAAAGCCTGCAAGCCACCTCTCATTGTCTTAGCAGCTGTTTCCCCGCACTGACAGCGTGGAGCAGGCTGCTTGGCTGTGAGGTTGAAGAGAGGAGAGTGAGATGAAAGATAGGAACTGTCCACTCAGTGTCAGACTCTGTGTTTTGGCCTTTTCTACAGGATTGTCTCAATTCATCATCTTTCACTTTCACCCATTTCCTATTTCACAGATTAGGGAACAAAGTGAATAAATTGCCCGAGGGCGATCCTTCAATGATTTTAATTCCTGTCAGATGCCAACATCCAAAGTATTTTATGGTGCCAAGGCTGCCTTTGCAGCATTTCAATGAATGCAGTTCCAGTAAATCATCTCTTCTCATACTGTTTCGTCCTTCCAACCATTTGTTCATCTGTTCATTTATTAGGGACCCATCCTCAAGGCTTCCCTGATGGCTCAGTTGGAAAAGAATCTGCCTGCAACACAGGAGACCCCGGCCCGATTCCTGGGCCTGGAAGATCTGCTGGAGAAGCACTCCAATATTGTTTGGCTTCCCTTGTGGCTCAGCTAGTAAAGAATCCGCCTGCAAATGTGGGAGACCTGTCGATCCCTGGGTTGGAAAAAATCCCCTGGAGAACGGAAAGGCTACCCACTCCAGTATTCTGGCCTGGAGAATTCCATGGATTGTATAGTCCATGGGATCACAAAGAGTCGGACATGACTGAGCGAATTTCACTTAGTCTTCAAGGCTTAGGCCTAGTTGATATTAAAAAAAGGAGCTTTAAAGTAGAGGCTCTAAAAATATATACACAGAGATTACAAAAAAAAACTATACATGAAATGTTGATATCTAGTACATTCCAGATACAATGGTGGAGTCTGAAGACAGAGACATAGATAAAATCTATCCTTTGCCTTTCGGGTGGCTTTAAGGAGTGTAGTAATCGCTATAAATTTAATTTCCCACCCCTATGATTTTTAACTGAGCATCCACCCCATATGTATTATTTATATTATATATGTATATATATCCTCTATAATTAATATACTAAATGTTAGTTCAATTTCTTTCTTTTCTTTTTTTTGGATAAAAACATACATGGAGGTTGACTTATTATTTTTTTTTTTTACTCCAGTGAACATGTTGGGTACTTCCTGGAGAGCTTCTGTGATCTGGAATCCACCCCGCACACCCCACCCCCCGCCCAGCCCCCTGCCACGTACATGCATGCCTGACTCTCTCCTGTCTTTCTTTGGAGCTGTGTCAAATGCCAGGTTTTCAAAGACGTCTTCCCTGACCACCCCTATAAAATATTCTTCTCTCCCCCTCTGTCATCTTCTGTCCTGTTATGCCAATGTTTAATATACTGCACTTCACTGTATAGTATGATTATTTTTTTTATTAGTTTAGTTATTGTTTCCTTGCATCAGAATGTAAGCTTTAAGAGGAGCAGGGAGGAGTCTTGAACACTGGAAACTTCGAGAAGAAAGCAACAGAGCCAGAGGGTTGGGGGTCCAGTGCCCCCTAAAGCCCCCTTGCACAGGGGTGGATGTGAAGGGAATATGGGTGACATTAATCTATGCCTTCCCTGAGTCCTGCATTCTTGCAGTCCTCAGGGCCAGGATCACCCAGGCTTTCTCTCTCCCCACATTGTCTATACTCTCCCCTTCTGATTTTTAGAGGGATTGCACCTTGAGTGAAGGCTTGACACACAAAGAAAGACGCAGCTGTTTGTTTCTCTCAGCTTCTTCTCATTTAAGACATGTGAAGATGTTGGTGATTGTACCAGTTGTTCTGGGTTAGGAGCCAAAAGACCGTTACTGGATTTGCCTCTGAAGAAAAGAGTAAACAGGATGGTTGAATACCTTGTTCCCCCACTATCCAACGTCCCTCCCGAACACAGGAGCCAAGGACACCTACGAGTTGATCTTGGATGAAGCTTCTTACCCAAACTGTGTCCTGAACTAAGAAATGATGAATCCGGCCTGGCTGCCAGCTTCTGTGTTATATAAGCAGAACGTACTGAGGAACTACACAGAGCGTATAGACTATTTATTATGGTTTATGATCAGTGAGCCTCAGGTGCACCAAACTTTGAGAATCAGTCACACACTCGCGAAGACCTAGGGCAAACAGCAGGCTATGAAGTGGAGTGTGAAGACGTGCGTGAGCTTCCCTGTACCGACATGGTGCACACTCATGCCAGCCTTGCCTCCAGCCATCTCTTTGCAGTCTTCGCCATTTCATCAACTTGAAGTTGGGTTAAGCCCTAGCTTAACCTTTGACTGCTAATCCCTATTTTAGTCACTCTCTCTCCCTTCCAACCCCTTTACTAGTCATCCACTTCTTAATAGCAATATGACCTAAACAGGTTACCTTCTTTCTTTGAGCCTCAATTTCCTCCTCATAAAAAGGAAAAAAAAATTGGTCAGTCTAAAACATGAGGTCACAGGGTGTCAGTCCCCCACAGGTCAAAGAAAGATATTGTGGATTTGGAACACTTCAGAAATTATATCACTAGTTATATCATATATCACTCATATGTAGAAAATAGTAGAGTGAGAATTCTAACCAAATATCAAATAAATAGGAACAGAAACCTCAGATTGCAACAGAAAGAAAGAAGAGCAAATAGTGGTGAACAAAAAAAGTTGTAGCACATTTTATCTATGTATGTTGTTGTTGTTTAGTAGCTCAGTCATGTCCAACTCTTTTGTGACTCCCTGGATTGTAGCCCACTAGTCTCCTTTGCCCATGAGATTTCCCAGGCAAGAATACTGAAGTGGGGTGCCGTTTCATTCTCCCAGGGGAACTTCCCTACGCAGGGATGAACCCGTGTCTCCAGCATTAGCAGGCGGATTCTATACCCTGAGCCTCCAGGGAAGCCCGTCATCTATGTTGTTCAGTCACACAGTCATGGCTGACTCTGTGCAGCCCACTGACTGCAGCACTGCAGGATTTCCTGTCCTTCACTGTCTCCCGGAGCGTGCTCAAACTCATGTCCTTTCAGTTGGTGACACCATCCAACCATTGCGTCCTCTGTTGTCCCCTTCTCCTCATCCTTCATCTTTCCCGGCATCAAGGTCTTTTCCAATTAGTTGGGTCTTTGCATCAGGTGGCCAAAGTACTGGAGCTTCAGCTTCAGTATCAGTCCTTCCAATGAATGGTGTTCAGCTTTCTTTATGGTTCAACTCTTACATTCATACATGACTACTGGAAAAACCATAGCTTTGACTAGATAGCTCTTTGTTGGCAAAGTAATAGCTCTGTTTTTTTAATACGCTGTCTAGGTTGGTCATAGCTTTTCTTCCAAGGAGCAAGCGTCTTTTAATTTCACGGCTGCAGTCACCATCTGCAGTGATTTTGGAGACAAGGAAAATAAAGTCTGTCAGTGTTTCCACTGTTTCCCCATCTATTTGCCATGAAGTGATGGGACCAGATGCCATGATCTTAGTTTTATGAATGTTGAGTTTTAAGCCAGCTTTAACTCTCCTGTTTCACTTTCATCAAGAGGCTCTTTAGTTCCTCTTCACTTTCTGCCATAAGGGTGGTGTCATCTGCATATCTGAGGTTATTGATATTTCTCCTGGCAATCTTGATTCAGGCTTGTGCTTCATCCAGCCCAGCATTTCTCATGATGTACAAAGCATATAAGTTAAATAAGTAGGGTGATAATATACAGCCTTGATATACTCCTTTCCCGATTTGGAACCAGTCCATTGTTCCATGTCCAGCTCCAACTGTTGCTTCTTGAGCTGCATACAGATTTCTCAGGAGGCAAGCAAGGTGGCCTGCATTCCCATCTCTTTCAGAATTTTCCACAGTTTGTTGTGATCCACACAGTCAAAGGCTTTGGCATAGTCAATAAAGCCGAAGTAGATGTTTTTCTGGAATTCTTTTGTTTTTTCTATGATCCAGCGGATGTTGGCAATTTGATCTCTGGTTCCTCTGCCTTTTCTAAAACCAGCTTGAACATCTGGAAGTTCTCAGTTCACGTACTGTTGAAGACTTGCTATATATATAGAAATTACCTATATAGTTAAATTTAAATGAACAGTGATAGACTCTCTGGGAATGGGTAATAGAACTTTTAATGAAGGAGTCTTTCAATGGAAGTGACTGACTGCAAGGGAAATTTCATGATATCTAGAGCTGAAACAGCCAGGGTATGGCTCAAGGGGACCACAGATAGAACTGTAGAGGCATTTTGTCTTACCATCACACTCTTCTGGGTAGAAGGAGGGACAGGAATAGGAGAATGAAATCTTTTGGGGAGATGTTATCTTTCGGGATGCAAGTGGGAGCAGAGTGAGAATACTGGTACTTTGTTTACATATAATAGTAGAGAAATTTTTGTTCAACTGTGAGCACTACTGATTGAATAAACACTAATAAGAGGATGTGAATAGGTAAATTCATAAGGTTCCTTAGTGGAGGTAGTATTTGTTACTTTCCTATATATTGATAATAAACCATGAGAAAGACAAAACAATAAAATAATCCCATTTAAAATCACATCAAAAACAATAAAATACCTAATAATAAACTTAATTAAGGAAAGGAAAGACTTATATTCTGAAAACTTTAAAACATTGATGAAGGAAATTGAAGATGATATGAATACATGGAAAGTTATTCTGTGTTCTTGGAAGAATAAATATTGTTAAAATGGCCACACTACTCAAAGCAATCTACAAATTTAAAATTTAATCCCTATGAAAATACCCATAACATTTTCCACAAAACTGGAATAAACAATCCTAAAATTTATATGGAACTACAAAAGACCCTGAATTGCCAAAACAATCTTGAGAAAAAAGAACAAAACTGGAAATATCAAGTACTCTGGCTTCAGACTATACTACAGAGCTACAGTAGTCAAAACAGTATGGTACTGGCACAAAAATAGACACAGATTAATGAAATAGAGAGCTCAGAAAAAACCCTACACACTTATGATAAATTAATCTAAGACAAAGGCCAGAATACTGGAATGGGTAGCCTTTCCCTTCTCCAGGGGATCTTCCCAACCCAGGGATCGAACCCAGGTCTCCTTCATTGCAGGCAGATTCTTTACCAGCTGAGCCACAGCAAAAGCCCAAGAATACTAGAGTGGGTAGCCCATCCCTTCTCCAGACACAGAGTACAATTATCAAAAGAGAAAAAAGTATATACAGGGGAAATAAATTCATTTTCAAGACACTACTTTTTCTGGGATAATCAATGACTATACAAGCATGATAACTCCTTTTCAATGTACTTCATGGCCGCTGAGCAGTTCAATGTTCATATGCAAGAAGACTGGCTGATATGGCAGGAAATGAAGTCTTACCTTAGATATATTTGTCATGAATAGTTTTTAGACATTCAGTGACTATGCCAAAAAGGGATTTGCAAAACCTCTATAACGCATGATTTGGGACACACAAAGCTAAAGTTTAGATGAGATCAGGAGATAAAGAGACTAGCAGAGGTGTGTGTGTTCAGGTAGCGACAGGTGGGTAGCTGTTAGGATGCTAGTGAAGTGTTATGATCTCCAGATCCTGGAGTAGCCTGTGGGAAGCCAAACTGTTTGAAACGGTTGGTACTGGTACTTCTTTGGTGGTCCAGTGGTTAAGAATCTGCCTGCCAATGCAGGGGACATGGGTTTGATCCCTTGTCTGGGAAGATCCCACATGCCCTGGAGCAGCTCAGCCTGTGCGCCACAACTACTGAGCCCGTGCTCTAGAACCCTCAAGCTGCACCTGCTGAGCCTGCATGTCACAACTGCTGGAGTCCACGCTCCGTCCTGCCTGTGGTCCACAACAGGAGAAGCCACTGCAATGAGAACCCACACAGCACAACGGAGGGTGGTCCCCACCACCCGCAACTGGAGGAAGCCCACATACAGCAACAAAGACCCAGCTCCACCGAAACAAACAGAGACACTTTTTTAAAAAATTAAAAGGTTAATGCCTTTACCTGTCTTAAGTGTTTTTATTATTAATGCTGGACATCATTCTTAAATTTTTAAACACATCCCACATAGGCTACTCATCCCATGGAGACCAGATAAGCCTTGGTTGCCAAGAACGTATGTCAGACTGCCCCTATTTTTACTCTGTGAAAACAGGTGCTTCTTCAGGAGAGGGAGGGAGGTGGGAAGGTCCCTGGTAACCTATCCCCACTCCCCTTTCAAAAGACTCTAAACGGGTGAATCAGAGATAGTCCACTGTATTCTCCCCATATTCCCAAGCTGAAGCCCTCCCTGAAGGTAAAAGAAAAGAGTGTTCACTAGTTATTGGGAAGATTCCTATGTAAAGCCCAAGACTCAGCTACTATTTCAGGTACTATTTCAAATCCACAGTAAGGTAGGATTGGCCCAGGTTCATCTGACTGTAAGGGCAGTGGTATAAGGTAAATACAAAGGAGCTGGTATGATGTGGAGGGTGGGACCAGCCTGGGAGAAGGAGTGCAGAGAAAGAAGGCCAGGGGGAGAGGGGATCGAGGTGGTGAACTGAACACGTGTCTGTCTTCTTCACACCAATAATTACATAAGATAATGGGAAAAATAAAAAGAGACAAAGACAATAATCTGTCCCCAAAACATACCACCATTAAGTCTGAAATTTTGAGCAGATGGTTGAGCAGAGAGGAAACCCCAAACTGGAGCAGACTGCTGTGGAGATAGGAGCTGTGAAAGCAAAAACAAGTTCATGTTTGGCATGACAGAAGTAAGTGTTTGGGTGGGAGATGGCCTAGGATGTCTAGTAAGCCACTGTCTCCTCCATCCTCACATCCCGATTTCTCCTAAGCAGCATTTATCTGTAGGTGAAAGGAACGGCTGTCAGCACTGGACTAGAGATACAGATCTTGCTCAATAGACAGTTGATGATCACAAGCAGGGACCAGAACTAAGACTTAGAAACAAGTGCCCAGTGCTCTACATGTGGATATGCACCCTTGGATGTCAGCTATGATGGACAAACACATGAAGAGTTCTCAGACACATAAGTAGAAAACCAGAAATCACTAAAAATTTAAATTATAATGCTGTGATATAAATCCAACTTAAACAAAATTTACTCCATCTGCTGCTTTCTGCGGAAAGGGTCCTGAATTCTCCCCCTTTGATTGTGGACTTACCAATCACTCTTTGCACGTCTGTATATTCCATAGCTGTCTTGTGTTGTTAGAAAGATTTCATAACCCATCTGTGGGGAGGACTCTGTGCTTATCAAATGTTCAAGTTCTGTTTTCTCCTTCAGATACTGATGTTATTAGCTTGCTTTCAGTTTAACATTTGTTGAATGTATCTGTTTTCCATCCTTTTAACTCTCACATGTTCTTTGTTGCAGATGTGTGGATTGAATGTTTTTCTGCCTTCCCTTCCCTCATTAATGGCTTGAAGCCCTAACCTCCAGTGTGATGATTTTTGGACGTTTAGTGGAGGTCATGAGGATGGAGTCCCCATGATGGGATTGGTGTCCTTCTCAGCAGAAAAAGAGAGATCAGAGCCCTCTCTCTGTCTGCCTCTTTCTCTTCCATGTGAGGACATAGTGAGATGGCATTCAGCAGCAAGCCAAGAGAAAAGGCTCAGCATGAATCTACCTTGCTGGTACCTTGACTTTGGGCTTTTCAGACTCAAGAACAGTGAGAAATAAATTTCTGTTGTTTAGGCTACCCAGCCTATGGGATTCTGCAGCCCGAGCAGACTATGTGCTTCTTGGACTTTGTTTTTAACTCAATATATCAGAGACCTGCATTTTTTGTAGGAAAATTAATTCATCTCTTTTAACTGTGATTATTGATAATTATGGGCTTCCCTGGTGGCTCAAACAGTAAAGAATCTCCCTGCAGTGCAAGAGAGCCAGGTTCGATCCCTGGGTCAGGAAGATCCCCTGGAGAAGGGAATGGCTACCCACTCCAGTATTCTTGCTTGGAGAATTCCATGGTCAGAGGAGCCTGGTGGGCTACAGTCCACAGGGCCACAAAGAGCTGGACCCACCTGTGCAACTAAGACACACTAAAATACATGCATTGATAACTACATGCTTAGTTTTGCCATATTAGAAAAAACTCCATTTCCCACTTTTTTGTTGTTGTTTAATTCCAACCAGTCCATTCTGAAGGAGATCAGCCCTGGGATTTCTTTGGAAGGAATGATGCTAAAGCTGAAACTCCAGTACTTTGGCCACCTCATGCGAAGAGTTGACTCATTGGAAAAGACTCTGATGCTGGGAGGGATTGGGGGCAAGAGGAGAAGGGGACGCCAGAGGATGAGATGGCTGGATGGCATCACTGACTCGATGGACGTGAGTCTGAGTGAACTCCGGGAGTTGGTGATGGACAGGGAGGCCTGGCGTGCTGCGATTCATGGGGTTGCAAAGAGTCGGACATGACTGAGTGGCTGATCTGATCTGATTTCAGGCACATGATTGGTTTTAGAATCGCTGTCTTAATTGGAGCCCTTGAGCCTAAACCCTTGAATAAATATTATTCTCTGGATATAAGACCTGCCTGAGGCATCATTTTGAAACAGACAAATCTATTTGCTTTCTCTTCCTTCACCTTCCATGTTTTCTGAATACTGATTGCCAGAATATAGTTGTTTTCGTATAGCACTAACTTCTTCGTTTCATGTATTCATTTTTTTATCTGAGACTTCTATACCCTTCGAAATCCAAAGCAACCTCTTTCCTTTCTTTCTCAGTGGATGCTTTCATCCAGTCAGTATAACATTTAATCAGGTCTTAGGAGTTTAATCATCTGAGTGAACTGATTTATACTATGCCATGAGTGACAAACCTACCATAGCCTTCTAGGAGATTTGAAATTTTTACTAAAAGCTTATTAACTGATATGATTCTTTAACTGCTGTAACCTCATCCTTTAAGCTCATACCAAACATAAACAGTAATTCTGTAGAGGTTTACTATTTTTTTATAGAGAGATGTGCTAAGTCGTTTTAGACGTGTCCAACTCCTTGAGACCCTATGGACCATATCCCACCAGGCTCCTCTGTCCATGGGATTGTCCAGGCAAGAATACTGGAGTGGGTTGCTATGCCCTCCTCCAGGGGATCTTCCCTACTCACATGTCTCTCATCTCCTGCACTGGCAGGCTGGCTTTTTACCACTAGTGCCACCTGGGAAGCCTTTCATAGGGAGATGGAAATTGGCTAATCACCCAAAGCCAATTCAGTTAAGATTTCTTTTTTAAGCAGTAGTTGCAATGTCCACAATGACCCAAGTTGCAGTGTCAGGAAAAAAAGCCAAAAGAGGCCATTGCTGTCTGTGCTGTTCCTGAAGTGCATATTATATTTTGTAGATCAGGAATTCTGATTGGATAATACAAGTTTTTAGTTAGAAACGGCTCGTGCCTGGAACGAGTTCTCTCCTTCATCTAGGATTTCCCATCACTTTTTTTTTTTTTTAATCTGGCTCATTCATACTCAATCTTCAGTCCTCACTGTGGTTGTTACTTCTTCCCAGAATCCTCTGGATATCAAGGAGGATTACTCCTGGCACAAGCACATCGGGCTGAACAAACAACCAGATTTATAGGAGATGTGTTGCTCAGCACCACGCTTCACAGATGACTAATGAAGCGTAGAAGGAGTCACAGCAACCATCCCCTCTGTGAAGAGGTCCAGAGTCCCTCAGGCTCCACTCTCTGGTTTCCATTTCCCACATGGCCATGATGACAGTTATTAATAACTGCAAGAACGGGTCACATGAGCCTTGGGAAGCCATCTGTTTGGGATTTCACCTCTTCTTCTTAAACTTTTTCTTTTGTATTGAGGTATAGCCAATTAACAAACACTGTTGTGATAGTTTCAGGTAAACATGGAAGGGACTCAGTCATACATGTACATGGATCCATTCTCCCCCAAGCTCCCCTCCCATCCAGCCTGCCACATACATTGAATAGAGTTCCATGTGCCATTCAGTAGGTCCTTGTCGGTTATCCATTATGACTATAGCAGTGTGTACACGTCCATCCCGAACTCCCTAACTATTCTTTGTGATGCCCCTTGTATGTGGAATCTAAAAAGAATTGATACAAATGGACTTAATTACAACACAGAAACAAAACAGACTCATAGACTTAGAGAATGAGCTTATGGTTGCAGGGGGTTGGGGCGGGGGAGTACGGTGAGGGGGGAAGAGATTTCACTTTTCATACATTGCTAGTCAGAATGATGACACTGACTTCCAATTCTTTGGTGTAGCTCTGCCTCATAGAGTCATAAACAGCATATGTGTTTACACTAAACAATCCATACAGACCAGGTATAGTCGACTGATGATTGAGTCAAGTCCCTTGTTTGTCTTCCAGACAATGATTCTATCAATTGAGTCTGATAAGGAGTTCTGATTCTCAGAAGTACATATGGCCTATGCTTCCCAGTCACATATGCATCTGCGTGTGCCTAGTCCCTCAGTCGTGTCCAGCTCTCTGCAACCCCAGGGACTATAGCCTGCTGGGCTCCTCTGTCCATGAGATTGTCCAGGCAAGAAGACTGGAGTGTGTTGCCACTTCCTCCACCAGGGGATCTTCTTGACGCAGGGATCGAAGCTGCATCTCCTGCATGTGTGTCCTGCATTGGCAGGTAGATTCTTTACCGCTGAACCACCTGGGACGCCCTCCGAGGCACATACGTACCGGTACCTCCTTCCTTCCTGACAGCTCACAATACATTTTGAAAGACTTTGTCACTGTTTCCCAAAGTAGGGTCTGGCTGCTCGCTGCTCAAAAGCCAATAAAGAAGCCAAGTTGTGGGAAAGGAAAACTTGCTCTATTTTGGATGCTGGCAACTGGGGTCGGGGTGGGGGAAGGTGGGGGTGGACTTCTGTCCAAATGCTGATTCCACCCCAGGGGCAGTCAGCGGGCAGGAGTGTTTATAGATGGAGGGGGCTACATGAGAAGCAGTGCAGCCAACCCTGACAGTCACCTTGAGGTTGGTCATCGGGGGTCTGCCCAGCGTCACCTCGGCTGTTTTAAGTACAGTTAATGTTCAGTTCCAGGGCCAGTTTATTCCCATTTATTTGAGGCCAATTCTCAGAACTGCGGCAGCTTATTTCATGGCCACGTCCTGCTCATCATGTGGGTGACTCCTTCCACCTGGCAGGGGTTTTAGTATCTGCAAGACAGCTCCCAGGATATGGCTTGGAATATCATCTCTAGCCCTTGAGAAGGAACTAAAGGTCCTTGACGTTGCTTTCTAACTAAACTCTGATTAGTTTGTTCTGCTTGCTCTTTTTTGGCTACTGTGTTTTCTCCCTTCTAGGATTAAACTTACTCTTTGGCTAAAGACTTTCCGCAGACAAAAGGCAGCAGAGGGCTTGGTGGTACCAGCCCTAGAGTCCTGCTCTGTGGCATCACCACCACCACGCCTGCCCGGCTTTGCGCTCCTTAGGACAGTGGCTGTATCTTTTAACATTACATCTCCATGTTAGCAGGGTTCGTGGCATATCCTGACTGCCTGATAAGCCTTTGTGAGGGAAAGAAAGTTGTTGTGTGGTGTCTGCTTCAATATTAAGAAAGGACTTTCCAAGATGGCTAAACAGCCTCATCGTCTGAACAAATGGAATGAATTTCTGTGGGTAGCAGGTCCATTGACACCATGCACAAGAGGCCATGAAGGAACCAGATATGTCGTAGATCTTTGGGATTTTTCATTCTGTTTCACACAGAAGGGTAAAGCAGAATATTCTGTTGATGCACATATTCCATGTAACACACCGCCAGGTGTCTCAGGACGCTCTTGCTTTGGTCTGCATTCAGGGCCTTGGCTGTTTTGCCAGTGGGTCTGCAGGGCCTGGCAGACAGGTCACAGGCAGGTCTGTGCCCGGGGAGGGGGCAGTGAAACTGCCTCTCGCCCTGACCTGGTTTCCAGTCATCACTCGCCAGCCCAGAGCAAGAAGCACCCAGCTGGTCAGACTTCCAGTTCACACCCTCACTGCAGAAACGAGACAGGGAAGGAAGACCTGAATCCTGCTCCTGTAATTCCCAGACACTGTCCAGACACTAGAGCTCGCCAGCACCCACTTTCCTGATTAAATTCCTACCTTTGCAGACTACTGACAACCTTCATTCATCCCAGTGAATGCATTTGTCTTCTCCTCACTCCCAGACTAATTTATGAGAATTGCAGAAGGTGTAAGGATGAACAATATTAAAGAAAAGCCACAGGATCGGTGAGCACATGTTTTTGAACTTCCAAATTCTTCGTCTAGGTGACCTATCTCATGCCAGCTTCCAGGTGAGGAACTGAGCTTCAGAATATCTTTATTGTGATAATCTGGAACTGAACTTGCAATAATGCCTGTATTTACACAATCCAAGAGACCTTGGCAAAAAAAAAAAAAAAAAAAAAACAACTAATTAACAAATAGGATCTTAATGGATCTTGTGGCACATTTTGAAAATTAAGAACACAAATAAAAATTAAAAACTAATAATAGTCAGAATTGGAAAGGGAAAAATAATTCCATTGACTGTAATGACAAATAGCATAAAATATCTAAGGATAAATTTAATGGAAAATCATTTGGCTAACCCAAGAAAAACATCAAAATTTTACCAAATGGTATGAAAAAGGAACTGAGAAAATTGATATATATACCATGTTTCTAGAAGAAAATATTTAGTATCATAAAAATATTAATCTTTCCATCATTGATTTCAATTAAAAGTGAATCCAATTCTAATCATTATTACAATTGGTAGCTGGTATAATTGGTAGGAAGCTAGAAAAATTAGTGCAAGTCCTATAGCTCTTAAGTCCATAAAAGACAAAAATTTAAAAAAAAGAATAGTGGACAGATATTTACTTTATGAGATATTAAAACTTACTGTAAAGGCACTGAAATAGCTTAAGAAAAGACTAGAAACAAATTCATAACTGGATTAAAAAATATACAAGCATGTTATACAGCCAAAGAAATATTTAAGTTTCAGTAGAATTATTTATTTAATAAATAGTATACACAATTAGCTAGCCATATGGAAGAAAGATATAAAATAAATTCAGTCAATGCTATTAAAAATATATTCCCAATGAAACAAATATTAAAATGTAAAAAGTAAAAATTTATCTGTTGTAAGAAAAAATAGGAAAATATTTGTATAACCTTGGAGTAATAAAAATATTCCTAATTAAAAAAAAAACCAAGTCATAGTGAGAAAGATATTGAGGGTTGAAAATGATAAGTTTCTGCATGCCAAAGATTCCACTGTTAAAATAAGAAATAATTATAAATTGGGGGAAAAATTTGTAGCATACTTGCAAATGTTGGTACATTTAATATCCAAAATTCTTTTACAGAATTTTGAAACAGTGAAAGTGAAAGTCACTAAGTAGTGTCTGACTGTGACCCCATGGACTATACAGTCCATGGAAGTCTGCAGGCCAGAATACTGGAGTGGGTAGCCTTTCCCTTCTCCAGGGGATCTTCCCAACCCAGGCATCGAACCCAGGTCTCCCACACTGCAGACAGATTCTTTATCAACTGAGCTACATAAGAAAGACAAAACAGCCTAGTATTAAAAGGGTCAAAAGATAGAAGCAGAAACTTCAGGAGTAAAGCCCAAATGACCGATAAACATATGAAAATATGTCCAATTTCCTTAGTCAGGAAAATGGAAATTAAATCTATAATAAGGTGCCATTCGTCATCCATGAATTTGGTATAAATTTAAGATGGATATCATCTAGTACTGGTGAGAATGTAGGGAAATATTTCTTCCATTTATTGCTGATGGAAATAAAGTTGCAGTCATATTTTGGGAAAGAAATCTGGTGGTACTTTCTGGAATTTAAAATGCACAGGTACTTTGATTTGATAATACCACTTTTTGGAATTAATTCCATAGAGAAAAAAACCTTCCAGGATGTAAACAAATGTGTACAAGGATGTTTAATGAAGCTCTGTTTACAGTGGCAAAGAACAGCAGAATGGTCAATTAAACTGTCCCAAGCATTCACTTGAATATTACTCAGTTACTCAAAAGAATGAGTTAGTGCTGTATTGACTGACCCTAAGGGATGTCCATGCTAAGTCAAAGGCAAATGAAAATTATGAAAGAAGACGTACCCCTCTATGCCTTGGATTAACAAAGATACTATAGTTATCTCAACGGCAGGGGCAAGGAGAGGAGAGGAGGGAAGATGAGAGATTATTAACTTTAAAAAAAAAAAAACATTGGGTCATTCTACTTGTATAATCAGTATATACTATCTTTGTGATTAAAACTTGACAAAGAAAACCATTTAAACCTTGTTTAGATGAATTTTCCTGCATCTCACCCCTGAAGTTTCTTATTCATTACATCTGGGGAAGACTTTAAACCTGTGGTTTAAATTATCTTTCCACTGGACTTGGATGCAGGATGAACCCTCTATTGTTCAACTGAAAGAACTAAAGTTCAGTTGAAAGACTGTGCCTTCCCAAGATCAGCTGGTAAGTGGTCAAGTTAAACATAAGGACTAGTCCAGTATTAGTTCTGCTCTTCCTAGATACTGTTCTAAAGTTGTGAGGAAGTTAACAGACTTTTTGTTTCTTTAAATTAATTTTTTTTTTTTACATTTTGTATTGGAAAATATGTTACATCAAAGTCGAAAAATATAACAACTCCTCAATGTACCCGTGACTGAGCTTCAATGATTATCAAACACGACCAATCTTGTTTCCTCTGTATCATCACATTTTTACTAAAGGACTGTTTCATCTTTAAATACTTCAGTTTGCAACAGAATGTTGACATTCTTTTGGATAACATCCCTAATGTTTGTGGGACATGTAAATTTGGGTAGAGTCTGAGTAAAGTTTCTATATGTAAATTTGAATTTTTGTAACACCACAGAGTAAAGTGGAATTTGGTCACACAAACAAAGGAAGATGATCGAACTTCAGAATACAATTTGGGATCAAGACTTAGGGTAAGAGGTGATAACAGCAGGGTAGCTCAAGTGATTTCTATGTGTCCTGTACTTTGAAAAAAAAATCCAAAGACTGTATAAAAGTTGATTTGGTTTTAAAAAATTGGTTGAAAGACTGTGATGAAAAGCCCACCAGTGCCTCAAAGTTGACATGGTCAACAGAGCCATGCCCTTGAAGGAGGACCACACCCGTGACAGGACTGATGACCTGTCTTCAGACCACGCTGACGGAAATGAAGTCCCCAGCAGGAGGGTGGGATAGAAGAACTCACAGGTGTCCTCATGATAACGCTCGGTCTCTGTCCACTAACCGGGCCCAGTTGCCTCCTCCTGACAAGAAACGGCAGTTTTAGGTGCATCTCCCTCTCTGCCCTCTTTAAAAAAAAAATTATCGGAGTAGAGTTGCTTCCCAGTGTTATGTTAGTTTCGACTGGACTGCAAAGTGAACGCACTACACGCCTACATGTATCCCTCCTTTACCACATTTCCTTTCCATTTAGGCTACCGCTGAGCGCTGGGTCAAGTTCCCTGTGCTGTGCAGGAGGTGCTCACTAGTTACCTATTTTATACACAGAATCAACAGTGTACGTATGTCAATCCCAGTCTCCAAATCCATCCCAGCTCCATTTTCTCCCCTTAGCGTCCATTTATTTGTTCTCTACCTCTTTGTCTCTGTTTCGCAAAAAAGATCATGTACATAATTTTCTAGATTCTGCATATGTGCATTCATATACAATATTTCTTTTTATCGTTCTGACTTAATTAGCTCTGCGTGACGGTTTCTAAGTCCATCTCTGTCTCTACAAATGACCCAATTTTGTTCCTTTTTATGGCTGAGTAACATTGCAATAGCCAGGACATGGAAGCAACCTAAATGTCCATCAACAGAGGAGTGGATAAAGAAGATGTGATACATATACAGAATGGAATATTGCTCCATCCTCTTTTGCAGCTCCAACCCTCTGCCAAGAGTCAGGGGCCAAAAAATACAGAATTCAGAGGCTGCTGTTTTCTCATCCTCGGTGCTCCATTCCACACTCCGCTCCTCACTCTGAGAGACCCAGAGATGCTTCTGGCGAAGGATTTGTATAAGGTCAGCAGCTTCTGGGAGTCACAGAGCAGAAGGATTTTATGGGATGCTCCAGTCTTTGAACTCTTCAAGGAGAAATTCTGAAAAGATGAGAGGTAAATGGAGAAGGCAATGGCACCCCACTCCAGTACTCTTGCCTGGAAAATCCCATGGACAGAGGAGCCTGGTGGGCTGCAGTCCATGGGGTCGCTAGAGTTGGACACGACTGAGCGACTTCACTTTCACTTTTCACTTTCATGCACTGGAGGAGGAAATGGCAACCCACTCCAATGTTCTTGCCTGGAGAATCCCAGGGACGGGGAAGCCTGGTGGGCTGCTGTCTATGGGGTCGCACAGAGTCGGACACGACTGAGGCGACTTAGCAGCAGCAGCAGCAAAGGGAGAATGTTCGGGGACCAAAGAAATTAAAAATGCACTCTAAACATGCCCACTAAGTGATCTTCATGAGGCTGCTACGATCATCATCACTCTGAAGACATCAAAGCTCACCAAGACTAAGTAACTTCTTCAAGTTTGTCCAGAAATGAAAGGCAGACTTAGATTTTCAAACCATGTATGAATGACTCCAAAATTCATGCTCTTTCTCCCTAATGGAATGAATATTAAACATTCTGTGAGATTTCCAAATGCCCACAACAGAACCCCTCACCACCATCAAACACTTTTCCTGTGTCTTAGTTATCTGATGCCTGGCAAGTCTTCTTTTACCTGGAATAGAGACTATCACCCCTTCTATGGCTGTTAAGAAATGAAAACTTCACGTTGGAGTTGATAAACCTATTCTTGAAGGCCATCTGGGCCTCCCTGGTGGCTCAGATGGTAAAGAATCCACTTGCAATGCAGGAGACCTAGGTTTGATCCCTGGGTCAGGAAGATCCCCTGGAGAAGGGAATGGCTACCCACTCTAGTATTCTTGCCTGGAGAATTTCATGGATTGGGGAGCCTGGTGCAGGCTACTGTCCATGGGGTTACAAGAGTCGGACACGACTGAGCAACTAACACACGCACACACACACACACATACACACAAAGGTCCACCTACAGTTCATTTCAGAAGTTATCTTAGTTTCATTACAAAATTTGAAAATAAAGTTTTGAACACATGCCCATGGACTTCCCTGGTGGCTCAGATGGTAAAGCGTCTGTCTACAATGCAGGAGACCTGGGTTTGATCCTTGGGTAGGGAAGATTCCCTGGAGAACAAAATGGCAACCCACTCCAGTACTCTTGCCTGGAAAATCCCATGGATGGAGGAGCTTGGTGCAGGCTACTGTCCATGGGGTCGCAAAGAGCTGGGCACGACTGAGTGACTTCACTTTCCATGGAATTCAGTTGGAACACCATTCACAGTTCTCTCGGGTGAGGCAAAAGTTTAATAACTTGAGAAGGCCATTGGCATAGCTGACAGCAGTCCAAAGCTCAGGCTGTGTTCAAATTTTAGCTTTGCCTCTTGCCTCTTTGAAAACTGTTTAATCAATCAGAGTTCCAAAGTGTTTTCTAATTAGTACACTGGAAGGTAGAATGCATTATTTTCAGAGCTATAATATTACATGGTATCATGAGTATAAAATACTTAGCATTAGACCTAGCACAAAATAATTAACAGATCCTGGGTTTCTGTGTTGATTACATTATCAGCATGCCATTTTTTCAGATTTAGCAATTATACCCAATGATGTGAAATATGAGAAAAAAAATCTATGGATTGGATAGTGGAAGCAGTCATTAGCTATTAGCTAACCTAGATGTTTGAATTTTTTGGCATTTGGTGGGACAAATTGAGACAGTAGCATTGACATATATACACTCTCGTGTGTAAAAGAAATGGCTAGTTGGAAGCAGCTATGCAGCTGAGTTCAGCTCAGTACCCTGTGACTACTGAGAGGGGTGGCAAGGTGGGGAGTGGCAGGGAGGCCCACAGGGAGGGATAGATATGTGTATTCACTTATGGATGATTTGAGCTGTCGTACAGCAGAAACCAACACAGCACTGTAAAGTAATTGTCTTCCAATTAAATATTTTTAAAAATGTTTTTGGAACAAAGTTTAAACGTTAAAAACTATTTTTTTATATCTAACATGTTTAATTTAAAAATTTGTGTCTATTTTTGTAGATTAAACAAATTATTGGAATATAGTTGATTGATAATGTTGTGTTAGTTTCAAGTGTACAGTAAAGTGATTTAGTTATATATATATATATATACATATAGCTGGGGTTTCCCATGTGGCACTAGCAATAAAGAATCTGCCTGTCAATGCAGAAGACACAGGAGACATGGGTTCAATCCCTGGGTGGGAAGATCCCCTGGAGGAAGGCATGGCAACCCACTCCAATATTCTTGTCTGGAGAATCCCATGGACAGAGGAGCCTGGCGGTCGATGGTTCAAAGGGTCGCCAGAGTCGGACACAACTGAGTGACTTAGCAAGCACATACACACGCACACGTGCATACTATAGTCATTTTTTTAAAGATTCTTTTCCCATATAGGCCATTACAGTGTACTGAGAAGAGAGTTCGCTGTGCTATGCAGCAGGTTCTTATTAATTATCTATTTTATGTATAGAAGTATGTATATATCAATACCAATCTCCTAATTTATTCCTCCCCGCCCTTAACCCCTGGTAAACATAACTTTGCTTTTTTCCCCCTTTTATTTGTGAATCTTCTTCTGCTCTATAAATAAGTTCATCTGTACCCTTTTTCAGAATCCACATATAAACAGCGTCATATGATATGTGTCCTTCTGTGTCTGACTTACATCACTTAGTATGACCACCTCTAGGTCCATCCATGCCACTACACACGGCATGATTTCATCCTTTTTTATGGCTGAGTAATATTCCATGATATATGTGTGCCCTATCATTTTTTTTTTTCACCTCCAAGTACTTTTCCTGGTCTCTGTTTCTCCCCCAGTTTAGCTAAAATCACCCATTCCTATGTCTTCCACCATCACTTTTCTCCTTCAAACTTTCAGTCAAGGGCTTGAAAGTTTCAATGGAAGCTCAATCTTGCTTTATCAGTCCCCAGACAGAGGGAGTGTCCTGTTTGAACTGACACTTGGGAAGAATGAACGTCTATTCCTACACACCCGTCACAGCCACATCCTTCAAACTGCCTCGCGATCCCAGGCCACGCCTCAGGTCAGGGTCTCCTCCTCGTGTTAGGACGTTGCCGTTACCTCCTCTCTCTGGCCCCTTCTTCCAACTTTGACCCAAATAAAATGTTTCCTCTATCCTCACAGTCAATTTTTTTTTTTTCCTAAATAAGAAAACTGCTTAAAAACGTGGGGAGACCTCCCTCCCAGCTCTTTTTTTTTCATTGGGATAAAATATACATAACATCCAACTTGCCTTTTAAGCTATATAAACGTACCTTTTACTATTATTGCTATTGTGTCTACACTGGGTCCTCGCCGTGGCAGGCAAGCTCTCTCCAGCCGCAGCGCAACACGCTCAGATGCCCTTCCGCACGTCGGTTCTTAGTACCCCAACCAGGGATCAAACCCACGTCCCCTGGGTTGGCAGGTGAATTCTTAACCCCTGGACCACCACGGAAGTCCTTTGAACCATTATTTTTAAAATAAATATATATATTTACGTACATACACTGCTGTATTTATGTGTTTTATTTTTGCCGGCACTGGGTCTTCGTTGCTGCAGGCTGGCTTTCTCTATGGCCAGAACGGGGCCTGTTCTCTAGTTGTGAATGCTCCAAGGCATGGGATCGAAACCGTGGCCCCTGCCTCAGCAAGTAGATTGTTAACCAGTGGGCCACCAGGGAAGTTCCGTAAACTACTTTTAAGTGTACAATTTAGCAACATTAAGTACCTACACAATGTTGTGTGACCATCATTCAGTTGCAAAACTTTGTGATCGTCCCAAAGGGAAACTTTGTACCCCCAAAACAACCCCCCATCCCCCCACTCTCTCCGCCTGAGCATCACTCTGATTCTTTCTGTGTGTCTCTATGAATTTGTTCTAGATGCCTCACGTAAGTGGCATAGTACAGCATTTGTTCTTTTGTGTCCATGAGCATAGGGAGTCTTTTCACTTATTTAGAACTTCACTCACTTTTTTTTCAGCAGTGTTTTGTAGTTTTTGCTGTGCAAGTCTTTCACTTCTTTGGCCCCATTTATTCCTACTTTATTCATTTGGATGCTATCAGGAATGGAACCGTGCTCCACACCCATTCTTCATGTATCAGGACTGCATCTCACTCCTTAATTTTATATTTGAGCCATCAAAGTTAGACCTCAGCAGAGCCTCCAAGCTTCATTTCTCGCTGTGTCCTCTCCCCATTCGTATTCCAAGAGGGCTCTTCTTACACATCAGATGGTTTCCAAGTGCAGGAAACCAAAGTGCACAAAGAAGCAACTCTCCTCCCAGCCTTCTAAACTGGTGAAATCCTGCTGGCCACACCAGATCCCAATCTCTGACCCTGGGAACTGAGGTCCCAAGAAGTGAATGTTTGGAGAAGCCACAAACTCCACTAAAGATCCTCCTGACTGTACCTTGAGTTAGCAGAACTTATGAAAAGGGCAGTTGACCCCATACACTGAGATTCCAGGTGGTACAACTTCCAATGACAAATCTCAAAGCAAACAGGAAAAATTTAAACTAACAAGGGATTAAAGTTAAATATATAGTTAACTTATACTTTTTGATTTGAGCATGTCCTAAAGGTATAAAATAGTTTGCAAAAAACCCCAGCCATCTTTAGATTAGTTGTTAATGTTTAGTATTAGTGTTTCCAACACTGAGATAGGTGTAAACAATTTTCTTAAGAAGTTTGTAGTCCTCTGAAGAAAAGCATGAATTTGTAAAAGGCGGTTAATAGGCATGCACACAGGCAGTAGTCATTGAGAAGACTATATATAAAAGCAACTATAATGATTATATTAGTAAAAAGCAGCACATATAATAGCTTGCACTTGATATCTATGCAAGAAATATATGCATGTGGACCAGGGCTTGAAGGTAACAAATGAACATGAAAATTATTTTGGGGTCCTGTCACATGGATGATTTACTTCTTACTTCAGAATTTCTTTAATACGATGGATATATTTTTTAATTTCTATACAAATTAGAAAAACATGTAAGATACCATAACAATCAGGATAATGAAAAAAGGTCCTATTTTCCTTTTCATATTTATAACTTTGTACAGCTAAATCTCCTTTCTCCTAAAGAATTATCAAGATTCTAGACTAGATGCACTGTGTGCGTGTGATAAGTCATGTCCAACCCTGTGTGACTTCAAGGCGGTAGCCCACGAGGCTTCCCTGTCCACGGGATTTCCCAGGCAAGAATACCATTCCCTTCTCCAGGAGATCTTCCCGACCCAGGGATCAAACCCACACCTCTTGAGTCTCCTGTGTTGGCAAGGTGGGTTCTTCACCACCAGCGCCACTTGGGAAGCCCTCTAGGCTAGAGAGTGGTTGGCAACTTGTCAGAGTGGGGCCACTCCCGCTGTAAATGCAGCATAATGGGGAGAAGCTCAGGCTCAGGAAGGTGACCCGCTGGGCTTCGATTCCAGTCCCAGCAGGTCCTCCCCACCACGGGGACTCTGAAGGGCCAAGTGCCTCCCCGACCCTTTGGCTGCAGGTGACAGAAACTGGTTCTGGCTCATCGAAGCCGAAATAGATGACTGAAGTAGTGTGCAGCTGTCAGAACCCAAGGAAAATGTAATTCCCATACCTTGCTGAAGACAGCAGCCAGGCAGGCCTTGCCTATCTGGGTGCTCCTCTGGGACATTCTTCCAGGGTGAGTCAGTTCCATTCTCTCCATCCATGTGCCTTAGCCCTCAAGACTCAGCTTCCAAAGGTCTGTCTAGACTAGTGTGGGACTCACGCCCAACCCCACTGGGTTGGGGAAGAGTAGGGAAACGTGACTGACCGGCCCACTAAAACTATAGGCAACGGAGACGACTAGCTAGGGGAAATGAGATGTTAAAAGAAAAGTGGAGAAAAAATGACAATGGCAACCAAAAAAAAAAAAATTACTATAACCTCCCTTATGGGGTTGTTTTGAACATTAAATGATATAATGTATATAAACAACTAACACAATGACTTGTAAATGAAAATGAACAACAAATGTCACCACCATTAATTATTAGTAATAAAGATAATTATTACAGCCTGGCAAGGACTTCTGATAGCTTTGTGAATAATTACACCTCTTCTAGAAAGAATGTATCAAAAAAATCTCAGCATTAATCCTCTTCTTTAACCCAGAAATCCCACTTCCAGAAACTTAGCCTAAATAAATTATAACCACAAAAACTGACAATGAGATACAAAGATGTCCTGAAGCATTTATTGTTTAATAAGAGCAAAATTTTGGAAGCACCCTACATTTCCAAAGCAGATAAATGGTTAAGTAAATTATGGCATGTTTACATTATAAGATAGCTCATTATGCAGGCCTTAAAGTTAGGCTTAAGAATAGTTCCTGTATGTGTGTGCACGTGCTAAGTTGCTTCAGTTATACTTGACTCTTTGCAACCCCATGGACTGTAGCCTGCCACACTCCTCTGTCCACGGGATTCTCCGGGCAAGAATACTGGAGTGCGTTGCCATGCCCTCTCCAGGGGATCTAACCCAGGTGTCTTTGTCTCTGGCATTGGCAGGTGGGTTTTTTATTTACCACTAGCACCACCTGGAAAGCCCTAAAAATACTTCTTAGTGATAATGAAACTTGCTACGATACAATGTTAAAAGAAGACAGTAGTAAATAGAATTACAGACTCAACATAATTGAGTTGGATATGATTATATATCTGTATAGATATATAAAGATGTTAATAGTATTTCAGAAGGGTGGTAGAGTTAAGGCTAGTTTTATACTTTTTTGAATTTCCACTTTTGACAATAATCTTGCATTACTTTTATAATTAGGAAAAAAAAAAACACCCTGTTTAAAAAATTTTTGTTGACTGTGTATTCCGTGAGCAAGCCACTGGTTAAATATGAAAAGGTATTTCATAAAATATTCCATGGTAGTGTTTGTCCTTAAAAAAATCAGCCTATCCTTCAACAAGCAATTTTTTATATCTATAAGTCATGGAGTTTTTTTCTTGTAATGAGCTTCCCCAAACTCCATGATTACTGTCTGAATCCATGGCTCTGGGCAAGGTTAACTGGGTTTGGGGCCATTGTCCTTCACTTTGGACTTGAAACTGTCTCAACTCTAGAAACCAAGACTTGAAACCAAGTCTCTCAGCCTTTCTTCCCTCTTCCCCATGTAAATACAATTGAAAAGAATATGCTCATAAGAGCTCTTCAGCTTACATCTAAACTTGACGTTGCTTCGAAGACATTTTAGACAAAAATACCAAACAGGACAACAACAACAAAAAAAACCAAAAATAGTCATATTCACAGTGTTAGTCACTGAGTCGTGTCCATCTCTTTGTGATCCCATGGACTGTAGCCCTCCAGGCTCCTCTGTCCATGGGAGTCTCCAGGCAAGAATACTGGAGTGGGTTGCCATTTCCTTCTCTAGAGGGTCTTCCTGACCCAGGTATTGAACCTGGGTTTCCATTGCTGGTGGGTTCTTTACCATCTGAGCCACCAGGGAAGCCCATATGCCTTGAATACACCTAAACTAATCTCATGAAACCCTTCATACTTTTTCGTATTAGTCACTTCAAGGAGTCCAGGCTCTCAGAACGCTTCCCATCTCTCTGTTCTAATCTCTGTAAGGCTCCACTCTCCCTCCCATCTTTCTCCAGCTCCAAAACACCTTCCACTGAGGCTCCTGTAATTCATAGTCAACTGTCAGTAGCCTCTCCAAAACCCGTACCTCTTCTGTGAACAGCCTGTGTCCCCTTTTTGCTCCCAGCTGTCCCCTGAGGGCATTGCTTCCCTTTTAGCCCCTTTAAATGGGAAGTGATTTTTCTTCCATGGCCCTCCAACCATTGGTCAGGCGGTGGGGTAGTCATCCTTCTGTTCTCTGTTGTTGCTTTCTCACCATCCTCTCTAGTGATTCCCTAAAATTGTCTAGTTTTGAATCTCATGGAATCAGCTTACATAACCCATGACCCTCTCTGTTGCTCTCATGTACCCATCCCAAGTGTATTACCCCTCATTTCTCAGGGATTTTGGGTCCTGGTTTATGGACACTTGCCCTGGTACATTCACTGTCTTAATTCTTGGTGATGCCAACAAATATGTGAAGGATATACCTAACAGCTGGCCTCTCAGGTTCTTGAAGCTATCTTTTTTCAATAATCTTTTTTCTCCATCTTCCTTCAACTACCTATTTGTGGTCACATCCAAAACCTTGTCATTACCAGTAAGGACACCCCTCTACAATTATGACTTTGTATTTTCCATTCTCTAGCAGCTACCTGCTTTTCAGCTCATTCCTCAAAGAACCCAGACTCTAATATCATGGCAGCCCTGCCAGGCCCTCCAGACCCATTCCCTGGTGGCTCAGATGGTAAAGCATCTGTCTACAATGCGGGAGACCCGGGTTTGAGCCCTGGGTTGGGAAGATCCCCTGGAGAAGGAAAAGGCAACCCACTCCAGGGATTATATAGAATTCCAGGGACTATAGTCCATGGGGTCGCAAAGAGTCGGACACCACTGAGCGACTTCCACTCTCACACCCCATTGCTCCCTGCTTGTGAGCATGAGTTATGATCACTCCCCATCATCTGCCATCAATCACTTCACCCCTTTCCACACCATTTACACACTCAATGGGCAAAACTGCAAGCATGATGGGAGGCCACTCACCTCCCATCCTGAGCCTAGACTTGTACAGCTGAATGTGGCTGGGAACCCACACGTTCACACTGAATAGTCTTATTTCGAATTCATGACCACACACCTTCAAGTGATTTCTTACGACTGCCAGGCAATCATATTACCCTTCTTTAATTCATTCATTCATTCATTTAATACCTACTTAGATAGCTGTTTCATAACTCCTTTCTCCTCAAACCCACACCTCTTCCCCCTAGTCCCTCTTGGGAAATGACCTTACTTATGAGCCCACTAAAAAAATTTAAACTCTCAGGAGAGAACTACCATCGACTGCTTCTGCCACAAATCACTACTTTTAAACTTTTCATTCACCAGTGTCCCTTCTCTGGTTACCACTGATGAACAAGCCATGCAGTTGTCTGAAGCCAGTCCACCTCCCTGAATGTTATATTTTACTCCCTTTTGTCTACCTAAAGGTATTGCTTTAAGAAGTTTCACATCTTTCTTCTGCGTCATTTTTTCTCCTCTACTGGATATTCCTATCAACATAGTTATGTGATGTATTCTTCTGTTGTAAAAAAATAAAACCTTCTCTTGGTACCCATTCTTTCTTCCAGTTACTTCCCCAGTTTTTTTTTTTTGTTCCCTTTGAAAAAAAATTCACTGAAAACGTGGTCTACACATACTCTCCCCAATCCCTCTCCTGAATCTTATTTAATTGGGTTTTACTGCTATGGTTTCACTGAAAGTCTTTTGTCAAGATCATCCTCGATCTCTATGTTTTTAAATCCAATGATCCATTTTTGCATTTCATCTTAATCTCTTAACAACTTCTGACATGATGAACATCCTTGGATGACTTTTTTTCATTTGGCTTTCAAAACAATATACTATCTTGGTTTTCCTCTAACCTCACTGGGTATTCCTATTTATTTATTGTTTCGCTTTATTTTATTATTACTTTTTAATTGAAGTATAATTGATTGGCAATACTATGTTGGTTAGACGCACAAGATTGTTTCTATTCAGTCGCTCAGTCGTGTCCGACTCTTTGCGACCCCACGAACTGCAGCATGCCAGGCCTCCCTGTCCATCACCAACTCCCAGAGCTTGCTCAAACTCATGTCCATTGAGTCGGTGATGTGATCCAGCCATCTCATCCTCTGTCATCCCCTTCTCTTCCTTCCCTCAATCTTTCCCAGCATCAGGGTCTTTTCCAGTATGCACAAAATAGTTATTTGATATTTCTCTGAGTTATAAAATGGTCACCGCAACAAGTCTAGTTACCATCTGTCATCATACAAAGTTATTACATTTTGACTATATTTCCCATGCTGCACATTTCATTACTAGGACTCATTATTTATTTATTTATTTATTTTTGCAACTGGCAGTTTGTACTTCTTAATCTCCCTCATCTATTTCACTCATTCTCCACCCATCTCCCAACTCTGGCAAACCACCAGAGTTCCCTCTATCTATGATTCTGTTTCTGTTTTTTAATGTTTGTTCATTCATTTAGTTTTTTAGATTTAACAATAAGTAAAATCATACAATATTTGTCTTTCTCTTTCTGACTTATTCCAGTTAGCACGATACCTTGTTGGTTCATCCATGCTTTTGCAAATGGTGAGAATTCACTCTTTTTTTTTTTTTTGTGGCTGATTTATATATATATGTGTGTGTGTATATATATATATATATATATGCCACATTTTCTTTATCCGTTCATCTATTGATAGACACTTAGGTTGCTTCCATATATTGTTGTTGTTCAGTCGCTCAGTCGTGTCCAACTCTTTGTAACCCCATGGACTGCAGCTCGACAAGTCTCCCTGTCCTTCACCATCTCCCAGAGCTTGCTCAAACTCATGACCATTGAGTCGATGATGCCATCCAACCATCTCATCCATATCTTGGCTATTGTAAATAATGCTACAACGAGCATAGGAGTGCATATATGTTTTTGGTTTAGTATTTTTATTTTCCTCAGAAAAATCCCATTAGTGGCATAGATGGATTGTATGATAGTTCCATTTTAAAATTTTTGAGGAAGCTTCATACCATTTTCCCAAATGGCTATACCAATTTACATTTCTACTAAAAATGTATGAGGATTTACTTTTTCCCACACGCTTGCCAACTCTTTCTTATTTGTTGTCTCTTAGATGACAGCCATTCTGACAGGTATAGGATGATATCTCATCGTGATTTTGATTTGCATTTCCTTAATGATTTGTGATTTTGAGCATTTTATCTGCTGCTGCTGCTGCTAAGTTGCTTCAGTCGTGTCCGACTCTGTGTGACCCCATAGACGGCAGCCCAACAGGCTTCCCCGTCCCTGGGATTCTCCAGGCAAGAACACTGGAGTGGATTGCCATTTCCTTCTCTAATGCATGAAAGTGAAAAGTGAAAGTGAAGTCGCTCAGTCATGTCCGACTCTTAGCGACCCCATGGACTGCAGCCCACCAGGCTCCTCCATCCATGGGATTTTCCAGGCAAGAGTACTGGAGTGGGGTGCCATCACCTTCTCCATTTCATCTGCTAGCCCTCTGTAATTTTTCTTTGGAAAAATATCTATTTCCTCTGCCCATTTTAAAATCAGATTGTTTGTCAAGCAGCAAAAGTTCACTGTATAGCACAGGGACCTGTAATCACATCTTGTGATAACCTACAATGGAAAATAATCTGAAAAATAATGAATCACCTTGCTAAGCACTCGAAACATTGTAAGTCAACTATACTTCAGTAATATGTGTAAAGAAAAATCAGTTTTTAAAATTTATTTATTTTTAATTGAAGGATAATTGTTTTACAGTATTATGTTGGTTTCTACCAACCACCCATCAATGTGAAATCCATGGCTGATTCATATTGATGTTTGTGTTTTTGATGTTGAGTTGCATGAGTTCTTTATATATTCCAGATGTTAACACTTTATCAGATATATCATCAGAAAATATTTTTCCCCATTCAGCAGGCTGCTTTTACATTTTATTGATAGTTTCCTTTACTGTGCAAAAGCTTTTTAGTTTGATATAGTCCTATTTATTTATTTTTGATTTTGTTTTTCTTGCCTGAGGAGACATACCCAGAAAGCATTGTTGAGACCAGTGTCAAAGAGTATACTGCTTATGTTTTCCACTAGGAATTTTTATGGTTTCACATCCTATGTTTAAGTCTTTGATCCATTTTGAGTTTTTTTAAATATGGATGAGAAAGTAGTCCACTTTGATTCTTTTGCATGTAGCTGTCCAGTTTCCACAATGCCACTTATTGAAGGGGTGTATTTCCCTTTTGTATATTCTTGCCTCTTTTGTCATAGATTAATTGACCATATGGCTTTTCGGGTGGCTCAGCGGTAAAGAATCTGCCTGCCAATGCAGGAGACCCAGGTTCGATCCTTGGGTCAGGAAGATCCCCTGGAGGAGGGCATGACAACCCACTCCAGTATTCTTGCCTGGGGAATCCCATGGACAGAAAAGCCTGGTGGGCTACAGTCCGTGGGGTTGCAAAAGAGTTGGACATGATGTAGCAACAACAACAAGAACAAAGTCCCCGATACAACAGGTGTTTTTGTAGTCAGAATATTTAGTGTATGGTATGTGGACTTATGTTCTTGTCCTGAGCTCCGCACATGTTGAGTTGGCCCTGTCCTTCAGTGGGAGGGAGAGGTTTCTCCTCAGATTTCTTCTGTAGAGCTGAGCTGTGCTCAGAACCTGTGTGTGTACATGGGGTCCAGTCATGTGTAGGCAACTGCCTAATCTTGGGGGAGGGGCAATGTGTTAATCACGGAACAAGATCCAGAGGGGAGTCCTTGATGAGAAGTAAAACTCCTATGGGCAACATTTTTACAAGACTGATACACTCTCCATACTATTTTGCAATCTGCTTCCTTCATTTAATAACATTCGTGGACACATTCTCTTGACATGGGACAGGTTTGCTAACACCACTTACTGGGAACAACATAACTTATTTAACCACTTTCTAATGGTTGGGCATTTAAATGGTTTTCTGACTTTTTATTTTTCCTAACCTTTCTGTGATGAATCTTCCCTGCTTTCACATCTTTGTAACAGCCAGTTATTTCCTTAGATTGCATGCTTGTGTGCATGCTCAGTCACCTCAGTCATGTCCAATTCTTTGTGACCCCATTGTAGCCCACCAGGCTCCTCTGTCCATAGGATTCTCCAGGCTAGAATGAGTGAGTTGCCATGCCTTCCTCCAGGGGATCTTCCCAACCCAGGGATCGAACCTACATCTCCCATGTCTCCTGCACTGCAGGGGGATTTTTTAAACCACTGAACCACCTGGAGATTTCATCTCAAGAATTAAAATTGAGAATCACAAATGGCTAAAAGTTTCTTCTAGAAACATGTAAGAATCAGCTTTTATCAAGCCACTCCTATTTGTTAGCTACCTTCATATGCAACATCTTTTTTAGTACTCCCAAGAGCCCAAGTCACCCTTATTTTATAGGTGAGGAAATTAAGGCTCTAAAGATGATTTATTGAAGGTGAGGCAGTGGCTAACACATGATCCGTACTTCCTTGTCTAATTCTGGTGCCAGTGCTACTTTTAATCTGCCTCCAGGCCCCCTGAACTTCTTTCACACACTGTCTCGGGGTCTTGGCCGGGAGTGCAGCTTCCTGCTGGACTCACCTTCTATTTGCAGAGCTATTGAGCTTGCCAGGTTCTCTGATCCCTTGGCCAAAGTATTCTTCCTTGTAGCAGCCTTCACCATCAGCTCTGGAGTCTCTCTGGAGCTCAGCCCAGGCTTACAGGGTGCAGAGGGCTAGGGTCTACCCAGAACCCTCTGCCTTTTTCCTTAAAAGACAATCTGTCATCTAAGAGTGGTCATTCTGAAGACACTTCAAGTCACCTTTTCTGATGCATCTAGCCTGGGGATCGGAACAAAAGGGTTTATGTATCACTGCCTCCGGGCTTTCTGGGACCAGTGTGGTTCTGATATTCATTATGTGTAAGCCACTCAGTTGTGTCTGACTCTTCGTGACCCCATGGACTGTAGCCCACCAGGCACCTCTGTCCATGGGATTCTCCAGGCAAGGATACTGGGAGTGGGTTGCTGTTCCCTTCTTCAGGGGATCTTCCCAACACAGAGATTGAATTTGGGTCTCATGCATTTCAGGTGGGTTCTTTACTGACTGCGCCACCAGGGAAATCCACTCATCACATTATATTAATTCTTTAGTCACAGGATAACTTCTTGAAATGATTACGGTAGCCTGGTCTCTAGAGGAAAGGTGGGCTGTCTGGAGGGTGGCAGTGAGCTGTGCTTTCACAGGCACCACAACCTCAGGCTGCATTTCCAGTGACCTCTCTCCCTTCTGATCCATGGCCCCTCCTGGCTGTCTAGCCTGAACCTCCCCCCAGGCTCGGGGGCTCTGCAGGTCCATCATGAATGGATAGTGGGAAGGGGGTCTCATGTGATTGGCCCCACTTTCACAAAGAGTCCCAAACTTGGTCTTCTGGTGTGACTTCCCAATGAGGTGATATATACAGGGATGCTGACAGAACTGAAACAAAATATTCACTATCAAGTATACCTGTCAAGAGTCCACTCTGAATTAACATTCCATAAGTCCTGTGCTGGTCTTGTGAGCCAAAACACTCACAAGTGTTCCATGGTAGTAACCCTTGCTCTTTTTTGTTGCCAAAGGCATAAATATATGGAATGTACAGGTGGACAGCAAGGAGACCAAACCAGTAAATCCCAGAGGAAATTATCCCTGAATATTCATGGGAAGTACTGATGCTGAAGCTCCAATACTTTTGGCCACCTGATGCAAAAAGCTGACTCATTGGAAAAGACCCTGATGCTGAGAAAGATTGAAGGTGGGAGGAGAAGGGGATGATAGAGGATGAGATGGTTGGATGGCATCACTGACTCAATGGACATGAGCCTGAGCAAGCTCTGGGAGATGGTGATGGACAGGGAAGCCTGGCATGCTGCAGTCCATGGGGTCACAAAAAGTCAGACATGACTGAGTGACTGAACAACAACAACAACACATTTAAAGCTATATAATAAAGCTACTATAATTAAAAAATTGTTTTATCTGTCTTACTTTTAATATGCCTAATATCACATCTTTAATATGCCTATACCATGATGAAAGGCAGTGAACTAGGCTTCTCTGAACCTCTGGGAGGCACCAACTCTCTTGGAGCTTAGGGACTGCAAGGTGGGGTGGCTGTGGAAGGCTGGTTGCAGACTCGCCCCCCACATTCTCTTGCAGTGTCTCAGGGGTCTCTGGGACTCTGCTTTCACACTGATGTGCTGGCCTTAACCCTTGGCAGTGTGACACTGAGATGCAGCAGCTGCCTCAAGAAAGACTGCACATCTGAATGGCAGTCAGCACTCGTCTATAAAAATCCCTAAGATCCCGAGGAGACTTGACTTTGCAAGATCTCCTAGAGAAGGACTTAAAGATCAAAGGTGGATTTCCCTGGTGGCTCAGACGGTAAAGTGTCTGCCTACAATGTGGGAGACCCAGGTTCAATCCCGGAGTTGGGAAGATCTCCTGGAGAAGGAAATGGCAACCCACTCCAGTACTCCTGCCTGGGGAATCCCATGGACGGAGGAACCTGGTAGGCTACAGTTCACGGGGTTGCAAAGACTTGGACATGACACAGCGACTTCACTTTGACTTTCTTTTCACTTTTCAAAGGTCAAAGGGTCACTCAACCCTGACATACATTAGACTGGACTCCTTCAAGGTCACCTTGAGATGGTGATGGCATGTTTGCACACTGCTTTGGGCTGGCAGTAAATTCCTGGTTTCTTAGAGAATTCACCTGGAGCTCCTCTTGCTTTCAAACCTTAGGGCAGTTTTTTTTTTATGGTCTTTCAAGGACCAGGGTCTCCTCTGATAGTGATGGTTTAGTCCCTAAGTTGTGTCGGACTCTTTGTGACCCCATGGACGGTAGCCTGCCAGGCTCCTCTGTCCATGGCATTTTCCAGGAGAGAACACTGGAATGGGTTTCCATTTCCTTCTCCAGAGTCTTCTCTGCCAGCTTCTAAAAAGACAGTAGGACACTTGGGCTGGGAGACCCCTTGATAAATCTGCTCTCTATCAGAATTTCTAAAGAAGTTCCTCTTGAAATGGCAACCCACTCCAGTATTCTTGACTGGAAAATCCCATGGACAGAGGAGCCTGGTGGGCTACAGTCCACGGGGTAGCAAAGAGTCAGACATGACTGAGTGACTTCACTTCACTTGCTGATTCAAGAGAGCAGCCAGATTCTCAGTTCATGAGTTCAGGTCAGGCAGCAGACTCTGTACCTCTGAACTCTCAGCAAAAGTTCTTCAACTGGAGGATCTTGAACTGCTGGTGACTTTAAATGTGGTTGTATCTCTTTGAAAGTACTTAGTGTGATATTCAAAACTATGCAAGCCTCCACTATCCACAGTGTGATCTTATCCACATAAAAAATTATGCATTTCCTGGCATGAAGTAGACAATTTTTAAAAGGGGATGAATTAATAAATTGTGTAACTATGAGCAACTTTGTTAACAAGTTAATCACACAAAATTGCAAATATGTAAAAATTCTTTCATAGGTTATGTGAACAATTTTTGATTCAAAAAATGGAATTACTGAAATAGGCAAGAGGGAAAAGAAAGAAATGGTGCCTAGTCCTTAGCAAGCATGTAGACAGCAAGTTCTAAATCCTCATTAATGGTTTTTAATATGTCGCCTGAAGTGAATGAGGTAGGTTTGTAAGGAGATATGACCTAGCCAGGGGTGAGGGATTGCTTACTGAAAAATCATAGTTTCATAACAGATCCTGGCCTTTGGCTTCAGCTCGAGGCGTTAATGCTGGCTAGCTTTGTGACCTCAGGGATGATGTTGCCTTTCAACATCATCTTCCTTGTTTGTGTGACAATAACATTTACCTTTCTCATTTTCTGAATGATTAAAACTTCTCAAGTTGGTTCACAACATTCCAGAAAATGGGTAAGATTTTGATGACTTAATATCCCTTTCCCCTATTTCAGGGTCTCCAAAATGTTAAAATAGATCATACTCTTTTAGTAATTTTTAAAATTTCACTTTTAAAATTATATATATATTTATCTTTGGCCATGCCATGTGGCTTGTGGGATCCTAGTTCCCTGACCAAGGATCAAACCTGTGCCACCTGCATTGGAAGCAAGGAATCTCAATCTCTGGAGGTACTGAGGTCACAAGAGTTTAAAGTTATGAGGCTGAGTGTTTCACAAGGAAGCAAAATTTTCCATCTTTTGTTTGCCCAAATGATGTATTTGAATATTGCTGCAGCTAGGTCATTTTTGCAAATTACCTTATTATTACTGCTTTGGATTAGCCAGTTGGCTACAAGCGCTAGTGTGGAAGCTGTGGTGGGAAACTTATAAATGCAGAATTTGCTCAGTACGGAACATGTTCCCAGTCTTCCTCTGGTGCACAAAGCCGCTGACTTCATTCATGTAAACAGGACCGCCGGTTTGCTCAGTAAGAGTCCGTAACTTGGAGCTTTATGCTAAACAGGAACAACCTGAATCAGGTGAGATTTATTGTGGGTGAGACAATTTGTGGCCTTTAGAGAAATTTATCCATTGTCACACTGAGAAACCGCAGAAGGTGCTCTGCACACGTCTAGAAAGAAACTGCAGGTAAGCAGAATTGTTTTAGACAGCCAAACTCTTGTCTCTTCTCAGCCTTTCAATAAAGTAGGGTCCTATTCTAAAGAATGTGTATTTGTTCATTCATTTTACAGACCATGGAATTCTCCAGGCCAGAATACTGGAGCGGGTTGCCTTTCCCTTCTTCAGGGGGTCTTCCCAACCCAAGGATTGAACCTGGGTCTGCCACATTCTTTACCAGCTGAGCCACCAGGGAAGCCCAAGAATACTGGAGTGTGTAGCCTATCCCTTCTCCAGGGGATCTTCCCAACCCAGGAATCAAACCGGGGTCTCCTGCCTTGCAGGCAGATTCTTTATCAGCTGAGGCACCAGGGAAGGCTGATTCTAGAGAATGTGTATTTGTTCATTTCCCCCCTGCAAACCTTGGAAGAGCACTCACCAGCGTCCCAGGGCTGAGAATGAATTTCTCAAGGAAATTGTAGGTCCCTGAAGCTAGAAAGTCCTTTGAGAATAAAAGTATTTTGAGTACAAAGCCAGTGTTTTGAACTGTCAGGCTTCTCTGATCCTTTCCCTGAATTATAGACTACTGATCGGCCCATGCCTTTGCCTGCCACCCTTCAGGCACCCATAGGAATCCTGAGTAAAGATGAGAGTCCGCATACCCCTGGTCTTCAATCCATGCTTTGAAAGTATTACTTGCATAGCAAACGTCTTCCTTTGAGTGCTGGGCCACGTGGCTAAGATGAAGCTTGACTCTTTCAGGCTGCTTTCTGCCAGACCTCGGTCTGTTTATTGATATATTCGGCACTTGACCCTCAAACACCAGCCGCATTCTGGTGATGGCTATGGCACCTGCAGCTGCCAGTCCCTTCCCGACTCCCACTCTGTCGATCTGAAACCTACATCCATCTATCCAGAACCGACCTACCCCCGACAGCCTCACCGCTGACGGCCGAATTCCTCATTCCAACACTCTATTCTATGAATATATTCCCCTGTCCATCGCCACTGCTGTTCTTTTAGCCTCATAAAGTAAATTCATCCTACACTCTACATCTTTTCCCACTTTGTTGGACCTGTTTCCTATTTTACTTCTTTCTTTCTCTCTCCTGAAAGTACAAGTGTTAGTTTTGCTCAGTCGTGTCCAACTCTTTGCAACCTCGTGGATGGTAGCTGGCCAAGCTCCTCTGTCCATGGAGATTCTCTGGGCAGGCATACTGCCGTGGGTTGCCATTCCCTTCTCTTCTCCAGGAAAACATCCCAATCCAGGGATCAAACCCGGGTCTCCTGCAATGCAGGTGGGTTCTTTACCATCTGAGGCATCAGGGAAACCCCTTCTCTCACCTAGATCCCACAAATTCAGTTTCGAGTGTCATCATCTCATGCTCAAATATTTACTTTGCCACTTATCTTTTTTTTTTCTAATTCAGATTCTTTATTTTTTTTAATTTTTTTAATTTTTAATTATTTTATTATTTTTTTTTTTACTTTACAATATTGTATTGGTTTTGCCATACATCAACATGCATCTGCCATGGGTGTACATGTGTTCCCCATCCTGAACCCCCCTCGCACCTCCCTCCCCATACCATCCCTCTGGGTTATCCCAGTGCACCAGCCCCAAGCTTCCCGTATCCTGCGTCAAACCTGGACTGGCGATTTGTTTCTTATATGACATTATACATGTTTTAATGCCAAATCATCTCCCAAATCATCTCCCCCTCCCTCTCCCACAGAGTCCAAAAGACTGTTCTATACATCTGTGTCTCTTTTGCTGTCTCGCATACAGGGTTGTCGTTACCATCTTTCTAAATTCCATATATATGCGTTAGTATACTGTATTGGTGCTTTTCTTTCTGGCTTACTTCACTCTGTATAATAGGCTCCAGTTTCATCCACCTCATTAGAACTGATTCAAATGTATTCTTTGTAATGGCTGAGCAATACTCCATCGTGTATAAGTACCACAGCTTTCTTATCCATTCATCTGCTGATGGGCATCAGGGTTGCTTCCATGTCCTGGCTATTATAAACAGTGCTGGGGACTACCCGAGTGCCTGAACCTGAGCGGCTTAGACCTGGGAGGTGCATGCAGCCCAGGGCCGGCCTGGGACAGTTCCCGGTGGAGCAGCCCAGAGCCTGAGCTGTGTGGGCAGGGAGGGTGCACGCGCCGTGAGTGCAGGCAGGCCCAGTGTGGCTGAGACACTACAAGCACAGGCCGGTGTTATTTGTTTGCAGCATCCCTCCCTCCCCACAGCGCGACTGAACAAGTGAGCCTAAAAAAGTGTCCACCACCACCCCCTTGTGTCAGGGCGGAAATCAGACACTGAAGAGACCAGCAAACAGAAGCTAAAAGCGAGGGAACTGCCTTGGAAGTGACAGGTGCAATAGATTAAAACCCTGTGGTTAGTACCGACTACATAGGAAGGGGCCTATAGATCTTGAGAAATATAAGCCGGACCAAGAAACTGTCGGAAAATGAACTGACCCCACACTGCCCACAACAACATCAGAGAAAGTCCTAGATATATTTTTACTATTTTTACAATCATTCTTTTCTTTTTTTTTCTTCTTCTTTTAACTTTTTTTCAATTTTTAAGTCCTCTATTACTCCTTTAATTTTCGTTTTTATAACCTACTATTACTTTTCAAAAAAAGACTATTTTTTAAAGCAAACTTTATATATATATATATTTAATAATTTTGTGGCTTTCGTTTTTTTTTCTGCTTCTTCTTTTCTTTAATATTGTATTTTTGAAAATCCAACCTCTACTCTAGAATTTTAATCTTTGCTTTTTGATATTTGTTATCAATTTTGTACCTTTAAGAACCCAATCTTCAATACCTATTTTTACTTGGGAGTGAGATTACTGGCTTGAGTGCTGTTTCCCTCTTTGGACTCTCCTTTCTCTCCACTATGTCGCCTCTGTCTCCTCCCTCCCCCTTCTCTTCTCTACCCAACTCTCTGAATCTCTGTGTATTCCAGACGGTGGAGGACACTTAGGGAACTGATTACTGGCTGGATCTGTCTCCTTTTCATTCCCTCCTTTTATCCTCCTGGCCACCTCTGTCTCCTTCCTCCCTCTTCTCTTCTCTGTATAACTCCATGAACATCTCTGAGCAGCCCAGACTGTGGAGCACACATAAGGAAGTGATTACTGGCTAGCTTGCTCTCTCCTCTTTTGATTCCACCTCAACTCATTCGGGTCACCTCTAACTCCCTCCTCCCTCTTCTCTTCTCCATGTAACTCTGTGAACCTCCCTGGGTGTCCCTCACTGTGGAGAAACTTTTCATCTTTAACCTAGATATTTTATCAGTGGTGCTGTATAGAAGGAGAAGTCTTGAGACTACTGTAAAAATAATACTGAAAATCAGAAGCAGGAGGCTTAAGTCCAAATCCTGAGAACATCATAGAACACCTGACTCCAGGGAACATCAATCGATAGGAGCTCATCAAACGCCTCCATACCTACACTGAAACCAAGCACCACCCAAGGGCCAACAAGTTCCAGAGCAAGACATACCACACAAATTCTCCAGCAACACAGGAACACAGCCCTGAGCTTCAATACACAGGCTGCAGACAGTTACTCCAAATCCAATGACATCTCATAACTCATTACTAGACACTTCATTGCACTCCAGAGAGAAGAAATCATCCCCACCCATCAGAACACCAACACAAGCTTCCCTAACCAAGAAATCTTGACAAGTCACCAATACAACCCAACCCACAGCGAGGAAACTCCATAATAAAGAGAACTCCACAAACTGCCAGAATACAGAAAGGCCACCCCAAACTCAGCAATAAAAACAAGATGAAGAGACAGAGGAATATCCAGCAGGTAAAGGAACAGGATAAATGCCCACCAAACCAAACAAAAGAGGAAGAGATAGGGAATCTACCTGATAGAGAATTCCAAATAATGATAGTGAAAATGATTCAAAATCTTGAAATAAAAATGGAGCCATTTATCTTTTTTGCTGCTCTAAGCCTGGAAAATCTAACCCTAGTTTGTTTCAATCTGTCTCTTCTGCCTCTAGTCTCTGGGTGCTGACCTCACCTGTGTGAATAAATAACCCTTCCAAGTTAGGGTTTTCATCTGAATCTGGTCTTAAGTAATACTGGGGAATCCCTGTGTGTATTCCCAGTCTGTACTTTTGCTAATGAACATCAGAAGCCGTTCAAATCCTATTTTCCCTTGCTTGAATTTGAAGATCTTCTAATTTTCCCTCATACACACACACACACACACACACACACACACTTACACACACACACACACACGCACATAGCATCTATCACTTCGCAAAACATCACATACATTTTGTGACGACATAATCCTTAAAACAGCCTACAAAGGAGTTATTATTATGCCTATTTTATAGATAAAGAAAGTGAAGCTCAGAGACATTCAAGTAAAGTGACCTGCCTACTCCAGGGATCATGTTCTTGACCATTCCATTTCCATTTGTTTTGCTTCTGCTATACGCATGTATGGGCTTCCCTGGTGGCCCAGACGGTGGAGTCTGCTTGCGGTGCAGGAGACCTGGATTTGATCCCTGGGTCGGGAAGATCCCCTGGAGAAGGGAATGACTACCCACTTCAGTATTTCTTGCCTGGAGAATTCCATGGACAGAGGAGCTACCGTCCATTGGGTCACAAAGAGTCAGACACAACTTAGCAACTAACACTTTCACTTTTTTTCCCGCACACATATGGGGCTTCCCAGGTGGCACTAGTGGTAAAGAATCTGCCTGCCAATGCAGGAGATGCAAGAGATATGGGTTCCATCTCTGGGTTGGGAAGATCTCCTGGAGAAGGAAATAGCAACTTGCTCAAGTATTCTTGCCTGGAAAATTCCAGGAGAGAGGAGCCTGGCACGCTGAAGTCCATGGGGTCACAAAGAGTTGGACATGACTGAGCACACATACACACATACACAGGATGCTGGATTTTTCAGGATTGTTAAGATTTAAAAAAATTTGCCACCTCTCCTATAAGCCATCAAAATTGCTTGGAATTTCTTGTATTTGTTAATTTTTAGAAGATATGGCTACTCTTGTAAAATGTCTTTAAGTATCCTATATTCCTTGATCGAGTACATGTAATATACATATATATTATATAATTATGTATGCAGTCAGATATTTGTGTATATGAGACTGAAGAATGTTCATAAGTGTATCTTACTTATATACTACATTGTTTCAGAATGAATTTGAGGTGAGTACTAATTTGGGATTATATCATATCTCTTCTTTATTTTATGACATGGATATTTTCCTGTGTCATTAAATCCATTTTGAAGATATCATTTTAACGGCTACCTGGTGAGCCATTATTTGGATATGCCATCATTAACTTCACCAATTTCCTATAATGGATTTCAGATCATTTCTAAATTTACACTGTCATAATACTATAGTAAATTTTCTTATGTTTACATTCTTACAGGCGTCTGCTATTATCTCCTTGGTATGAGTTCCTAGAAGTGGAATCATTGAATACAAGGTTTTCTCTGTTTTCAAGGTTGCTAACATACAGTTCCAGTTTCTGGGTTTTGCCAGTTGGTACTTGGGCACAACCTTGGGTACGGTGTTGTACCTCGAGCACTGCGTGGCTGTCCTTGGGGACTTCTCCTTCTTGCTCTTCCAGGATACCTGTCTCAGATCTCCAGGTGTTTTTGTTGGTGTGTTTCTTTCCTCAGAGTGTCTTCCCCAGGGAAGGGGCTTGGGTGCTATACAAGATGTTTGTGCTTCGTGAACCCCAGCAGCTTCAGATTTTGTATGAATCCTTGGAAGAGAGCATCCCTGAGTCCTTGAAGGTAAGGGAGTAGGGGGAGATGGGGGAAGAGATGACTAAGGCATGAAGAAGATAGACTTGGGCTCAGGACTTTCCAGGGCAGATGGAGGTGCAAGCCCAAGATTCCTTCTGCCTGGGACTATCTTAACACCTACATCCAATCACCTCCTTTACTTCCCTGGGGATTCTTCAGTATCTTTTAAAAAAACTTTTTATTTTGTACTGGGGTATAGCTGATTAGCCGCATCATGGCCGTTTCAGATGAACAGCACAGGGACTCAGCCATATATGCACAATATCTTTTTAAAATCTATTTTTGCTTATTTATCTGCACTGGGTCTTAGCTTCGGCATGCAGGGTCTAGTTCCCTGACCAGGGGTCGAGCCTACTCCCTGCCACATTGGGAGCTCAGGGTCTGAGCCGCTAGACCATCAGGAGAGACCCTACAATATCTTTTGAACCAATTCTGCTGCTATGTTTAGTGGATTTCCTTAACTGTTCCAAGCTATTGGTCACCTGCAACTTGATAACCAGAGTATCTATCTGACACACATATGATCATATCACTCCCTTGCTTTAAAATGCTAGTGGTGGTTCATGTCCAAAGCATAAAGCCCATACTCCTTAACTGGATATACAAACGTTTATCTAAAACGTCTCTTCATTTCCCAACATGGAAGATGTGCTATGCGTTACGATCACTGACCCCTCACAGTTCAGCAGGTGGGATTGAATCTCAGCACCTTCAAGCCGCCAATCACGTTCCTTCTCCTAACGGAAATTGCTGATCTTCCTCTTCTCTTTACTTCACCAGGTTCATTTATTTTTCATGGTCCAATTTAAATGTTAGTTTTTCTGTAAGTCTCCCACCACTTCTGGACAAGTAGTGACTTTGCCTTTTTTCGACCCCACCTGACCATGTGTACAGACCTATTAGAACACATGCCTTTTTAAGATCAGACTGTATCTCTTTGCCCTTGTAGATTTAACTTGGAGGGGGTGGCTATATCATATCCACCTTTGAATTCTCCATATTTGACACAAATTTGATATATAATAGATGCTGAATAAATGGCGTGGTATTAACGTTTAAAATAGGAAAAATATCAATAATATGGATTTTTCAAAAAATGAATGAATACATGTTAGAGAAGCCAGTTTGTTTGCTATTAACTTGGATTTTGGGGGATCCTCCCTGCACCATTTTGCAGTATGTCTTTCGATGAATAGTCCAACGTTCCATCCTGGAACCACCAGTCCTGCCGTTTCAAGTCCTTCTTTTAAAAAAATGTTTATTTGCTTCTGTGGCTGCACCGGGCCTCTCTCATGCATGGGATCTCTCGCTGCAGCATGTGAGACCCTAGCTGCGCCAGGTGGGATCCAGTCCCCTGACCAGGGATCCCTGCACTGGGGGCTGGGAGTCTTAGCCCCTGGACTATGAGGGAAGTCCTCCATCAAGTCCTTCTAACTCCTTCTTTTACTTCCTGTGCCACAGGCAAGACCCTGTCTCAAAGAAAAATTTCATCCTCTCCTGCTTTGTTGTCGCTCTTGTAGGTGTATGGCACCCTTTTCCACATTAGAAATAAAAACCCGTTCAACCTAGAGGTGCTGGTGGACGCCTGGCCAGAGTATCAGACAGTCGTCATACGGCCTCAGAAGGAGGTGAGACCCTGGCTCCTGAGGGTCAGGCCACTCACCCTCAGGACGGGGATGAGGGGCTGCAGCGAGGGGCCTGCAGGGCGGGGGGCAGGGGGAAGGATCTTGACACATCTGATTCATACAGATTTGGGAAGGGTTGCTTGGAGGAGAGGGCAGGATGGTGAGACGACACGCGGGAGTAGACCGCAGAGCCAATAGTCCGGGACCTGGAAGTTGCTCTAGAACTCCATTCAGTCAGCTGTCTCCTGTCAAGACTCGGATGAGAGGCATCCACCTCAACCTGGATGCCTGCGGTTGCAAATGGTCAGGAAGTGTTTTGCTTTCCCTGTGACTCCATACCGCAATCCGACAGTACTTCGAGCAGTGCTGAGTGTGAGGTCTAAGACCGCTGCTTTCCTAACACAGAAGATGAAGTTGACAAAAATGACGATGTCAGAGATTTGTGAAACAGTAGACGCCATGTTTGTTTCATATGAGCGTCTTCATCTTTCAGGGGAGTATGAGTCGCGAATCCCATCCTTCCCAGAGTAGCAATACTTTAACAGGCCCGTCCCCCTTATCGGTATAGATAGTCATCAGAGGTGCTAGAACACAGTGTCGCCTGCAGCGGGCCCCGGGGGCAAGCCAGCAGCAGGGGGCAGACAGGCGGCTGGGGGCACAGCGGGCCCTGTGCCTGGGTGCTTCTGTGCGCTCTGGCACCATGGCTCAGCGTGGGGACATTTTCTATCAGTGCTCTGTTCTCACGGGTACACCGAGCGCAGATCACCGTGCCAGCTCCAGAGGGCTGGGTCAGAACTAACCTGAAGTGTCAGTGGCCCAGTCGTGTTCTGCTCTGTGTGACCCAGTGGACTGTAGCCCACCAGGCTCCCCTGTCCATGGCATTCTCCAGGCCAGAATACTGGAGTGGGGTGCAGTGCCCTCCTCCAGGGGACCTTCTTGACCCAGGGATTGAACCTGCATCTCTTACGTCTCCTGCACTGGCAGGCAGGTTCTTTGCCACCAGCGCCACCTGGGAATTCACTTTCAGAATTAGCGGAGGTGGCACCTTCTCACAGACCAGGAGCCTGGACCCCAGCCCTCCACCCCTCAGGCCCCCACTCTCAGGCCTTTAACACACACTCTTTCTGCTGCACTTCCCATCTCAGACACTGGGACTGCTTGCCCGTCGTCCCAAAGGCAGTTGACTCCAGGGCACCACCAGGAAGGAGCCCCTTCCAGTGGCTTATTCTACAAGGGAGTCCACGGAAATGTCTGCACCTCTCTCACACAACAACAACATAGCCTATCCAGTAAATTAGTCTCTAGCACTCGGGACACAGGCAAAGCATTTTGTGAACGATATCACTATGTAAATATGATTGGTGTTTGTTATGTCAGGAGATGAAGGATGACCTGGATTATTATACCAACACTTACCACATCTTCACCAAAGCTCCTGACAAGTTAGAGGAAGTCCTAGCGTGCCCGCAGGTCATCAACTGGGAACAAGCCTTCCAGATTCAAGGTGACCGGTCTAAATTAAAGCCAAAGATGTCCCGTTTAATTTATAGTAGATATGAAAGGGGGGGGGGATGATGTTTGCTTTTCTCCTCTCCACAGGATGTCAAGAGAGCTTGGGCGAGGCAATACAAAAAGTTGCAGCTTCAAAATCAGTGCAGGTGGATTATCTGAGAACCGTGCTTTTTGTGTTTGAAAAACCAACACTCGAGGCATCGAGTGGTGACAAGATGGATTTGATGAAGTTATTAAAAATTCCTAAAGTGCTTGAAGATAAAAGGTGAGATTTTTACCTTTTGCTTCTGAAATTTCTGATAGACTAGTTCAGTTGCCCTATGGGCCAGACTTGTAAATGTAGGATCTGAGACTAAATTATAATGGTGTTCAGAGCTGCACAGGTAAGAAAGGGAACCGTGTTAAGTAATGTTTGCTGAGCTTGGGCAGGAACTTTGTTAGAGTAGGTTATTTTCCACATATCAACTTCCTTAGATCTCACAAAAGTGCTCCTGGAAGAATATTGGACATCATGGTGGAATTGAAAAACTTTTACTGAAACTTCATTTTTTGACAAAAAAAAAAAAAGCTTCATACTATGCAAAGTCTGGGTGTGTGTGTGTGTGTGTGTGTAGTTGCCAAGCTGTACTTGACTCTTTTGCAATCCCAATGGACTGTAGCCCACCAGGCTCCTCTGTCCATGGGTTTCCTGGGCAAGAAAACTGGAGTGGGTTGACATTTCCTTCTCCAAAGGATCTTCCCAACCCAGGGATCAAACCTGCATCTCTTGCAGTGCAGAATTCTTTACCACTGATCCACCAGGGAAGCCCTATGCAAAGGATACAAATATACAAAGTAAAAAGTGAAGGCTCGCTCACTTGGATTTCCAAAAATCTTTCTGTCCCCATGTAGATACTCTTAGCATTGCTTTTATTTATTTTTTTTTTTTAATTTTATTTTATTTTTAAACTTTACATAACTGTATTAGATTTGCCAAATATCAAAATGAATCCGCCACAGGTATACATGTGTTCCCCATCCCGAACCCTCCTCCCTCCCCCCTCCCCATTCCATCCCTCTGGGTCGTCCCAGTGCACCAGCCCCAACTGCTGAGTGAAAAGAGTAAACTGCAGTAGAGGCATGCATATGTTGTAGAGAAAAAACCAACAAAACAACTCATACATACAGAGTTCTATTGCTTTTAGAACTCTGTATGTATGAGTTGTTTTGTTGGTTTTTTCTCTACAACATATGCATGCCTCTACTGCAGTTTACTCTTTTCACTCAGCAGTGTGTTATACACAGCTTTCACGTAAGGTCATACAGGCATCCTTCATTTATGTTGACAGCTGCATAGACCACAAGAGGGAGATGTACAATTCTGTGTGCCCGTATTTACACACTTGATTTCTCTCCAGTTCTTCCTGATAACAGAAATTCTGCAATAAATGTCTTCACAAATAGATCATCACACAAGTTGTATAAGTATTACTGAAAACTGAACTCCTAGAATTTAAATGCCTGGGTAAAATAATACGTGCATTAAATGGAAGATTTTACCAAATTGGATGGTGTGCATGAAGTATGAACATATGATAGCATAGCATATGAAAAAACCCGTCCTTCAGTAGGGACACGGATAGTAGGGACTATGGTACAGTCCAAATGCTGGGATAATATACAGCCGTTAACAAGAATGAAGCAGCCTTCTGTGAACTAATAAGGAAACAACTCCAAAAGTATATTCTGAAACAACAGCAACAGCAAAAATATACAGTGAAGCAACAACATCAGCAACAACTAAGACAGGCAGAACCGTGTAGCCAGTGCGTCATCACAGTAGAGCACACCCGACATTCCAAACAACGCCTCTGGAAAGTTACATAAATGTGTCACATCACTAGTTGCCTCTGGAGAAGGTAACTGTGTGATAAGGAATCAGAGAAAAAGGAAACGATTATTTTCCACTGATATCCATTTATGCTTAATAATATATAATATAATAATAGTAACATCAAAAATAAATAAAATCTAAATATACACTAAATACGTAGAATTGATTTAGACAGGAGAGTCAATAGTATTTTAACCCTGCTCTAGCTCAACTGTGTTCCCATGAGAATCGTAAAAGAAATGTTTGCATGGAGAAAAATGGTGGATATGGGTTAAATAATACTTGACATTATAACTGGAAATCTGGAATGAAGTGCCTGTCCTAAGGCAGTTCTTTATTTCCTCTAAACCCAAATATATATTTGGATATCTTACCCCTCTGGGTCTAACTGTAGCACAAGAGGAAGGCACGTGAGGATGCTGGAGACCTTTGAGGAAGTAGGACCAGAATCAGTTTGAGGATGATAGAGAGAAAGCCTCACCTATGTGTAGACAGTTGAGAGCCCTTGTGATCCCACCCAATGGCAAATGTGAAGTGACTTTGAAACTGACAGGTTCCTGGAAACTCTTCCTCCTTGAGAAGGGGGAGAACTTCTTTGAGATCTTCCTTCTGCGCCAACCACTCCTTCCCACAGAAGATGTAATGCTGATTTTGCAGATGAGAAAACGCAGTCTCAGGTAACTTGTCCAATAATAGAATCAGGGCTAAAATCCTGATTATTACCACACACACACACAAAAATCCAATATCCTTTTTTCCTATGTTTCTGCTCCTGAAACTGCATTTTTGTACTTCTCTAGTGGTATGTGGTGATGGGTTTTGGGACACATGAATCCATAAGATCAACATGGCTCTCATCTCCCTGAGATGTACATTTTGTTGAACTATCTGTTGGAAGAAACATTGTCTTGTGTATTTAGATATTTTGTGAAGTATAATTTGAAATCTAAATGTTTAAATGGAAGTTTAGTTGATTTACATTATATTAGTTTCAGGTGTACAGTATAGAGGCTCAATATTTTTTAGGCTATATTTCATTTAAAAGTCATCTCAACATGATAAATATGTTTCCTTGCACTGTATATCCTTGTAGCCTATCCCTTTTATACATCGTAGCTTGTACCTCTCAATGCCACATTTTTCATACAAGAAACTTTAAAGAAAATTCAGCCCCATGGAAGGTTGCACGGCTTATAGTCCTTGCTCTTTTAGGAACATACACTGTTATTCTCCTTTGATGGGATGGTTGGTTGGACTTTTTGAGATACGTTATACTGTATCTAGCCAACTCTCTGCTATTAAATGTATCATAAATGACCAAGGATTTTTCTTACTTTCAATTATTTGGGAACATTTTGAAGCAGGCATATAAATAGTTGTGTGTGTGTGTGGAGTGTACATCTATTTCTTCCTCTGGGCTGTGGATCCTTAAGGAAAGGGGGTGTCATATTTTCTGCCATCATGATGCTTTCTAAATGTTGGCTGAATACATTCATATTCTTTTCTTGACAGGAAAGAAACCTTTCAGAACATCGTCTTGGATGTCTCGCATGCAAGGCTTGTGAATGAGCAATGGGAATTGGGAAAAAACGAGAAGAGCTTGAAATATGTTGAACGCTGTCTCCAGAATTTTACAGGATTTGGTGTTCTGAATTCAGAAGGGAAACCAATCTCTTGGTTTCTGACAGAACAGTCCTGTGAGATAAGAATGGGTTACACTTTCCCCAAATACCGAGGCCAAGGCCATATGTCGCAAATAGGTTGCCAGAGTATAGCATATTTTTTTTCCAAAAAAATACCATTTTATCTGCATGTGGCAGAAGATAAAGAAAAATCTCAACAGATATTGCTCAGTTTTGGTTTCAAGAATGCTCTTTGCGGCTGGCATCAGTGGAAATGCACCCCTAAGAGATACTGCTGATGGTGCTATTGTCCATTTCAAGTGTTTCTTATCAGGGAAAAAACATCAGTGCAAACAAACATGGTACTCTACACGAGCAACAAAGCCATCCACTTATCTGGGGCTCAGGCCCTGCTCAGGCCACACTGCTATAATAGTTTTGTCTTCTTTCTCTTGTATATTGCAAAACACTAGAAGCTTGGCTCCTTGCTGTCATGCTTTTCCTTTACGGTGAGAAATGTCTCAGAGCTGAAATTACCCAGTGTCAGTCATTAGTGCTAACATATCCCATTTTCTTCTTTGAAGAAGACTTCTTTCGGGGAAGAATTTTGCTTTTTCATGCTTCTAATTTGAAAATAAAATGTCTCCTTGGAAGTCTCTTCTCTGGTGTTCTTCTCTTCTTCCTACAAAGTTTCCCAACGGATCTTTCAAAATGCTTCAGCATCATTGCTTTTGGTCTTGGGTACCCTTAAAAGTGCCTTGAGGTACTATACTGAATTCAATTATGTGGCCATCAGTGAAAGTTTGGTTTTCTGACTAGCTTTTTATCACAGAAACTTGGTTAAGTCGAATTGTATAGCATAACTTCATATTTTCAATAAGATTTTAGATCTATGCTGTATTAGTTTCCTATTATTGTTGTAACAAATTACCACAAATTTAGTGACTGATGATCCAGTGACATGCTCTACCATATGATCCATCAATCCCACTCCTGGACATATATCCTGAGAAAACAAAAATTTAAAAAATATACATGCACCCCAATGTTCATTGCAGCACTACTTACAAGAGCCAAGACAGTGGAAACAGTGTCAGACTTTATTTTGGGGCTCCAAAATCACTGCAGATGGTGATTGCAGCCATGAAATTAAAAGACTCTTACTCCTTGGAAGCAAAGTTATGACTAACTTAGATAGCATATTCAAAAGCAGAGACATTACTTTGCCAACAAAGGTCCATCTAGTCAAGGCTATGGTTTTTGCAGTGGTCATATATGGATGTGAAAGTTGGACTGTGAAGAAAGCTCAGCACCGAAGAGTTGATGCTTTTAAACTGTGGTGTTAGAGAAGACTCTTGAGAGCCCCTTGGACTGCAAGGAGATCCAACCAGTCCATTCTGAAGGAGATCAGCCCTGGGATTTCTTTGGAAGGAATGATGTTAAAGCTGTAACTCCAGTACTTTGGCCACCTCATGAGAAGAGTTGATTCATTGGAAAAGACTCTGATGCTGGAGGGATTGGGGGCAGGAGAAGGGGACGAGAGAGGATGAGATGGCTGGATGGCATCACTGACTTGATGGATGTGAGTCTGAGTGAACTCCGGGAGTTGGTGATGGACGGGGAGGCCTGGCATACTGCCATTCATGGGGTCACAAAGAGTCGGACACGACTGAGTGACTGGACTGAACTGAAGACATGGGAGCAACCTAAATGTCCATCAACAGAGGAATGGATAAAGAAGATGTGGTAAAAATGTACAACAGCGTATTGCTCAGCCATAAAAAGAAAAATAAGGCCATTTGCAACAAACTGGATGGATCTAAAGGTTGTCACACTGACTGAAGTAAGTCCCACACAGAAAAACAAATATCACATGATATATGTATATGTGAAATCTTAAAAAGGGATACAAATGAACTTATCTACCAAACAAATAGAGTCACAGATACAGAAAGCAAACTTATAGTCACCAGGGGATAAGGGAGGAGAAAGATAAATTGGGAGATTGGGGTTGACATATACACACAACTATATATAAAATAGATAACTAATAAGGATCTACTGTAGAGCACAGGGAACTCTACTTGACACTTTGTAATGGCCTACATGGGAAAAGAATCTAAGGAGAGTGGATATATGTAAACATATAACAGACTCACCTTGCTGTACACCTGAAACTAACTGAAAATTGTAAACCATGTAAATCAACTATACTGCAATAAAAACTATTTTAAAAACTTAGTGACTTAAAGCATCAATTATTACCTTATGTTTCTGGTAGTCAGAAACTTAAAATGGGTCTTGAAAGTGAAAGTGTGAAAACATTAGTTGCTCAGTCATGTGCAACTCTTTGTGACCCCATGGACAGTAGCCCTCCAGGCTCCTCTGTCCATAGAATCCTCCAGGCCAGAATACTGGAGTAAGCGGCCATTTCCTTCTCCAGGGGATCTTCCTGACCCAAGGATCAAACCCAAGTCTCCTTCATTGCAGGAGGATTCTTTGTTTTCTGAGCCACCAGGGAAGCCCTAAGTGGGTCTTATGGGATAAAAATAAAAGTGTTGGCAAAGCCAGCTTCTGGAGTCTTTAGGGGAGAATCTATATCCTTGCCTTTTAAGCCTGAAGAAGTTTTCCACATCCCTAGGCTTGTGATCCTACATCACTTTACCTTTTCTCCCTACTTCCATCATCTTTACATAGTCTTCTCTTATGTGTTCTAATTTCCGTCTGTGTCCCTCTTACAAGGACACTTGTCATTGCCCTTGCAGGGTATTTGGTCCTATCCAAGAAGTCCATAAGACATTTGGTCCATGCCAAATGCTGGGAGAAATAGCAATAACCTCAAATATGCAGATAACACCACCCTTGTGGCAGAAAGTGAAGAAGAACTAAGAGCCTCTTGATGAAAGTGAAAGAGGAGAGTGGAAAAGTTGGCTTAAAGCTCAACATTCAGAAAATTAAAATCATGGCATCTGGTCCCATCACTTCATGGCAAATAGATGGGCAAACAGTGCAAACAGTGTCTGACTTTATTTTTTGAGGCTCCAAAGTCACTGCAGATGATGACTTCAGCCGTGAAATTAAAAGACGCTTACTCCTTGGAAGAAAAGTTATGACCAACCTAGACAGCATATTAAAAAGCAGAGACATTACTTTGTCAACAAAGGGCCGTCTTGTCAAGGCTATGGTTTTTCCAGTAGTCATGTGTGGATGTGAAAGTTGGACTATAAAGAAAGATGAGTATGGAAGAATTGATGCTTTTGAACAGTGGTGTTGGAGAATACTCTTGAGATTCCCTTGGACTGCAAGGAGATCCAATCAGTCCATCGTAAAGGAGACCAATCCTGGGTGTTCACTGGAAGGATTGATGTTGAACCTGAAACTCCAATACTTTGGCCACCTGATGCAAAGAGCTGACTCATTGGAAAAGACCCTGACACTGGGAAAGATTGAAGGTGGGTGGTGAAGGAGACATCGGAGCATGAAATAGTTGGATGGCATCACTGACTCAAAGGACATGAGTTTGAGTAAACTCTGGGAGTTGGTGGTGAACAGGGAAGCCTGGCATGCTGCAGTCTATGGGGGTCACAAAGAGTCAGACACAACTGAGCGGCTGAACGGAACTGCAGATCAGGGAAGCTGGAAGAAGACTCGAGGAGCTGTGGGGACTGCAGACATGTTTATTCACCCCAGGAAGCAGCAGCAGCAGCAGCGAGTCTTCAAAGACTGTTACTGCTGCTGCTAAGTTGCCGGGGTCCAGCCCCGGTGGATCCAGGGAATTCGAAGGGGAGATGGCTTTGGCGATCAGGATACGATAGAATTAAAGATATAAAGAGTGGTTAAATAAGGATAGCTCAGCGAGAAAATTCAGTGGAGAAAAGAGGCTGAATAATTCAGCCAGAAGGTGAGAGAAAGAACGACATGGGGAGACCAAGCTTCGGTGAACAAGGTACGCACTTTATTTTCCAAAGTAGTTTTTATACCTTAAGTTATGTCTAGAGGATAATGGGGGAAGGGGTAGAGTCATGCAGTAAGCCAGGCTTTCTTCCTGCAAACTTATCATATGTAAAAGTTTAGGTGATTTGCATTATCTTCTGGCCCTGAGGCCTGTTAACATTTTAAGACCCTTTCTTTAGAAAAGTTATTTTTCTCTAAAGGTGATTAGTCAGGTGCCACCCTCCAAAAGCATTAGATAAAGTTGCATTCCTATAGGGCAAAGGTGTGGTGGGCTACAACAAGAAAAAGAATTAACTCAAGGATCTAAGGTTACAAACATTAAAACTACTACTTACACCAATTATATTAATCAATACACTGCCAGGGACACAGCAGGTAAGGGATATGGAAACTTAGCAGCAAACATTGGCCCAACAAGTGAAAAACCCTTCACCAATACAATTTCCAATCAATCTTTTAACTGCTCAAAGGAATCTGTATTTAGACAGTTTAGAACATCTCATGCCTCTCACAGTTGGGAGGCTCTGAACAATCACATGTGGCCAGAAAAACCTATTCAGGTAGGCTAGAGGACTTCCAAAGGAGTTTGTAGGTTGAAACACTATCACACCCAGGAACTTTATTAACAGGAGCTGTAAGTTAACTCTTTTTTCAGAGAGAGGTAGTGGGGGACAGCCCCCCATAAAAGTCAGAGGTGTAGGTGAGAGCACAAAGCAGAAAATAGGCAGACTCTGGGTTTGGGGGTAGATGCTCAAGAATTTTCAGGGGGACTCCTGAGGCTCGATCCCGCCTTTGCGTATGCCGAGCCTCCTTCCTCATGACCTTTGCCACAGGTGGAGTTCCTCACGCTGGCTCCTGGCACTAAGTCAGTTCAGTCGTGTCTGACTCTGTGCAACCCCATAGACGGCAGCCCACCAGGCACCCCCATCCTTGGGATTCTCCAGGCAAGAACACTGGAATGGGTTGCCATTTCCTTCTCCAATGCATGAAAGTGAAAAGTGAAAGTGAAGTTGCTCAGTCGTGTCCAACTCTTAGCGACCCCATGGACTGCAGCCTACCAGGCTTCTCCGTCTATGGGACTTTCCAGGCAAGAGCCATTGCCTTCTCCTCTTCAAAGACTACTGATACCCTAAGACAGACAAAAGTGGCCCATGGCCCAGTGCTCCCAAGGTCAGCAGTATTGCTGTTTACAGAACATAAACATGCAGTCTGAGGCTGTGAGACAGTGGGGCAGGAGGTTCTGACCGACTCCGTGTTGTCACTTCATTTCTCTACAACATTCTATCTTTAATTAATGTTATCCCATTTCACATCGAAGGTAAGACAATTCCATTTGCTCCCTTTTGTGCTATTGTTAAAGTTCATCTTCTGCATTTACTGTAACTCTGTTATTATTATTATTTTATAATATATAATATAATTATTATATTATTATTATTATTATACTGTATACAGTTATTATGTTCTTATTGTTTAGTCTCTAAGTCATGTCCAACCCTTTGCTGACCATATGGACTGTAGCCTGCCAGGCTTTTCTGTCCATGTGATTCTCCAGTCAAGAACACCGGACTGGGTTGCCATTTCCTACTCCAAGGGCTCTTCCCAACTCAGGGATCAAGCTTGTATCTTCTGCTTTGGCAGGTGGATTCTTTTACCTCTGAGTCACGTGGGAAGCCCCACACAGTCACTATATATGAATTTAAAATAGTCAATTGTTTGTAAAGAATTTAAGAAAAGGAAGAAACATAGCTTTAAACCACTTATATTGTCAATAGTCTCTCTGACTGCAGTTCCAAAATATCATTGAATTTAATTTCCTTTTGGTTTACAGACTATTTTTTTCTTGTAGGGCAGATATGGCTTTGTTCTCTCACCTCTGACTTTACTGGGGCTGTCCCCCACCACCATCTCGCTCTCTCTGACAAAGAGTTAACTTACAGCTCCAATTAATAAAGTTCCTGGGCATTAGGAGTGTTTAAATCCAAACCCCTCAGACGGCTCTCTAACTCGCCTGACAAGTTTACCCGGACTCCTACAGCTATGCATACGATTGTTTACAGTCTCCCAGTCTCCAGAGGCATGGGAAGCTTAAGATATTCAAATAGCTTAGAGCCTCTCAGAGAGTTAGTAATTGTCAGAATAAAACTAATAAAAGATTTCATTGATGAGACAATGCTTGCTGCCAAGTTTCCACATCCCCTGTATTGTATCCTTGAATGTGTATTAATTCATATCATTGGTATGTAGAAAAAATAAGTAGTGGCCTCGGTGTTAGCAACTTTAGACCCTTAAGGTAATAAATTCTTTCGTTTGTTGTGAACCCATTACACCTCTGCCCTATAGGAATGTAACTTTATCTAACACCTTCGGAGGATGGTGCCAAACCTTAAAATAATTACTCTTAGAGAAAATAAGTCTTACAGTTGACAAACCTTTGTGAAGAGTCATAAAATGTTAATAGGCCTTCTGGCCAGAAGATGATGTAAATCACCTAAACCATTTGTATACAATAAATTTGCAGGAAAGAAACCCTGGTTTTTGATAAGTATCAAAGACTGCTGACTTTGCATCCCCTATTATCCTCTATGTGTAACTTAGGGTATAAAAGCCCCTGTTGAAAATAAAGCTACGGGCCTTGCTCACCAAAGCTTGGTCTCCCCATGTCATTCTTCTTCTCAATTTCCAGCTGAGTCTCCATCTGGAGCGCGGATATCCTCTGCGACCATTTATTTGCCTGGGCTTCTAAGACCCACACAAGAAGGTGTCTAAGGTGGGGCACCTTCTGCTATTCGAGAGGGCGCCTGCGGCCTCCGTGGTCAGAGCTAACCTGGTGTCACAGGTTATATGGATTTTCCGCGTAAACCAAGCTACTCAGCCTTTTTTTTTGGAGTGCTTAGCAAGGATATTTTGTTTGATATGAAATTTCAGGCTTTCAGCATTTTTAAAATGTCATTCCATTGTAATAGGGAAGAACGTTTGTATTCTGCAAGTTAATCACTAAAGGGATGTTGCATGTAAGCTTGAATTATACATAATGGCCCATCTCTGGGAACCCTGCCTCCCAGGTAGGGAGTGTTAAATTAAAACACCTTTGTTTAGCTCACAGGAAACATCCCCGACTAGGCCCACGGGTGAGTGGCTGCAGGAAGGAAGAAAGGAACACATCCCTTCTGAGTCTGATTGGAACCAGGAAATGGTTGACTTGACTCCCTTCCCTTTTGGTATGAAAACAGCCTGAATCCTAACTCAGGAAAGAGGATTCTTCGGGGCCTGAGCCCATCATCTTTCTGGTCTGCTGGCTTTCTGAATAAAGTCATTCTTCCTTGTCCCAACAACTTGTTTCTCGATTTGTTGGCATACAGTGCTAAAGAAGGAGGAAACAGAACAGGCTCCATCTTGAAAGCAGGATCCATCCTGGGCCAGACTGTGGACTGTGAGCTATACACCCAGTATCTATGGAAACGACACACCAACTGGAAAACCAGGATCCAGGAAGGAAGAGCCCCAGGGCTCGTATCTAGACTGTCCGTTGCCTAAAAGAATACCCTAATTTTCTGTGTGACCAAATAGAATCATACATTCTATTATGCTTATTGGGGTATGACCACAGGCCTATTGATAATTGTCCAGTGTTAACTCCCTAGGCTTAAGGTATACCAGTTAACTGATTGTATCTTTCTTTTCCTTTGTTCAGACTAGTTTCAGAGAATTTGGGGAGGTGGGTTTGGGCACATATACTTAGGGTATATAAGGTTTTCACAAAAACTGGTCGGGGTCCTTGGCTAAGAGGAGACGCTGCCTTGGGCCCACCGGTGTAATAAACTGCACTCCACTATCTGCATTGTCCTGAGTGAGTTTCCCGGAACTCGTGCCTACAACACAGCAAGCAGTGCAAGCTTGGACAAGGTAACAAATTTTGGAGAGCCAACCAGGGGCCTTGCTGCCTGTGGCCAGATGCCCCAGTCCCCTCGCCACCCTGGGAGGTTTCTGGGTGAGACTCTTAGCAGCTGCAGATACCAGTCTTTGCTTCCAAATTCCCTAAGGTGGCACTGGCTGATCCAGCGCTTGGCAGTTGGAGGAAGGAATCAACATTGGGGAGAGGACATACTCCCTACAGTGGGGTAGGCCGCTCCAGTGTATACACCCAGAAAATTTATTTCCTCTCTGTAGGGACTTTTTCTCCAGAATAAGTCAGCTTTTTTGGATTCGAGGAGGGGTACCCAATAGGAAAGAGGAAATAGTTGTTCAACTTTCACCCAGTTCGTGAACCAGTTCTCTGTTTTCTTTCTAGCATTTGTCTGCCATTTGTGTTTTGTCGGTCTTGAATTTGGCTTTAAAAGGGGGGAATGTTTCACTACCCCTAAAGAAGATTCCCCCCGTGCACACTTTGGGCAAGTGCTCTAATGAGGGCCATGAACCCCTGACTGAGAGGAAGATATTTTATTGTAAGAAGGTGTGGCCTCAGTACGTGTCAGGGTCTCCACAAGGGGTTTTAGGTGGGGTTAGCACAGGGCCCTGTGTACCACGTTCTGTCCACCGTGCCATGTTAACTACATAGTTTGTGCTCTCCGGTGTTGTTGGTATATGTAAAACCACAAGACCAGACTTGAAGATTTATCTAGGATTTTCTGTTTGTCCTTTAAGGGTTTTCATCTCTTTTTCTTTGGTGCTGTTGCTCCAGGGCTTCTTGGGTGGCTCAGTGGTGAAGAATCCGGCTGCCAATGCAGGAGATGCACGTTCAGTCCCTGGGTTGGGCAGATGGCCTGGAGGAGGGCATGGCAACCCACTCCAGTATTCTTGCCCCTGGAGAATCCCACGGACAGAGGAGCATGGCCGGCTACATGTCATGGGATTGCAAGAGAGTCAGACATGACTTAATGACCAAGCAACAGCAATTTTTTCTCCATTTACAGCCAAATCAATTTTGTGATATTCAAAACTTTTACTGATGTCAAATGGAGGAAAGAAACAGGGGGAAAAAAGCTCCTCCTGTCCAAGAGTGGGATATTCCCAGGGAAAAGAGAAAGGTTCCATTTGGTTCTTAAAATCACCAAAAGCCCCATCCTAGAATTCCTCCCGGTGGCTTGGTGCCAAAGCAAAAGTGCATTCTTTTCATGGTTAGAAAGAACCAATGGCTATTTACAGCTTTACAAAGCTTTCTCCCCTATGGCTCTTTTGTGAAGTAGCAAGGAAGAATGATGAGGTCCTTTATGTGCAAGCATGTGGGCTGTTACATCAGGGAAAGGAAGAAAAGGAAGGAAATGAGAGTGAGGATACGGTGCTTCAAACCTTAACTCCTGTGGCTGAACTAGATGTCTCAGCCACTCCTGCTGCTCTGCTAATACATCCACCCCTTCCACCACCTTCCCTTCCTACCTTGCCCCAATTCCTGACACCAGGGCTCAGGACTTCCCCTCCTTCTAGGAATCGCTTAGAAAATCCTGTGTTAGTTTCTGGGGCACAGGGACTTGGCCTGGTATTACCATCTAAGACCCAACAGGGCAGCCAGTTTGGGCCAAGAGCCACTCCTAGAGCAGGACTGTCTCCGTGGCTATCTCAGGTGTGCGTGCTACATCACTTCAGTTGTGTCTGACTCTTTGCAGCCCCATGGACTATAGCCTACCAGGTTCCTCCGTCCATGGGATTCTCCAGGCAAGAATACTGGAGTGGGGTGCCATTTCCTTCTCCAAGGGCTGTTATTTCATCAGTTCAATCGTTCAGTCATGACCGACTCTTTGCGACACTGAGAACCACAGCACGCCAGGCCTTCCTGTCCATCACCAACCCCCGGACCTTACTCAAACTCATGTCCATTGAGTCAGTGATGCCATCCAACCATCTCATCCTCTGTCGTCCCCTTCTCCTGCCTTCAATCTTTCACAGCATCAGGGTCTTTTCCAATGAGTCAGCTCTTCACATCAGGTGGCCAAAGTATTGGAGTTTCAGCTTCAACATCAGTCCTTCCGATGAACACTTAGAACTGATTTCCTTTAGGATGCACTGGTTGGATCTCCTTGCAGCCCAAGGTACTCTTGAGAGTCTTCTCGAACACCACAGTTCACAAGCATCAATTCTTTGGTAGTCAGCTTACTTTATAGTCCAACTCTCACATCCATACACGACTACTGGAAAAACCATAGTGCTGACTAGACGGACCTTTGTCGGTACAGAAGCGGCTCTGCTTTTTAATATGCTGTCTAGGTTGGTCCACCAGTCAAGTGCTTTGGCACAGTCAATAAAGCAGAAATAGATGTTTTTCTGGAACTCTTTTGCTTTTTCCATGATCCAGTGGATGTTGGCAATTTGATCTCTGGTTTCTCTGCCTTTTCTAAAACCAGCTTGAACATCAGGAAGTTCACAGTTCGCATACTGCTGAAGCCTGGCTTTGAAAATTTTAAGCATTACTTTACTAGCGTGTGAGATGAGTGCAATTGTGTGGTAGTTTGAGCATTCTTTGGCATTGCCTTTCTTTGGGATTGGAATGAAAACTGACCTTTTCCATTCTGTGGCCACTGCTGAGTTTTCCAAATTTGCTGGCATATTGAGTGCAGCACTTTAACAGCATCATTTTTCAGGATTTGAAATAGCTCAATGGGAATTCCATCATCTCCACTAGCTTTGTTTGTAGTGATGCTTTCTAAGACCCACTTGACTTCACATTCCAGGATATCTGGCTCTAGGTGAGTGATCACACCATTGTGATTATCTGGGTCATGAAGACCTTTTTTGTACAGTTCTTCTGTGTATTCTTGCCACCTCTTCTTAATATCTTCTGCTTCTGTTAAGTCCATACCATTTCTGTCCTTTATTGAGCCCATCTTTGCATTAAATGTTCCCTTTGTATCTCTAATTTTCTTGAAGAGATCTCTAGTCTTTCCCATTCTGTTGTTTTCCTCTATTTCTTTGCATTGATCGCTGAAGAAGGCTTTCTTATCTCTCCTTGCTATTCTTTGGAACTCTGCATTCAGATGGTTAAATCTTTCCTTTTCTCCTTTGCTTTTCACTTCTCCTCTTTTCACAGCTATCTGTAAGCCCTCCCCAGACAGCCATTTTGCTTTTTTGCATTTCTTTTCCATGGGGATGGTCTTGATCCCTGTCTCCTGTACAGTGCCACGAACCTCTGTCCATAGTTCATCAAGCACTATATCGGATCTAGTCCCTTAAATCTATTTCTCACTTCCACTGTATAATCATAAGGGATTTGATTTAGGTCATACCTGAATGGTCTCGTGGTTTTCCCCACTTCTTCAATTTAAGTCTGAATTTGGCAATAAGGAGTTCATGATCTGAGCCACAGTCAGCTCCTGGTCTTGTTTTTGCTAACTGTATAGAGCTTCTCCATCTTTGGCTGCAAAGAATATAATCAATCTGATTTTGGTGTTGACCATCTGGTGATGTCCATCTGTAGAGTCTTCTTTTGTGTTGTTGGAAGAGGGTGTTTTCTATGACCAGTGCATTCTCTTGGCAAAACTCTATTAGCCTTTGCCCTGCTTCATTCCGTATCCCAAGGCCAAATTTGCCTGTTACTCCAGGTGTTTCTTGTGGAAAATTCTGAAAGAGATGGGAATATCAGACCACCTGACCTGCCTCTTGAGAAACCTATATGCAGGTCAGGAAGCAACAGTTAGAACTGGACATGGACAATAGACTTGTTCCAAATAAGAAAAGGAGTACGTCAAGGCTGTATATTGTCACCCTGCTTATTCAACTTATATTCAGAGTACATCATGAGAAACACTGGGTTGGAAGAAGCACAAGCTGGAATCAAGATTGCTGGGAGAAATATCAGTAACCTCAGATATGCAGATGACACCACCCTTATGGCAGAAAGTGAAGAGGAACTCAAAAGCCTCTTGAGGAAAGTGAAAGAGGAGAGTGAAAAAGTTGACTTAAAGCTCAACATTCAGAAAACGAAGATCATGGCATCTGGTCCCATCACTTCATGGGAAATAGATAGGGGAACAGGGGAAACAGTGACAGACTGTATTTTCTTGGGCTCCAAAACCACTGCAGATGGTGACTGCAGCCATGAAATTAAAAGACACTTACTCCTTGGAAGAAAAGCTATGCCAACATAGTTCAGTTCAGTTCAGTTCCGTCACTCAGTCGTGTCCGACTCCTTGCGACCTCATGAATCACAGCACGCCAGGCCTCCCTGTCCATACCCAATCTCGGAGTTCAGTCAAACTTGTGTCCATCGAGTCGGTGATGCCATCCAGCCATCTCATCCTCTGTCGTCCCCTTCTCCTCCTGCCCCCAATCCCTCCCAGCATCAGGGTCTTTTCCAATGAGTCAACTCTTCACATCAGGTGGCCAAAGTATTGGAGTTTCAGCGTCAGCATCAGTCCTTCCAATAAACACACAGGGCTGTCTCCTTTAGAATGGACTGGTTGGATCTCCTTGCAGTCCAATGGACTCTCAAGAGTCTTCTCCATCACTACAGTTCAAAAGCATCAATTCTTTGGTGCTCAGCTTTCTTCACAGTCCAACTCTCACATCCATACATGGCCACAGGAAAAATCATAGCCTTGACTAGATGGACCTTTGTTGGCAAAGTAATGTCTCTGCTCTTTAATATGCTATCTAGGTTGGTCATAACTTTCCTTCCAAGGAGTAAGTGTCTTTTAATTTCATAGCTGCAATCACCATCTGCAGTGATTTTGGAGCCAACTTTTTCACTCTCCTCTTTCACTTTCAACATGGTGGACAGCTCTGACAAAACGTGGTCCACTGCAGAAGGCAATGGCAAACCACTTCAGTATTCTTGAGAACCCCGTGAATGTTATGCGGAGGCTAAATGCAAATGGCCAGCCTGCTGGGTTTCTCAGGCGTCTGTAAGTGGCGAGATCACAGCCGTCCCTATAGGGAGGATCCAAGACACCTTGAGCATGCTTGGCAGTAACCACGGCTGAACCACACTGGGACCTCATGAGGGAAGGCTGCCCTTATTAGGACTCCACTTATTATGCATCGGGCAGGGCTTTGAAAAGGGAAACCAAGGCTAAAGAGTTTGAACAATATTCAGGAAATTCAGCAAAACAAATGAAGACCTCTCTCAACTTTTAGAAAGGATTTATCAAGACTACAGGGCTTCCCTGGTGGCTCAGACAGTGAAAAATCTGCCTGCCAATGCAGGAGACACAGGTTTGATCCCTGGGTCAGGAAGATCCCCTGGAGAAAGAAATGGCAACCCACCCCAATATTCTTACATGGAGACGCCCATGGACAGAGGATCCTGATGGGCTACAGTCCACGGGGTCGTAGAGAGTCAGACATGACTGAGTGACTAACACACACAGATGCCATACTAATGCAGACTCAGAAGCCCCTGAAAATATTAGAATAGTAAATTTGACCTTTTTTTGAGCAAAGTACCTCGATCAGGAGAAAGTTGCAAAGATTAGGTATTACATTTAGAATGAATACTTCTCAGTTGGTTGGTGTTGCTTATAAAGTGTTCAACAGGGAACAGCAGAAGAAAGATGCAAGACAAAATGCCACTCTCCTGGGGGCAGCATTGAACATCTGAAAGGCAAGTAACCTGGAGACAGGTAGAGCACTAATGAGGAAGGAATAATGCCCTTAACGGCAAGAAAGACAACACGAAGAAGTGATTGCCCTAGGCCAAAACATAAGAAGAAAAATGATAACAGATGAGAGCCTCTCATACGGTAGAGACGATCACAGTGATGAAGGACAAGGCCCGTGGCTTCCTTGGACTTGAGATGCCTAATTCCCCACAGGAGCCCAGGGTAAAATGGTGCACGATGAGCTGATGAACTTTCTGGCGATAGACCTCGTCCTGAAGTTTTTCACCAAGAGCTTGGCGTCAGAGCCCCATCAGACTGCACTTTAAGCCTATACAGATGGTGCACATGGAAACCCCAGAAAAGGAGACAGAAGTCTTCCCTGCTTTACCAACTGCACTCCCTCCTGGGTCTGTGAAAAGATAGCCACTAATATTTGTGGACATTTTTTTCAGTGTGGGTGAAAGCATATCCCACTTGGACAGAAAGTCTCTGAAGAGGATGCCTGGGTCTTGAACAAACTGAAAGCTGAACACCAGCAAAGTATCGCCATTGATATCTCCCTGTGGACATGGAGACCAGCAAGTACCGTGACTGATGCCCCAGGACACAGGGACCTTATCAGAAACGTGATCACGGGACATCCGACACTGATGAGGCTCACCTGATTGCTGTTGCTGCCGGGGAATTTGAAAGAGGTATCTCCACGAATGGGCAGACCCTTGGCGTGCTCTTCTAGCTTCCACTCTCGGTGTGACACATCTAGTTGCTGGACGTAATGACAGATCCCACTGAGCTGCTTTACAGCCAGGAGAGACGAGGACTTTGCTAAGAAATTCAGCACCTGCATGAAGAAAATTGACTCCAACCCTGACACAGTAGCATCCGTGCAGTTTCTGGCTAGAACAGTGACAACATGATGGAGCCAAGTGCTAACATGCCTTGTTTCAAGCATTGGAAAGTCATCCCTAGAGATGGTAACGCTGGTGGGAGAACGTGCTTAAGGGTTTTATCAGATTCAAACAGCTGTAGATAAAAAAGGAAAGAGGATTTTTACTACTGACTGAAGATTGTAAGAAATATTCATCTGCCCATTTGGCAGGAAATGGCCAGAGTGGTGAGAGAGTCAGTTCCTAGGCAGGTTGATAGGGAGTCTAGGGGTCCCCAAGGAGAGAGGGGTCTGGAATTCTCAAGAAGGAAGAAAGGACAAACTTTTTTTCTTTCTCCACATTCCTTAGGATTATATAACAATAATGTATCCTGCCTAAGGACAGTCTTTGGATTCAACCTTCTGTTATCTTAAAGTGTAAATTATGGGAGTAGACCTGGTCTTTACAAGGATGTATCTTGCCTGAGGACAGTGTTATCTTAAAATGTCAATTATGGGAGTAGGTCTGATGAGGTCTTTACAACCTCCAGACATTCTTTGGAGTATATAACTTCATTGCTAACACCAGCAAGCGGGTACTCTTTCTGCCCCTTTCTGATGCCTATGTCAGAATCTTTCTGTATCTCCATTATACTTTAATAAAACTTTATTACACAAAAGCTCTGAGCGATCAAGCCTCGTCTCTGGCCCCGGATTGAATTCTTCTCCTCCGGGGGCCAAGAATCCCGGTGTATTCGCGTGATTCAACCACAACCTTTCATCTTGGGGGCTCGTCTTGGATCCTTCAGGACAAGGTAATGATGCCTGGAGCTTTAGTTCTTTGTTCTCTTAGCGAACACGATTTCTGCTGTGCTTTACTAACTCTACCGTGTGCTTGCGTGAATGAATGACATGCCCTGCGTGAAGCAAGTAAGGAGCCCTGCTCTGCAGTTCCACAGTGATCTCATACGGCTTATGGCAGAAACCTGTTGGGGCATTATACCAACCCGCCAATGCCAAGAGGCACCCAATGTCTCCTTCAAGAACCGACCAGAAGTGGGCAAAGCGTGTGGACCGAACTCTCCTTTCTTGGTCAAACTTTTCGATCTCTTTGACCATTTCATAACTCCTTGGGAATTAGAAGTACTAACCTAATCTATTGGATCATAGACTTTCAAGGGACTTGTGATCTATACTGTTATTGTATACTGTGGCTTAGGTCCCAAACTTGAATTGGTAGTCAAGAAAGCGCCTAGCCTCGCTAGGAGTCGAAAGTTCGGAAGCTAGATGGAGCTCTAGCTCCCAGAACATCTCTGAGGTTAAAGGTTATTCAGACTGGGATTACAATGGGTTTTTTTCTTTGGTAACACCGACTCTTAGTAGATCAGAGGAGGCTGTTATACTGGTGTGGTGATGCTTGGAAAGGACATCTCAGTTTTATGTTCGTGTCGGTCTTATTGTGGTCAGGAAATACTCAGGGTTGTGCACAGGCACTCAGGTGATGAATATAGCGGTCTTAGCTTGGATGGCATTCCGGAAGATTACTCTGATTCACCCTGGGTGACATCAGAGGCAAGCAAGGTTAAAGGTGAAGAGCTGGACGTCAAGTAGGGATGCTATCAAGTCTACCCCTGGTACACCCCCACCCCATCTCGGTGGTAGAACCGGGAGGGACGAGTACGGCGCCTGCGTCGGTAAGGGACAGACTAAGTCCGACCAGGAAGGAAAAGCTTTTGGTGTAACGTCTGTCTACACCCCCATCTAGAGCAGGGAGGGACGCCTCCGGTAGAAAAAATGGCGCTGGTCGCTTTTTTTCTCTCTTACAGATGGGAGCTAACAATTCCAGCCTCACTCCTTTGAACTGTATCCTAAAAAAACTGGGATAGATTTGATCCCCAGGGCTTAAAGAAGACACACCTGGTCTTCCTATGTGATACTACATGGCCACGATATCCATTAGAAGACGGCGAACGGTGGCCAGTTGGAGGGTCTCTTAAGTATAATACTGTTCTACAATTAGACCGGTTCTGTAAGGAACAAGGGAAATGGGTAGAAGTAGCATATGTGTTGCCCTTTTACTCTCTGCGAAATATGTCCGACTTATGTCCTAAGGGCATAGATTTGGGCGTGAAACCTTCAGCTCCCTCCTGTCCTCTTACTCTGCCCCCATGCTGGGGACTCCAAACTGGGATTCAAACTGCCCACATGGAGGTCCAAACAACTCCTGTCTCAGTACGACCTCAGACTACTCTGGTTTCAGTAGAAACTCAGACCATCGAAGTAAGAGATGAGATGGAAGACAGGAGACAAAGAGAAGAGGAAAAACAGGTTTCTCCAATCTATCCCTGGGATCATATGCGCAGAGCAGCCAGAGAGACTGAGGAACAGCCACACATGCTGTTGCCTCTTTATGAAACACCCACCGGGAGAAATAATCAGTCTGTGAGAGTTAATAAGCCTTTTTCTTATCAAGAAATACAAAGAATCAAGGAGGATCTGGGAGACTATTTAGATGACCCAGAAAAATATATTAGAGCTTTTAAAGGTGTTACTCTGCTTTATGACCTCACTTGGAAGGATGTGATGTATATCTTGGGACAAACGCTGACTCCCAAGTCAAAGACTCGAGTTTTGGGAAAAGCAGTTGCTTATGGAGATGAATGGCTTGGTAATGAATCAGTAGGGAAGAGGGAGAACAAGATAGCAGCCCTCCCCACTGGGAATCAGGCGGTCCCAACTATAGAACCAGACTGGGACTACAACACAGCTAAAGGAAGATGGGATCAGAGTCATTTTGTTAGATGTATTCTTGAAGGACTTAGGCAGGCGTGTTCTAAGCCTTTAAACTATGGCAAATTGGCAGATATGGAACAGGAGGAGAAGGAAGCTCCTGGTAAATTCCTAGATAGACTGAGAGAAGGCCTTCGCAGATTCACTGAGATTGATCCTGAAAGTGAAGAGGGAAAAGTGATCTTAAAGAATAGATTTCTCACTCAGTAGGCTCTAGATATCCGCCGTAAGCTATTAAAACAGGCGTATGGACCAAATCAGTCTTTAGATACTCTGTTACAACTGGCTCAGACAGTCTATTATGATAGGGAATATGAGGAAAAGAAAGAAAGGCAAAAAAATTACAAAGGAAAAGGCTGAAGCCTTCGCCATAGCCATGAAAAACGTTCTTAAACAGCCTGAGAAAAATGCCCAGAGGGGCCCAGGTGAAAAGGGATGGGCTTGCTATTACTGTGGAAAGGAGGGGCGCCTCAAGCGGGATTGCCCTCAGGCATCTAAGCCGCCCCCGGCTCCATGTCAGGTCTGCAAAGGACCACACTGGAAGAGAGACTGCCCCCAGAAGCGTAGGTCTCCAGGGTCGGACTCTCAAGACAATCAGGACTGAAGGCGCCCCGGGGGTCCCCACACAAGCTCCCGTCCTAATAACACCTGAGGAACCCTGGGTATTAATAATTGTGGGAGGCCAATCCATCGATTTCCTTTTAGATACTGGGGCAACTTATTCTGTGCTTACTGAAGCCCCTGGCCCACTTTCTTCCCGATCCGCTTCCGTAATGGGACAGTCTGGACGAGCCAAAAGGTATTATTTCAGTTATTCTTTATCTTGCAACTGGGATTCTGTGCTGTTTTCACACGAGTTTCTCATCGTGCCAAAATCTCCCTCACCCCTTTTGGGAAGGGATATACTGAGCAAGGTCCATGCCTCTGTTTTCATGAATATGGAGCCCTCCCTTTCTCTCCCTTTGGTTGAACAAAATGTAAATCCTAGAGTATGGGCTGATGGAAAATCTGTGGGTCGAGCACAAAATGCTATTCCTGTAGTTGTTAAGCTCAAAGACCCACCCGTATTTCCACATAAGAAGCAGTATCCACTGAAACCTGAAGTTAAGGAAGGGTTAGAACCCATCATCGAAAATTTAAAGGAGCAGGGACTATTAATTCCCTGTAACAGTCCTTGCAACACTCCTATTTTGGGTATAAAGAAATCGAATGGTAAATGGAGACTAGTTCAAGATTTACGAATAATAAATGAGGCTGTAGTTCCTTTACACCCCGTGGTGCCTAATCCTTATACTCTATTGTCTGAAATTCCTGAACGGGCCAAATATTTCTCAGTAATTGATTTAAAGGATGCCTTCTATTCAGTGCCTTTGGCGGAAGAAAGTTAATTTCTATTTGCCTTTGAAGACCCTACACAGCCAGCTTCTCAGTTAACCTGGACAGTTTTGCCCCAGGAATTTCGTGACAGTCCTCACTTATTCGTACAAAGTTTGTCACGGGATCTACAAAACTTTAATAGCTCTGAAGCAGTGGTGTTACAATATGTAGATGATATTTTGCTCTGTGCTGAGACAGAGGAAGCTTGTTCGCAAGCCTCAGAAGATTTCTTAAACTTTCTGGCAGGCTGTGGTTACAAGGCATCAAGAGAAAAGGCTCAGCTTTGTCAACAATTGGTTAGATATCTGGGCCTAATCATATCAGAAGGGACTAGGGCCATCGGCCTTGAGACAATTAAACCTATACTAAATCATCCCCTACCTATGACTTTAAGACAATTGAGTGGATTTTGGGGAATCACAGGTTACTGTCACATTTGGATTCCAGGTTATGTGGAATTTGCCCGGCCTTTATATAAACTTATAGCTGAAACTCAGCAGGCCCAAACCGACAAACTGGTTTGGTCTCCAGAAACTCAAAAGGCTTTTAAGATTCTTCAGACTGCTCTCCTGCAAGCTCCAGCTCTGAGCTTGCCCACAGGGTCAGAATTTAATTTGTTTGTCACTGATAGAAAAGGTGTGGCATTGGGAGTTTTGACACAACCCCGAGGGCCTCACCAGCAACCTGTTGCTTATCTAAGCAGAGAATTAGATGTAATTTCACGTGGGTGGCCCCACCGCCTAAGAGTAATTGGGGCAGCGGCTTTATTAGCACCTGAAGCTTTAAAAATAATTAATGGATGAAAGCTTACTGTACTGACTTCTCATGATGTGAATGGAATCTTAAATTCTAAGGTTAATATTTGGATGACAGACAGTAGGCTTCTTAAGTATCAGTCATTGTTGTTAGAAGGACCAGTAACTAAGCTTAAAGTTTGTGGAAATTTAAATCCTGCCACTTTCCTTCCTGAGAAGGAAAATGAAACACCTGATCACGATTGTTCTCAATTCCTAACTTTAAACTATGCAGCTCTGGAGGATCTAAAGGATACCCCATTAGCCAATCCTGACATGGAAATATTTACAGATGGCAGTTCTTTTGTTCAGGATGGAAAGCATAAAGCAGGTTACGCCGTGGTGACTGCTGAACAGGTTTTGGAAGCAAAATCTCTCCCCCAGGGAACCAGTGCTCAGTTAGCGGAGCCTGTGGCCCTGACCCGAGCTCTAAAGTTAAGCAAAGGGCAGCGGGTAAATATCTACACAGATTCTAAGTATGCTTATTTGACTTTACATGCTCATGCTGCAATGTGGAAGGAGAGACAGTTTAAAACAGCAACAGGAGAACCTATTAAGCATTTCAGAGAGATCGAGAGACTTTTAACTGCTATATATTGTCCTAAAGAAGTAGCTGTTATGCACTGCAAAGGGCACAGCAGGGATGGGAGTAAAATAGCCAAAGGTAATCAGCTGGCTGACTGTCAAGCCAGAAAAGTGGCACTTTACGAAACCCCTTCACTACAGACGCCTTTGATCTGGACAGGTCCTGTGGAACAGGAAAAACCACAATATACTGAGAAAGAATTAGAAAGATGTGAGAAACGAGGAGCAAAGATTACTGATAAAGGATGGTTACAGTCCAAGGATGGACGATTAATAATTCCTGAAAATGCTCAGTGGAAAATTCTTAAGGGTTTACATCAGAGTTTTCATTTGGGTGCCGAGAGTACTTACCAGATGGTTTCTCGTTTGTTTGAAGGTAAAAATGTAATGAAAACTTTAAAGGATATTATCAAAAGGTGTGAGATTTGTCAAAAAAAATAACCCAAAGACTGAAAAGCTAGCAAAATCTGGATTACAACGAAGTGGGAAGTATCCTGGAGAGGATTGGGAAAATGATTTTACTCATATGCCAAAAGCTAATGGATATTCCGAGCTCGGAAGTAGTTATGGAACGAGAACGATGCCCCTTTTTCCTAGGCAACATAATTCTCCTAAAAGAAAAGGGGGGAATGAGAGAGTCAGTTCCTAGGCAGGTTGATAGGATGTCTAGGGGTCCCCAAGGAGAGAGAGGTCTGGAATTCTCAAGGAGGAAGAAAGGACAAACTTTTTTTCTTTCTCCACATTCCTTAGGATTATATAACAATAATGTATCCTGCCTAAGGACAGTCTTTGGATTCAACCTTCTGTTATCTTAAAGTGTAAATTATGGGAGTAGACCTGGTCTTTACTAGGATGTATCTTGCCTGAGGACAGTGTTATCTTAAAATGTAAATTATGGGAGTAGGTCTGATGAGGTCTTTACAACCTCCAGACATTCTTTGGAGTATATAACTTCATTGCTAACACCAGCAAGCGGGTACTCTTTCTGCCCCTTTCTGATGCCTATGTCAGAAGCTTGCTCTATCTCCTTTATACTTTAATAAAACTTTATTACACAAAAGCTCTGAGCAATCAAGCCTCGTCTCTGGCCCCAGATTGAATTCTTCTCCTCCGGGGGCCAGGAATCCCGGTGTATTCGCGTGATTCAACAACAACTTTTCAGTGGTCTTAATCCTTTTCCCCACAAGTTTGTGGAATGAACATTGACAGTGCAGAAACCTACAAGGGAAGAACCTTTGTATTCTATTACAAGTTACTCACTAAAGCAGTACTACCTTTAAGCTTCAATTGTATCTCTGGGAATGAGAGATGGGCATTAAGTATAATTTGCATAATTCCCTATTATCTCTGCCTCCCAGATAAGGAGCATCAAGCTAAAATACTTTTGTTAAGCTCACAGGAAACATCCTGACCAGACCCACCTGTGAATCACTGAAGGAAGGAAGACATGAACAAGTCCCATCCAGAGGCTGACCCAAACTAGGAAATGTTTTATTTTAATCCCTCCCCTTTAAGTAGTAAAGAAGCTTGAGTTCTAACTCAGCCAAGACGGTTCTCTGGGACGCAAGCCAGCTGTCGCTTTGGCCTGCCGGCCTTTGAAAAGTCACCGTTCCTTGCCAGGCCTTTGAATAGTCACCGTTCCTTTACTAGACTACGGAGCTGCAAGCAGTATAAGACTGGACTCACTGACACTACTGTCTTCCCGACCTCGTGCACCTCTGAAAGCCAGCCACTGTTTGCACCTATGTTCCCTTACGTGTCAAACGTGCTTTTCCTGTGGCTTCCTTTAAGGTTCTCTGTCTATCCGGGATTTTTAATCGTTTAATTATGATATGTCTGGGGAGTGGTTCTCCTTCTGTTTATTCCGTTTGAGGTTTACCGAACTTATCCTAAAGGTGAGGGTGGGGGGTGGGGTACTTTCTAGGCCCTTTAAGTCTTTCCAAGTTAGTAATTTCTTATGGTTAAAAAAAGAGCTCTGATTCTCTACATCAAGTTCAAACAGTGGCCGTCTCTTGCTTTTGCCGCAGGTATTCATGAAAACGGCTGGAGCGCACCAGGCGTTGCCTGTAGAAATCCTGCCTCCAGGATCTCACAGTTCAGAGTTGCTGAGGACTGGGGGGATTGGAAGGACCTCTGGGATCAGAAAGCAGCTCAGACCTCTGGAAAAAAATGAGCCTCAGGGGGGCACTCTGCCAAACACGGGACCTGGGAGGAGGGACTCCCCACACCCAGCCGCTGAAGCGCAGCTTGGTACGTGGGTTCAGTTAAGACTCTCAGCTCAGCAGGTTGGGGATCAGACCAATAGGCACACTTTTCAAGACCACAGTAGCCAGAAGATACGTGTCATCTTCTGGAATGATCTTCTGCCTCTTGTTTCTGGGGGGGATCTCCGCAGAGACTGAGTGGGAAGACAGTGTCACAGGTAAGAGCCAAGGAGGATCACTGCTCTGAGACGCCTCGGCCCCTGTCTCCTCACTGAAGCGGATGAACCAAAACGCTGCTGTTGGATGCGGATAAAGAATTTCTGAGTGCTGAGAGTTATGCCAGGCGAAAAGGAAGTAGTTCCCTTTGAGAAATCTGTATCAGGCATGTACCATGTACGGGGTAGTGTCCTGATTCTGTAAGAACTTTTCCCTGGATAAAGACAGGCTTTTGTTCTGAATTGGTACGTAAACGTGGCGTGATTTGGAAACTTCCTGTTAATAGCTGGCGTGCCAGAAAAGGTAACAGCTTCTAGGAAGAAGTATGTGGGTTTGGGTGATATTTATGGAACAGTTTGTAGACATACTATGCAAACATGATCTTATTCAATTCCCTAGAAACATTATATGGTAGTCAGATTTTTTTCCCCCCTTGGATAAATGATGGCCAGGGAAATTAAGTGCCCTTCTTAAAGTTTCCAAAAGACGAGGTAGACTGTAGTCAACAGACTACAATCCAGATGAGATTAGTATTAATTTAAAACCATAAAAAAGAAATGTAATTTTTAAAATCTCAGTTATAATGCTCCTATATAATTTGGTGTTTCCTTCTAAATTTTTATCACCTGTGATTTATGTAAATATGCACACAAAAAGGCCTCTAGTTATTTTTGCAGTGTCATGTCCCTCCTTTTCATGTTCATCTTGAAGACTTTCTCACATGGCAACATATAACCTTCATGTTAAAATGGGTTTTAGAGTAGTAAAAGAATGATAGGTCATATTTACATGAATTATATGTATAGCAGGACACTGAGATTGTGTCCTGTACATGCCTGTGAGTTAATATTGTATTGCTTTCAAACTTTTTCAGAGTCTTTTTCTTCATTTGAACTGTTTTCTTTGGATAAATTCCCAGTACTGGAATGGATTTGTCAAAGGTTTCACACTGTGCTTCCCAGGGCTTTGGCTGTTATCAAGCCTGGCACCCCCTAAAATGAATCTCCTCAGTTTTAGTCAACTGCAGTTATTGAACATTACATTTGTGTTCATTTTGTGTGTGTGTGTGTGTGTGCATATATGCAAGTGCAAAAAGTTTTCCCAAATGTACTTGTCAGAACTTTAGTATTCTATCCCAGTAATCTGGCATCAAATTCAACTTTTCTTATTCTCATGCAGTCTTTTTGTGAAATGCTCCTAGCTAATGTCTGAATGGGCTTCCCAGGTGGCATGAATGGTAAAGAGCCCTCTTGCTAATGCAGGAGACATAAGAGACAGGAGTTCAATCCCTGGGTCAGGAAGATCCCCTGGGGGAGGGCATGGCAACCCACTCCAGTATTCTTGCTTAGAGAATCCCATGGACAGAGGAGCCTGGTGGGCTACAGTCCATAAGGATTGCAAGAGTTGGACACAACTGAAGCAACTCAGCACACATGCGATGTCTGATTAATGTTTAGAAATGATACACTTCTACTGTCTTGATATTTTCCAAGATATGGCACAGGTACTTCTATTCTAGTCTGAGCCTTTTTTTCAAAGAAACATCTGGTAGGAATGCCCAAGCCCAGAATGTAGTTGGTTCTTCTACTGACACCTGTTGAATGAAAGAATGAGTCTTTTCCCTTAGTAATCCCAGAGTGACTAAAGAGATGATTGTGTTTATGCAAGCATGTCATACATTAAATCAATAAACACTGAGTTCTTGCTGTGTGCCCAACAGTGTAATAAACATTGAGAATAATAGAATAAATGATTTAAGATCCTGCCCAGAGGACTGATAAGCTAGAGGGCTGTAACAAGTTTTGATTGAAATGTGTACATAATCTTTGGGGGGTACAGAAAAGAGAGTGATCTGTTCCGTTTGGATTGAGGAACTAAAGGGAGTCAATAGAAAAGGGAAATTTGAGTAAGACTTTGAAACGGGAACAAAAGCTGGATTTTGAAGGTCTTCTGGTATTAGGGCCTAAATAAAATGAAAACAGTCCAGAGTTGTTAAACCAGATACTGAGTTAAAGAAATATTCTGTGGTCCTGTGTGGAAAAGAAGGACAACAGAGGAGACTAGCACACTTCACTTTATAGTAAAGAAAACATATATTTACAGGACTTAAGTGATTCCTACCAGCCTCAGTGACTGCCCACAGCAACTACAATCAAGATACAAAGACCACTTCAAAAAATTAACCTAGAATGGATTAAAGGCTTAAATGTATTAAGACCTGAAATCATAAAACTCCTAGAAGAAAACATGGTATGGGGTGGGAGGGGAACTTGACCATGGTCTTGGCAATGATTTTTTTGGATATGGCAACAAAAGCTCAAGTATTGAAAGCAGAGAATAAACACGTGGGGCTATATCAAACTAAAAATTTCTGTACAGCAAAAGAATCAACAAAATGAACAATCTATAGAATAGGAGAAAACATTTGCAAACCATTAAGGGGTTAATATTCCCCTGTCCCAGGTGACAGACAGGCTGAAGGTAGACCCAGGGGAGAGAGAAGCACTTCCAGCCCAGCTACTACCTTATATTTTGAGTTACTGTGCCATGTCCAACTTTGTGCAACCTGCCAGGCTCCTCTGTCCATGGGATTTTCCTGCAGAAATACTGGAGTAGTTGCTATTTCCTCCTCCAAGGGATCTTCCTGACCCAGGGATCGAACCAACATCTCCTGAGTCTCCTGCATTAGCAGGTGGATTCTTTATCACTGAGCCACCTGGGAATCCCTGAAGTTAGCTGCAAAATGCCCGCTGCTTTAATTTTGCTCTCCGGGTTTTCCACTGGGAAATATTGAGGGCAGGAGGAGAAGGAGGCAACAGAGGATGAGATGATTGGATGGCATCACCGACTCAATGGACATGAGTTTGACCAAACTCCAGGAGATAGTAAGGGACAGGGAAACCTGGCGTACTGCAGTCCACTGGGTCACAAAGAGTCGGACACAACTGAGCAACTGAACAACAGCACCCAGGTTTTCCATAGGAGTCTCTCCATGCTGTGCTGTGCTTAGTCACTCAGTCGTGTCCAACTCTTTGTGACCCCATGGACTGTAGTCTGCCAGGCACCTCTGTCTATGGGGATTCTCCAGCCAAGAATACTGGACTGGGTTGCCATGCCTTCCTCCAGAGGATCTTCCCAACCCAGGGATTGAACCCAGGTCTCCCGCATTGCAGGTGGATTTGTTACCAACTGAGCCACCAGGGATGCCCAAGAATACTAGAGTGGGTAGTCTATCCCTTCTCCAGGGAATCTTCCCAACCCAGGAATCAAACTGGGGTCTCCTGCATTGCAGACAGATTCTCTATCAGCTGAGCTACCAGAGAATCTCTGTGGTCCGCCCTAAGTGGAAACATAAAGGGAAGGGAATTCTGGGAAATGTAGTTCAGCCTAGCTTAGGTGACACCTCATTTGTTGAATACATTAAGTTCTCAATAAATATTAACACTTACTGAGTGATTGAATAAGTGAATGACTCATAGATGAATAAAGCAATACTTAGGTTTCCAGTCTAGTCACAAAAGTCTATTTAAAATATAATGAAACCATACCAAAAAAGCATTAAATAAAAAATCAAAGCCAGACTTTGGTAAGGAGAGACTTTATTTGAAAGGATTATTTCAAGAGGGAAAAGGAGTGCTGAAATAGGAAGAGGGTATTATTTCAACAGAAGAACTCTCAGATGGTAAGATCTACAAACATCTGAAAGGCCAGGCAGAAAGGGGTTATTTCATGGAAAGGAGTCAGCAAAGTTTCATGGAGGATCATTCTGAATGCCAGTGTTGGCTTGAGCTGAGGGTGGATCACAGCCAGAGGACTCTGTGCAGGAGAGAAGACGGATTAATGTTTTGTCAAGCCAATAACCTTTGTTAAGCTGTTAGAACACTTTGTTGCGATTGTTAAGCTGGGATAAACCATCCACCTAACCATGGAGGAAAGGAGAGTAAACAGAAAGAATCCAGTTCTTATGCCCTTTTAATGGGTTGTTTGGCTTTTGGTTTGTTTGAAGTTTTTTTTATGTTGACTTCTATGAGCTGTTGAAGAGGGGGAGTTTGAAGGATTAGTAGCCTTGTCACAGACAACATGACGGTTATGATGAGTCTTAAGCCCAATGGGAGAAGGGCAATTCCTTGCAGGAAGACACTCAGAAACATGAAGGGAGTGGCGGGTTTTTTGTTCTGTTTTGCTTTTTAACCATTGCTGTTTCCCAGGAAACAGGGACTTGGGCATCTTTGTGTGTCTTCCAGCACTTCTCATTCCTTGTCTGTCGATCCTCTCTTAGGTTAAGGGACCTGCCAAGATGTTCCATTTACAAGGCCCACAACTGCTGCAGATGTTAGAGAAATCCTTGAGGAAGAGTCTCCCTGAGTCCTTAAAGGTGAGAGTGGAGCATTCTTAAGGGGAAAAGGGCTAGGGATGGCTTGAGGGAAGGTGGGAAAGAGAACAAGGAAACCCTGAGCACTACTCTGTGCCAAGCTCACCCATCTGGCTGCTCGTTTGGTTTACCTCACCTATCTGCAAGACAGCTATGTCATGTCTGTAGAACCAAAGGGGAAAGGCAGGCTCAGTCATATGACTTGACCAAGATCATGCCAGCGGTGAGTGGCAGGGCTATGATTTGAACCCATTGTGATCTTTGTTGTGTGATGACGCCAAACCTTTCCCTCGTGCCCTTCAGCTCATGTTATGTAACTCTGGAAGTTTTTTTTTTTTTTTTTTTCCCAGAATTGGCAAAGTCAATGTTTATTCTTAGCAAACAATCAAGTGCCTGGTGAAGAGCTATCCATTATGGTTCTTCTTTGTAATTAATAATTGGTCAAATTCTGTTTTTTGTCAAACCCCAAGGATTATGTTTAACTTTGAATGAGACAGAAATTGTGTTTAAGGAATGATCTTGTACCTTAGAGAAGTGGAAGTGTTTTTCTTGCAATAATATATATTACAAAGGGAGTAGGCTATTACTAGAGATAAAGACTGCCACTATTATGATACAGGAATCAATTCACCAAGAAGATGTAAGAAAACCTGAAATGCATAAACCTGGGAACAGAGGCTCAAAGGACACGAGACAGAAACTGAGAACCCTGAAAGAAGAAATTGGGAAGCACACAGGCATGAAGAGCTCAGCACTTCTCGCTCAGTGATTTGTAGAAAAGGCAGAAAACCTATAAATACATATGTGAACTTATTGTATATGAAATACTATGAACCAGCTTGAATAAATTGCCATTTATAGAATACTTTCCACAGCCATGGCAGGGTACATACTATTTTCAAGTGCACATGGAATGTTTAGCAAAATAGACCATATTTTTTAAAATTTTAGAAGAATTGAAATATAGCAAGTATGTTCTTGAACAATATAGAATTAAACTAAAAAAAAAAAAAAGCCCTGAAAGATATCTAGAAAATACCTGAATTTCTAAAAGTATACAACACACTTCTAAATAAGTCATGTTTAAATTTACAAGGAAAATTAGAAAACATTTTAGTTGAATGAAAACAAAAATACAATATATGAAAAGCTTTGGAATGCAACTAAAGCAGTTGGTAACTGAGAAACAGATAGCATTAAGTGCTTATACTAAAAAAGAATAACAGTCTAGGGACTTCTCTGGCAGTCCAATAGTTAAGACTTGGCACTTCCAGTGAAAACAATTTTCAATACTAAGTCCATACATTTCAATTTGTATATTCTGTGAAAAGCATGAATTACCAAAGGTCACTGAAGAAGAAATACGCAACCTGAATTGCCCTCTATCCATTGGAGAAATTGACTTTGTAGTTTAAAACCTTCCAACAAAGAAAATTCCATGCTCAGATATTGTCAGTGGCAATTTCTACCACACACGTAAGGAAAAAATATCACTTCCACAAAAACCCTTGCAGAATAGAGCAGAGGAGAAAACACTTCCCAAATCATTTTATGAGTCCAGAATTACCCTGACACCAAAATGAAAACTACAGAACAATATTCTTTGTGAACAGAGATATCCATTAACAAAATAATATCAAGTCAAATCCATCAACATATCAAAAGGATAATACATCATAACCAAGGGAAGTTCATCTTGGAAAGGCAAGGCAGATTCAACATTCAGAAATCAATCAGTTCAATTCACTGTTATCAACAGACTGGAGAAAGCCATAGATCTTCTCTCAGTAGATGCAGAAAAATGTTTGACAGAATGTAATGTTTCTGATAAAAATAAAACTCTCAGCAAACTAGAAATAGGAGGGAATTTCTTCAACCTGATAAAACGTGTACTGGAAAAAATCTATACCTAAGAATAAACTAAATAGTGAAAGATTTAATATTCTTGCTAAGGTCAGTAGCAAGGGAAAGATATTCATTCCCACCAGTCCCAGTGGGAATGGTACTAGATATACTAATCAGCACAATAAGACAAGAAAAAGAAATAAGAGAAATACATATTGGAAAAAAATAAAGTAGTGTTTATTCACAGCTGGTATAATTGTCTAATGAGAAAAATCTTAAGGAATCTACCAAAATCCCAAAGCTCCTAGATGTACAATTAGGTTTAGCAAAGGCCTTAGGGTGAACATACAAAATACAAAAATTGGTTTTCCATGTACTAGCAATGGACAATTGGAATTAAAAATCAATACAATTTATAAGTTAGACAAAAACAGTAGACAACAACAACAAAAAAACCTTAAGTATAAACTCTGTTAGCATACAGGGCTTGTCTGGAAAATAAACGCTTTTCCTTTTATTGATGAATCACAGCTCCAGACTTCTCAGGGCAGCATGAATATGACATAGAATTTAGTAGAGTTAATTATACTGATCATGCTGATGGGAAACCTGAAAGGAATAGCATCGTATTATATCCTTTTTTGGTCAGGGGTTTGGGGGGGAGCTTCCCTTGTAGACCAGCTGGTAAAGAATCTGCCTGCAGTGCAGGAGACCTGGGTTCCATCCCTGGGTTGGGAAGACCCCCTGGAGAAGGGAACGGCTACTCCTCGAGTATTCTGGCCTGGAGAGTCCCATGAGCTCTATAGTCCATGGGGTGGCAAAGCACCGAACGCATCTTCTCCTTGGTGCCCTGACACTGTGTTTAGGGGTCATGTGTAGGCTGGGCCAGGGGTGCTTAGTGTAGCCCAGAGGCATGCTACACTGAGGGGTAGGGTAGGCAGCTCTTGAGAGGAACAAGGTCAGTAGTCAGACGGCTTTGATCCCACAAATTCATTGTTTTCTGGGTAACACTGCAAAAATCTCAGTGCTCTTGCATGTAAAATGAGTAAAACCAGAAAGTAAATACTCTTGGTAGACACTCCTCAACCTTGAACAGGGTTGTGTGTGTGTGAGTCGCTCAGCCGAGTCTGACTCTTTGAGACCATGGACTGTAGCCTGCCAGCCTCCACTGTCCATGGGATTCTGCAGGCAAGAATACTGGAGTGGGTTGCCATTTCCTTCTCCAAGGAATCTTCCCGCCCCAGGGATCAAACGCAGGTCTCCCACTTTGCAGGCAGATGTTTCATCAGTTGAAACACCAGGGAAGCCCTAAGCAGGGTTATCATTACCTTGCAGAGATGTTTGGAGGGTTAACTAAGATATAATAAAATTAATAGCCAATACTTCTTGCTGCTGCTGCTGCTGCTGCAAGTCGCTTCAGTCGTGTCCGACTCTGTGCGACCTCATAGACGGCAGCCCACCAGGCTCCCCCATCCCTGGGATTCTCCAGGCAAGAACACTGGAGTGGGTTGCCATTTCCTTCTCCAATGCATGAAAGTGAAAAGTGAAAGTGAAGTCACTCAGTCGTGTCCGACTTTTACTGATCCCATGGACTGCAGCCTACCAGGCTCCTCCGTCCATGGGATTTTCCAGGCAAGAGTACTGGAGTAGGGTGCCACAACACTTGCCAAATATCAGGAACTACACCATGTATTCAATATAACCTCAAAAGTATTTTTCAGGAGGAGGAGGGGAAGGAACTAAATCAGTTAGGTGCCTGAATTATTTTTATCTTTACTGGAAAATTTTTCCAAGTCTACTTGGAAAATTTTTCAAGTTAAATTGTTTTCTTTTATGCTGTATGTCTGGGGTTTGAATTGTTATTTACTTTTTGTGTTAAGTGGATCCCAAACTTTTTCGAGAAAATCTTTGCATGACTAGTCTTAGCCCAACTCTACTGTAAGGCAAAGTAACTCTCAATATGAGATCCTCAGTTTTAATGAGGTTCTTTTCCTCTCTACTCACCTGATTCTTTGATGACATAGCTTTTTCCCCAGAAGCAGAAATCTAGGATATTTGTAAAATTTATTCTTGTTACAAATGTATGACCTAAAACTCATTGACTAGTTGCTAATAAGTCTCAGGTGAGAGAAAAATCTGGGTATTGCAGCCTGAAGGACTGCCCACCTATCTCCCAAGCAGAGGAAACTATGTGGGTTTAGCTCGCCTGTAGCTTCGGTCCCTTCCGTTTGCAGTGGCTGCCTGAGTCACTATGTTCCGGTTAAATGACACTATCACGGGCACAGAAACGTGTATATAAATGCCACTGGTTCCAAACGTCATGTGGAAAAGCATGTATTTTATTTTCCTTAAAGCTGCATTTAATTTCTATATTGAGCATCTGCTAACGGCAGAAATTTAATTTATAAAAACTCAGTAAAGTCAAAGTTTGAAAGACAAAGTCAAAGTTTGCCTCCTCCTCTTTCGCTTTAGTCTGACATGAACATTTCATGGCAAGAGTAGGGAAGCACAGGGTGAGAGGTGGTCCTTTGCCTGAAATAGTCACCATTCCGTCGGCCCTGGTCTTTGGCATTCTTCCATGCCTTCTGCTAAGGCATCTTGTTTCAATGCATCCAGGTCCTAAGGTCCACCCTGGTATGGATTGCTGTTTTTCCTCTCCCCACAACCATGTGGCTCATTCCAGTTTGGACAATCTCTTTCTCGGGCTCTTCAATGTTTTGAGGGCACCAATGTTTGAACAGATGGTTGCAAAGATTTAAAAAATTGCCCAATAAGTGTTGCCCTTGGACCTTGGCCACCAAAGCTTGTGTTGTTAACACCATGCTCTGTCTCTACTTTTTACATAGATGGGAATTCATTTAACCTTTATGGAAGGTGATTCAGAGACGTGTGCAAGAAAAATAAAATATTTAAACAACAGTTGGTGTTTGACCCAGAAATTCCCCTTCTAGAATTTGTAATATCAGACATATTTGCAAAGATTTATGCAAAAGCAATTTTCATTGAAAAGTAAACTCTTAAAGATTAGAAAACACTGAAATGATGAGCATTAAGACAGTAAAATTGAAGTAGTCCTTCCATATAATGGATATTATGCAGCCATTAAAATGATTATATAGATTTCTGTTTATTGATGTGGAAACAAGCTCATAGTATAGTGTGTATGTGTATGTGGGGGGGGGAACAGATGTTAAATTAATATGTATTAGGTAATTGATTCATGTTTAAGAACTGTATGTGTGTGTGTTAGTCACTCAGTCGTGTCCAACTCTTTGTGACCTCGTGGACTGTAGCCCACCAGGCTTCTCTGCCCATGGAATTTTCCAGGCAAGAATACTGGAGTGGGTTGCCATTCCCTTCTCCAGGGGATTTTCCTGAGCCAGGGATTGAACCCCGGTCTCTTGCGTTGAAGGCAGTTTCTTTAGTTTCCCTGACTGAGCCATCAGGGAACCCTGAAAACTATGTGTGTGTGTAAATAAATGGAATAAATGGAAAGATATAACACTAAATTCTACAATGTGTTAGTAGATGATTTTAATTTATTCATTTTATTTATCTGGATTTTAAAATATACTAATAAAATTTTTTATCTTCCCTGGTGGCTCAGATAGTAAAGAATCTGCCTTCAAGGCAGAGATCTGGGTTCTATTCCTGGGTTGGGAAGATCCCCTGGAGAAGGAAATGGAAACCCACTCCAGTATTCTTGCCTGGAGAATCCCATGGACAGAGGAGCCTGGCAGGCTACAGTCCATGGGGTCAAAAACAGCTGGACATGACTGAGGCAACTAACACACATACACACAATATAATGTTCTCACTGTTTGACCCCAAAGTCTATTTCCATTTGGAGTAATAAAGTAGAACCTGAAGACCAAAATAAAGGCCCTATTAGGTACTTAACCTGATTTCATAGAATAAGCCTTGTCCTGATCAAAACAGGGTGCTTCACCATCCCTTCCTGATAAGCTGACCCTCTCACTTTCTCGGGATATGGCAGGTTTACGGGACCGTCTTCCACATGAACCAGGGAAACCCATTCAATCTAAAGGCCCTGGTGGACAAGTGGCCTGATTTTAAGACAGTGGTTATCCGCCCTCAGGAGCAGGTAAGGGGCCAGGGGCAGAAGGAATGTGCGTCTGTGTTTGTATTCGCTATGTGCCCACCAGGTGCCCGGCAATGTGGTAGACCCTGTGGATACAGAAACGAAATGCAGTGACAGTGAACAGGCCCCCGTGCTCAAGAACCTCCGAGTCTGGAGGGAAGCAGACAAGCAAAGCAAATACAGCAAGGTGTGACAAGGTACAATAAGTATGGGAGAAACAGGAGTAGCGCTGGCCAAGAGACGGTTAGGCTACAGAGGTCAGGATGCGGGGCAAGGACCAGAGAGCTTTCACGGAAGACGTTTTGCCAAAAGGGAATTTTGAAGAATAATAGGTTTTTGACAGGTTGACAAGAACAGAGGTTGCGTTCTAAGCAGCGAAAGGAACACCCCAACATGTGTGAAGGTAAATATGACAACGTTGTGTGCGAAGCCGCTTCGGTCGTGTCTGACTCTCTGCGACCCCATGGATGGCAGCCCACCAGGCTCCTCTGTCCATGGGATTCTCCAGGCAAGAACGCTGGAGTAGGTTGCCATTTCCTACTCCAATGATAACATTAGGGAAATAAAAAGAACAGATTATGATGCTTGTATTTCAGAATATATTTTCAGTACTAGACTTTTAAAATCAGACTAAGTTGTTAATCTGTTTCAAATATAAATATGTTATCAGATCAGATCAGATCAGTCGCTCAGTCATGTCTGACTCTTTGGGACCCCGTGAATCACAGCACGCCAGGCCTCCCTGTCCATCACCAACTCCCGGAGTTCACTGAGACTCACATCCATCGAGTCAGTAATGCCATCCAGCCATCTCATCCTCTGTCGTCCCCTTCTCCTCTTGCCCCCAATCCCTCTCAGCATCAGAGTCTTTCCAGTGAGTCAACTGTTCCCATGAGGTGGCCAAAGTACTGGAGTTTCAGCTTTAGCATCATTCCTTCCAAAGAAATCCCAGGGCTGATCTCCTTCAGAATGGACTGGTTGGATCTCCTTGCAGTCCAAGGCACACCACAGTTCAAAAGCATCAATTCTTCGGTGCTCAGCCTTCTTCCATCCAACTCTCACATCCATACATGACCACAGGAAAAACCATAGCCTTGACTAGACAGACCTTTGTTGGCAAAGTAATGTCTCTGCTTTTGAATATGCTATCTAGGTTGGTCATAACTTTCTTTCTAAGCATATTGAAAATGAAGTATAAAAAATTCCCACATCAAAAATATGTAACTGTATAATATCATTTGATGAATTATTTGGAAGTAAAAGTTAAATGTATAGTGATCTTTTTAAAAGTACCAAATTAAACAGAATACAAAAGTAAAGATACTTTAATTATTGAAATCTAAAAGGGAATAATATTCACTTTTTAATGCAATCTTTAAAAAACAGATTGTTCATGGTATTAATCGGAAGGGCATTTCTGGGCAACAATTTCCAGCTATTCCTCCTTGTTGGGTAGTTGTTCTTTGATTTCTTCCTTCAGCTTCAAAATAATCTCATCATCTTTTATTTGTTAATTTTGAGACAATATTTTGAGCAAATTTTGTTTTAGCTTTTTTGGAAATATGAATTTTTTTTAAACAGTGCATTGCAGTTTACATTTTAAGGCATCCTGGGTCTTCATTCTGTACAGCTTTATCACATGTGAGAATTCTAATGCAAGGTTACCTGTGTCCATTTCAATATTGTCCTCATAATCCATTTGTTCTAAGACTCTTTGAAACAGAGTAACATTTACTCTTGCAACTGAAGCTTGTCTTTAACAAAATTTCATTCTTTCTCCTGAGGATTGCAAAATCACTGAAGAATGCACTCTAAACTGGTAAGTGTTTGGTTGATTTGAAATTGTCATGCAACAGAAAAATACCTTCATCAAGTTTTTCTTACTTGTAAGTGGAATCATTCATTAAATCCCTGACTTAGTCATATGGTGAAAATGATTCAGAATGATAATAGCACACCAAGAAGAATAGCGATATTTAGTTTGTAAAATAGCACTGTATACTGAATACCAAACAAGTATTCCAATCACTGGATATGATCAGTTTGGTTTATTTATATTACCCAACCACACAGGAGATGGCAGATGACTTTGATCATTATACCAACACCTACCAAATCTATTCCAAGGATCTCAACAACTGTCAAGAGTCCCTTACCACATTAGATGTCATCAACTGGAAACAACGTTTGCAGATCCAAAGTATGTAAGGGCTCTGTGATCTTCCCACTGAGGGGACTGCTCATATCTATACCTGGAGCATCACTTTATCCTGAGTACATCCCCTACAATCAGTATTTCCTACTAGACCCCAGACACTCAGCTTGATGGTGACACCCTGTGTCAGCTAACACCATCTCTTCAGTGGAGTTGAATTCAAACATTGCAAACTAGAGGGTTCTTTTAAGAACATGTGAGAAATGTAAGTTCTTGTTAGATGAGGATTCCTGATATGTTTTGCAGACATATTGAAGGTCCCTTAGGGTGACTGGGTGTGAGAGCTGATCTACCCCTCTGGCCTTCTTATTGTTTGTTGTTTAGTTGCTAAACCGTGTCCAACTCTGCAATCTCAGGGACTGCAGCCCACCAGGCTCCTCTGTCCATGAGATTTTCCAGGCAAGAATATTGAGAACGGGTTGCATTTCCTTCTCCAGGGGATCCTCCCGACCCAGGGATCGAACCTGCGGCTCTTGTGTCTCCTGCACTGGCAGGTGGACTCTTTGCCACTGAGCCACCAATTGGAATGATAAGTCCTTGTGCCATAGAGCACGTCCCCAGTCACAGGAAACCTGTCAGTGTTGGAATCGGACTCCCTTGGGGTGACGTCCCTGTTCTGCCTACTATTTGCTTCGTGATCTTGAGCAAGTAGTGTAACATATTCTATTTTTCAGTCCCTCACATATAAACAATGAAGATAATAGAAGTACCTGAAACTTGCGGCTGGGCTTCCCAAGGGACACAGTGGTAAAGAAACTGCCTGCCGATGCAGGAGATGTGTGTTCGATCCCTGGGTTGGGAAGATCCCCCTGGAGGAGGCAACCCACTCCAGTAATCTTGCCTGGAGAATCCGATGAACAGAGGAGCCTGGCAGGCTGTGGTCCATGTGGTTGCAAAGAGTTGCACATGACTGAGCATGCATGCAATACATATGGTTAATGTAAGGATTAATGTGGTATTAGACCAATACCAGGGCATGTCAAAGGTTGGCTACTATTTTTTTTTTTAATTTATTTGGCTGTGCTGGGTCTTTGTTGCTGCCCGCAGGCTTTCTCTAGTTGCAGCAAGTAGGGGCTGCTCTTCATTGCGGTGTTGGGCTTTCTCGTTGCCATGGCTCCTCGTGTTGTGGACCACAAGTTCTAAGAAAGCGGGCTTCAGAAGCTGCAGCACACAGGCTTAGTCCCTCCAAGGCATCTGCCCGGAATCAGGGACCGAACCCATGACCTCTGCATTGCAGGCGCATTCTTAACCACTGGGCTACCAAGGAAGCCCAAGTTTTGCTACGATTTTTAAAATGCCACGTGTCCCTCGATTCCACAGTATTTCTAGTGTTATCTCTGTATTGGGTAAGAGCAAACAGGTTGAGGCAGTGATGAGGCCATGGTCACACGGTCGCTTGCAACACCAGAAGCAAAGTTGCTGACTTTCAATCCTGGACATGTCTGTTGGGAAGCTTCCAGGAGCATCTACAAGGGCAGTTACTTCTCCCCCTAACTTTACCCCTATCTAGGTTCACAGTCCAGTCTGAATGAGGTGATACAGAGTCTTGCAGCCGCCAAATTTGCTAAGGTTGAGCACACACAGTGCATTCTCTATGTGATGCCGGAGACAGCGAGGAAACTCTTCCTTCCCTGCCAGAGACAAAGAACTTACCTGTTGGATATGGCCCACCCAAAGCCATGTGAGTTTGAAAAAAGATGCTCTTTCACCATTGCAGTAGCCTCCCAACTTCTCTCCCCATATTCACTCTTGGCTCCCCGCAATCCATTTCCAGAGCGATGCTTTTAGAGTGTGATGTGGGTTACATCCATTCACCTGCCGAAGAGCCACTGAGGATTCTCAGCTTGCTGTTGTTGTTCAGTCGCTAAATTGTGTCTGACTTTTTGCAAATCCACAAACTACATACAGCACGCCAGGCTTCCCTGTCCTTCACCATCTCCAGGAGTTTGCTCAAACTTATGTCCATTGAGTCGGTGATGCTATCTAACCATTTCATCCTCTGTCATCCCCTTCTCCACTGCCCTCAATCTTTCCCAGCATCAGAGGCTTTTCCAATGAGTCAGCTGCTCCTCACATTAAGTGGCCAAAGTATTGGAGTTTCAGCATCAGTCCTTCCAATGAATATTCAGGACTGCTTTCCTTTAGGATGGACTGGTTGGATCTCCTTGCAATCCAAGGGACTCTCAAGAGTGTTCTCCAACACCACAGTTCAAAGCATCAATTCTTTGGCACTTAGCTTTCTTTACAATCCAACTCTCATATCCATATACGACTACTGGAAAAAACCATAGCCTTTGACTAGATGGACCTTTGTGAGGGAAAGTGGTATCTCTGTTTTTTAATATGCTGTCTAGGTTTGTCATAAGCTTTTCCTCCAATGAGAAAGATTTTTTTTTTTTTTTTTGGTGGCTGCAGTTACCATCTGTAGTGATTTTGGAGCCAAAGAAAAAAAAAATCAAAGTCAAACTCCTTTATGAACTTCCAAGGTCCTATAAGACCTGGAACTCATCACCTCTTGGACTTATCCTGTCGCCCTTCCTCACTCCCACCAGCGGCTCTGACCCTCTTTATACAACTCGATCCCATGCACCCACACATGGCTTTGGGCCATTGCATTTGCACTTCCGTCTTCCCACAATGTCCTTCCCTCTGATCTCATACACTTGCCTCTTATTGTCATTCATACTCTCAGATGCCATTTCTTCAGAGATGCCCAGTCCTATGGTCCTCTGTGTTAAAATGAATGGAAACGTTTTACTCACAGTATCATACATCACTGCCCATGGAGTTCTCCAGGCAAGAATACTAGAGTGGGTTGCCATTTCCTTCTCTAGTGGATCATGTTATATCAGAACCTTCGCCATGTCCCGTTTCATTTTGGCTGGTTCTGCACAGCATGGCTCATATGTTTATTGATTTACGTAAGCCCCTTCGCCATGACAAGGCTGTGATTCATGAAGGGGTGTAGGGGCAGCAGACGATGAGATGGTTAGACAGCATGGCTGACTTAATGGGCTTGAATTTGAGCGAATCCAGGTTACACCTGAAAACACCTTCACATCTATAGTCTCAATTTGATTCTGTTGTCCACCCTGGAGGGTAGACAAGATAGGAGATATTATCCCTATTTCCTGACAGAAACAGGCTTGGATGATGAAATAGCTTGTTCGGGTCACATGGATAGTTAAGGGTGTGATGGGCTTGAGTACAGATCCCCTAGTTCCCCATCTCAAGACCCTTTCCAAAGCCCTTTACGCCCTGAAGATGACTTCAGGCTCAGTGTTCTGTGCTTCTGGGGCTGCCTACACTCCACATCACACCACTTCTCTGGACTTCAGTTCCCATAGTGGACAAGGACCCCTCTGACAGCAACATTCTATGATTCCATGGTTCACAAGCTCTGGCTTTACCCACAGTTGCTAGCATGTGCTTTGGGGCACTCACCTATTTTCTGTTTACCTAGTTTTCTCATCAGTAAAATGGGGTCTTATCAATTCCCTCATTAAATGCTGAGTCGCTGCTTTGCCGACAGCATCCATACTTAACTTTTAGATACTTCTGACTGGAGTAACAGGCAAATTTGGCCTTGGAGTATGGAATGAAGCAGGGCAAAGGCTAATAGAGTTTTGCCAAGAGAATGCACTGGTCATAACACTCTCTTCTAACTACACAAGAGAAGACTCTATACATGGACATCACCAGATGGTCAACACCAAAATCACACTGATAGTATTCTTTGCAGCCAAAGATGGAGAAGCTCTATACAGTCAACAAAAACAAGACTAGGAGCAGACTGTGGCTCAGACCATGAACTCCTTATTGCCAAATTCAGACTTAAATTGAAGAAAGTGGGGAAAACCTTGAGACCATTCAGGTATGACCTAAATCAAATCCCGTATGATTATACAGTGGAAGTGAGAAATAGATTTAAGGGACTAGATCTGATAGATAGAGTGCCTGATGAACAATGGATGGAGGTTCGTGACATTGTACAGGAGACAGGGATCAAGACCATCCCTAAGGAAAAGAAATGCAAAGAAGCAAAATGGCTGTCTGGGGAGGCCTTACAGATAGCTGTGAAAGAAGAGAAGCGAAAGACAAAGGAGAAGAGGAAAGATATAAGCATCTGAATTGCAGAGGTCCAAAGAATAGCAAGGAGAGATAAGAACGGCTGCCTCAGCGATCAATGCAAAGAAATAGAGGAAAACAACAGAATGGGAAAGACTAGAGATCTCTTCAAGAAAATTAGACATATCAAGGAACATTTCATGCAAAGATGCAGCTCGATAAAAGACAGAAATGGTATGGACTTAACAGAAGCAGAAGCTATTAAGAAGAGGTGGCAAGAATACACAGAAGAACTGTACAAAAAAGATCTTCATGACCAAGATAATCACAATGGTGTGATCACTCACCTAGAGCCAGACATCCTGGAATGTGAAGTCAAGTGGGCCTTAGAAAGCATCATTACGAACAGAGCTCATGGAGGTGATGGAATTCCAGTTGAGCTATTTCAAATCCTGAAAGAGGATGCTGTGAAAACGCTGCACTCAATATGCCAGCAAATTTGGAAAACTCAGCAGTGGCCACAGAATGGAAAAGGTCAGTTTTCATTCCAATCCCAAAGAAAGGCAATACCAAAAAATGCTCAAACTACCACACAACTGCACTCATCTCACACGCTAGTAAAGTAATGCTCAAAATTCTCCAAGCCAGGCTTCAGCAGTACGTGAACCATGAACTTCCAGATGTTCAAGCTGGTTTTAGAAAAGGCAGAGGAACCAGAGATCAAATTGTCAACATCTGCTGGATCATGGTAAAAGCAAGAAAGTTCCATAAAAACATCTATTTCTGCTTTATTGACTATGCCAAAGCCTTTGACTGTGTGGGTCACAATAAACTGTGGAAAATTCTGAAAGAGATGGGAATACCAGACCACCTGACCTACCTCTTGAGAAACCTATATGCAGGTCAGGAAGCAACAGTTAGAACTGGACATGGAACAACAGACTGGTTCCAAGTAGGAAAAGGAGTATGTCAAGGCTGTATATTGTCACCCTGCTTATTTAACCTATACACAGAGTACATCATGAGAAACACTGGGCTGAAAGAAGCACAAGCTGGAATCAAGATTGCTGGGAGAAATATCAATCACCTCAGATATGCAGATGACACCACCTTTATAGCAGAAAAGTAAAGAGAAACTCAAAAGCCTCTTGATGAAAGTGAAAGAGGAAAGTGAAAAAGTTGACTTAAAACTCAACATTCAGAAAATGAAGATCATGGCATCTTCTTCCATCGCTTCATGGGAAATAGATGAGGAAACAGTGGAAACAGTGTCAGACTTTATTTTTCTGGGCTCCAAAATCACTGCAGATGGTGACTGCAGCCATGAAATTAAAAGACGCTTATTCCTTGGAAGGAAAGTTATGACCAACCTAGATAGTATATTCAAAAGCAGATACATTATTTTGCCAGCAAAGGTCCGTCTAGTCAAGGCTATGGTTTTTCCACTGGTCATGTATGGATGTGAGAGTTGAACTGTGAAGAAAGCTGAGCACTGAAGAATTGATGCTTTTGAACTGTGGTGTTGGAGAAGAGTCTTGAGAGTCCCTTGGACTGCAAGGAGAAACCAGTCCATTCTGAAGGAGATCAGCCCTGGGATTTCTTTGGAAGGAATGATGCTAAAGCTGAAACTCCAGTACTTTGGCCACCTCATGTGAAGAGTTGACTCATTGGAAAAGAGTCTGATGCTGGGAGGGATTGGAGGCAGGAGGAGAAGGGGACAACAGAGGATGAGATGTTTGGATGGCATCACCTACTCGATGAACGTGAGTTTGAGTGAACTCCGAGAGTTGGTGATGGACAGGGAGGCCTGGCGTGCTGCAATTCATGGGATTGCAAAGAGTCGGACACGACTGAATGACTGAACTGAACTGACTGCGGGTAGGCAAAAGTCCTGGGTCCTTACGGTGTAATTGCTCTTTTATCAGTTTTTGAGGAAGGTACGATTGATAGGCTCACTTTATAAAGGAAGGAGGCAGAGAGACAGCATGTTTCCTGTTTGAAATCACACAGCTTTTGAATTATGAATCTGGGTAGCCTTGTTGCAGAATCTGTGCCTTTCCCTGCACTCTCAAATGCATCATCTGAAGACCATTTGGGGGCAAATAATATGTATAATACTTCTCAGTATGTGTGACATACGAGTTTTTGTTTGTTTTTTTTTTTTTCCTTCTTGTCAATAGTAACCAGGAGATGTTTAAGCTTTCATCCATGGATCCTACCCATGCCGCTTTGGTGAATAAATTCTGGCATTTTGGTGGCAACAAGAGGAGCCAGAGGTTCATCGAGCGCTGTATCCAGGCCTTCCCTACCTTCTGCCTGCTGGGGCCTGAGGGGACCCCTGCCTCCTGGTCCCTGATGGACCAGACGGGAGAGATTCGGATGGGGGCCACGGTGCCCAAGTACCGTGGCCACGGGCTCATCTCCCACATCCTGGCTGTCCACACCCAGGCTCTGGACCAGCTCGGCATCCCCGTGTATAACCACACGGACAAAGCCAACAAAATCGTGCAGAAAATCAGTCACAACCTGCATCACATCGCCATCCCCCATGGGTGGAACCAGTGGAACTGTGAGCCCCTGTAAAGTGGGCCTCCACCCAAGACAGCGCCAGGTGGGATGGACATGTGGCCAAAGAGGCAGAGGGCTGGGCGGGAATGAAGAATGAATCCTCATCAGTGGGGAAGCAGCGTGGGCTGTTTGGGGTGGAAGAGCGGTGAACGGTCAACAGAACCCCAGAGTCCCTGCTCACTGCTCACCCACGGACTTCCCTTTGGGTCCTGCACACCGTCCTGCTTCCTCCACATTCCAACCCTGGCACCCACCATGCTATTCTGTGCTTCTATGAGTTCAACTTTTTTTCTTTTTAAGACCCCCATGTATAAAGAGGGAGGTGATATATGTATAAATATGGCTGATTTGTGCTATTGTATAGCAGAAACCAACACAACTTTGTAAGGCAATTTTCCTCCAATTAAGAAATAAATTAAAAGAATAAAGTTAATGCTTTGAAGAAACATTAAAAAAAATGTCTAAGTGATATCATCTGGCAGTATCCCTGTTCCTGTCTGGTTTATTTCACAGGTTCGTAAGTTTCTTGTAACACTTATGGCTAGTAAGGAAGTGCCCTTAATTGATAAAGGATGAATGCAACTCCCTATTCCAGTGTTCCACTACTGTTTCCAGCACTGTCAAATTTCTCTCTATTTAGAGTATACGGGGCTTCCCCGGTGGCTCAGTGGTGAGGAAGCCACCTGCCAATCCCTGGGTCGGGAAGATCCCCTGGAGGGAAAACAGCACCGCACTCCAGTGTTCTTGCCTGGAGAATTCCATGGACAGAGGAGCCTGGCGGGCTACAGTCCATGGGGTCACAGAGAGTCAGACACGACTGAGCAACTAAGCACAGCACAGCACAAAACTTTAAGACAACAAAATGCTCACATCTCTAATGAATTAGTGTAGCACGGGTATGATTATTTAAGAAGAGAGATACTGGGGATGTATCAGTGGTAGAAAAAAAAGAATTCTCCAAGCCAATACATTGAGGAAGAATACTTCCTCATTTCAAGAAGATGAACTGAAACTGCTGTTCTAAGACAGGATTTCTATATCACATCTGTGATCATCATCATATCACTGGAATTTTCTGAGTACTGAAAACATAAAACAGCACAGATTGCAGTAATAAAGTACATTAACTGCTTACTTTGAAGGATATTTTCACTGAATGTAGAATTTTTTCAATGTTTTTCCTGAAGCCTTTTTTATGCTGTTGATGCAGTTCTTTCTAACTTTGTAGTGATAAGAAGCCAAGGGCAATTGTTGTTGTTCCCTCAATGCAATATGTCTTTTTGTCTCTGACTGCTTTGTCCCCCTACTTTTAAATTTTATGTATTTATTTTCCTGTAGCTGAAAAATAGTATGAGATCTTAACAAATATTTCAGTGTAAGGGACAGTGTTGTTATCTGTGAACCCACTATCGTAGAGCAGGCCTCTAGAACTTTTTCATCTTACACAGTGGATACTTCATACTCAATGATAAGCAGCTCATCCTGTTTCCCTCTCCTCCTAACTACCACTCCACTTTTTGTTTCCACGAGCAGCACTACTTTAGATACCGCGTGTAAGTGGAGTCATGTCCTTCTGGGACTCGCTAATTTCACTCAGCATAAAGTCCTCAAGTTTCATCCACGTTGTTATATTGCTGTGTTTCCTCCTTTTCAAGGCTGATAATACTCCACTGTAGGTATGTACCACACTTTTTATCCATCATTCTGACATTTAGGTTGCTTCCTTATTGGCTATTGTAAATAATGTTGTATGAACATGGGAGTGAAGACAGCTATTCCACGTCTTCTTCATTTCATCTGTCAATGGGCATTTAGGTTGATTCTATGTCCTGGATATTGTAAATAGTGCTGCTATGAACACTGAGGTGAACGTGTCCTTCTGAATGAGAGTTTTTGTCTTGTCCGTGTGTATGACCAGGAGTGGGATTG